>NC_089804.1:17907639-18245496 GCF_029633855.1 Hoplias malabaricus | reverse complement strand
ATAAATGGAAGTAAACTGAATATTCAGAATATAGAAAAGGAAAACCCACCCTTGATATTTAAGAATGCTATATTTGGGTAAGTAAAAGTTTTTAAGCCTGGGAATCAGTTTTAACAGTTTAGTTCTCTAAAAAAGATAGATAAATAGATTCAACTTTATTGTCATTGCTTTGTACAAGACAATTAAATGGAGTAAGCATCTAAATGAAGTGCAGAATGGCAGTATTGTCCAATAACAGAACCACCTTCTGTAGGGCCTTCCTGTTAGCCACAGTAGAGATTCCATAACGCACAGTCACACAGTTGTTCAGTACGCTTTCAATAGTGCATCTGTAAAAGTTTGTAAGTAAATGAGGAGATAGATGATCCCCCCTCAGAAAATAAGTGTGGTCTTGCACATTTAAATTAAATAAGAGGTTTTGTTAGTCCAAGAAAAATCAGCAGAAATGTGGATGCCCAAGAACTTGAAGCTGGAGAAATGTTCTACCTCAGCTCCATTGGTCTATATAGGAGTCTGTTGGTGTTTAGGTTTCCTGTAATCCACAATGAGCTCTTTGGTCTTCTCTGTGTTGAGGGAAAGGTTGTTACTCCGCCATGTGGCAGATCCCCTCCTTGTAGGCTGATTAATTGTTGTTACTGATGTGGTTGATGACTGTAGTGTCATCTGCCAACTTAATTAAAATGTTGGATCTATGCAGGGGCACACAGTCTTGGGTGAACAGGGGGAATAGCAGGGGGCTCAGTACACAACCATGTGGCACACCAGTGTTCAGAGTGAGGCTTGAGGATGCCCAGTCTCACTGACTGTGGTCGGTTAGTAAGAAAGCCCAAGACCCATGGGAGTGCTGATTCCCAAGTCACTAAGCTTGGACACCAGCATGGTAGCGATGACTGTGTTGAAAGCTGAACTGAAGTCGATGAACAGCATTCAGATGTAGCTGTTATTATTGTCCAGGTGGGTGAAGGCAGAAAGAAGGGGAATAGAGATAGCATCTTCATTCTATCTGTTTGACCCAGACAGAGAGCATATATCGGTCCACTGGCATGAAAAGGCTGGCACACCACTGACTGTAGACCACTGCTGGTCCACCATCGGACCACTCATATTACTGTCCTGTGTACAGGATATAACTAATTTTTAATCTCCTCAAACAGATCTTAAATTCATAGAGACTTGTATTCAGGAAAAAAAAAATAATACAAATATTACAACAAATATGAAAGATATAGCAATGAGTATGCCTGATATAAAATGATTATTAGAAAAAAAATGTAAATTGGACTGTGAATGGAAAAGTGCTAAAATGTGGCATTTTGTCTAAAAATCTGTTTAATCACCAGTGGTCCACCCAGAAAACGTACATTAGTGGATCTCCAACTTTGCCCTCAGTGGGCCAACAGTGGTCCGCAGTCTCCTTGCTGTCAGGGGAGTGGTATGCAAGCTGGCAAGAAGAAAGAAGGAGAAACACATTTATTGATCCCCTTAGGGAAATTGCTTCTCTGCATTTGACCCATCCGTGGTAGTGAACACACGGTAACCCTGCATCTCAACCTTGTGACATCTCTCAAACTGCAGTCATGGTCTTTTGCAGTCCTCCACTCTCTCAAAGGTCTCTCCCTTAAAAAAAGGCTCCAGCTCCGTCCCTTTCCCTATCACTCTTAAAATGTACAGACATAACCGAAAACTTTGGCAGCCCTGAAATTTTTTCCAAAAATGAAGTATTCATTCATTGTTTGTTTGTAACTGCTTATCCAGTTCAGGGTCATGGTGGGTCAGGGGCCTACCCAGAATCAATGGACGCAAGGTAGGAACACACATTGTAGGGGGTGTCAGTTCTTCATAGGGCAACACACATTCACACCTATGGACACTTTTGAGTCTATCGTGATCTATCGTGAACCATGTGAGGAAACTGGATCACCTGGAGGAAACCCACACAGACACAGGTATAACACACCGGAGTGGTTATACTCGAACCGACAACTTCCAGGTCTCTGGAGATGTATGACTGTATTTATGTATTTCTCCCAGAACTTTTTTGTTATACACGTGTTTTTTTTCCTTTGCGTACTGGAACAACAGAAAAAAAACAAATAAATGCCAAAATTTATATAATTTCATGCAAAACTCCAAAATAGGCAGGACAAAATGATTGGCACCCTCAACTTAATATTTAGTTGTACACCATTTGGAAAAAATAACTGAAACCATCTACAACCATTAGCAAGCTTCTTAAACCTGTCAACTGGAATTTTGGACCACTCACCTTTTGCAAACTGCCTTTGCAAAGGATGCCTTCTCCCAACAGCAATTTTAAAATCTCTCCACAGGTGTTCAATGCGATTTAGATCCGGACTTATTGCTGGCCACTTCAAAACTTTCCAGCACTTTATTTCCATCTATACCTGTGTGATTTTTGAAGCACGTTTGGGGTCATTGTCCTGCTGGAAGACCCATGACATACGACGTAAACCTCGCTATCAGACACTGGGCCCTACATTGTGACCCAAAATCCTTTGGTAATCTTTAGATTTCATGATACCTTGCACACAGTCAAAAAAAACAACCCCAAACATCTTTGAACCATATAGCACGATATTTGATTGTATGTACTGTGTTCTTTTCTTTGTAGGCCTCATTCCATTTTCGGTAAACAGTAGAATGAAAAAGCTCTGTCTTGGACTCATCTCTCCACAAGACGTTTTCCCAGAAGGATTTTGTCTTACTCACGTACATTTTTACAAACTGCAGTCTAGCTTTATTATATGTCTCTGTCAGCAGTGGGATCCTCCTGGGTCTCCTGCCATAGCTTTTCATTTCATTCAAATATGGACAGATAGGTCACTCTGACACTGATGCATCCTGAGCCTGCAGGACAGATTTGAATTTCTTTGGAACTTGATTGGGACTGCTTATCCACCATCTGGACTATCCTGCGTTGCATTTGTCCATGTCCAGGAGATTAGCTACAGTGCCATGGGTTGTAAACTTCTTGATTATGTTGCACACTGTGGATGTTTAAACTCGCTGTGACATACAATGCAAAGATTGAGTCGACTTCTCTCCTTTTTATCTAGTTTCAGGTTTGATTTTTATATTGCCCACACCTGTTACTTGCCACAGGTGAGTATAAACAAACATCAGATGCTTGAAACAAAGTTATTTACCCACAATTTTGAAAAGGTGCCAATATTTTTGTCCAGCCCATTTTTGCAGTTTTCCGTGAAATTATAATTTTTTTTACCCACTTTTTTTTAGTTGTTCCAATACACATAAAGGAAATAAGCATGTGTATAACAAAATATGTGTAATTGCAATAATTATCTGGGAGAAATGTTTCATTTTCTTGCCATGATTTTATACTCACACACACACTTACACTGTATAGGTGGAATGTCATATGTGGCAGAAGCAAACAAACATGGACATGATATTTAACCACACATTGTATAGCCTTCGGTGTGGAAGGGAAACACCAAAAGAGAACAAATGATGAGTATATTCCTATAATATAATAAAAGGTGAATGTAAAGCTCAGCCCAAGAATGAAAAAAATTCTGAACATGTGACATGAGGCTAGGGTTGCACCCCAGCGACTGTGTAGTCAAACAGGGGGTCAGACTGTAGGTCAGTGGCGGCTGGAACTGCAACATGTCTCACTACACAAGCTGTATATTCCCCTCCTTCTGCCTCCTTTCCTCTCTCAGCCTCTGAGCTGATGGCTGGAGTAAACCGAGGCCTCTAACTCTCACCCTTCTGCCCTGGACTCCATCTGTCCTGCACGTCAGATAAGCCTAATGCGCTCAGCTTTGTTCTCTACTATGTTTTGACTAAAGCCCCTGGAGGGCAGGAGCCTGCCACACAGAGCTTGCAGAAAGAGACAAACACTGTATGGGAATATATGTATTGCACCAGGAAAACTTTATGAAAGTGGGTTGCACTGCCACTTTCTCAACGTCTGAGTATAGAACGAGGCTCTGTTTCCTCTCTGACTAAATTGAAATGCAAATGGAAATTTGTTTTAATCTGTGTTTTTGCTCAGGAACAGTGGAAACAGATGGTCTTCTGGAAGAATTATATTTTTCTTGTATGTATGAACACTATAAATTCTTATCAAGTGTGTATAATGATGGTCTTCTCAAAGGATATATGCATGAAGCCTATCTGAAAGTATCTTAATATTGCTTCATAAAAAAGGTGATGTAGATAATATTGATAATTACAGAAATCTAACCTTAATGAACATGGATTATAAGATTTTTGCCAAAATCATTATGAACAGGTTACATGATGTATTGGATTCAATTATAGTCAGCAAACAAATGTGTGCAGTGAAGGGGTGATTCATGTGGGATTATCTGAACACACTGAGAGAGACAGTGTGCAATAAAGAAGATACTTTTTTTGATTATTGCATTGGATCAAAATAAAGCTTTTGAATCTGTTTCAAGGAAATATATCTTTGAAAATCTTAAAATGTATAAATTCCCTGATGGTTTTATTGATATGATCAAGTGTTTATATGCAATGTCCAATGTTCAGGTGAATGTTAATGGTCACCTAACTGATTCCTTTATGATATTGAGAGGAGTAAAGCAGGGCTGTCCTCTAAGTGCAGCTCTGTATCTTTCACTAGCAAGTTATTTAATACACAGAATTATAAATGATTGTAAATTGAATGGAGTTCAGCTAAACCATAAGTAATGTGTTATTTCAGCATATGCAGATGCTATTACTGTTGAAGTTAAAATGAAAGAGAAATTTGAATGAATTTATGACCATTTAAAAATGTATGAATCAGTTTCAGGTGCTGAATTAAATATGCCCAAATCTGAGTATCGGTGGGTTGAAAAGGAATTTCTGGTTAATATTCCAGAAAAGGACAAGTTAAAAATTCTAGATATTTATTTTGATAATAAAAGTTTAGTACATTTATTAATCATAGTTTAAGTTATAAAATAAATGAATATGATAAAGTCATATATTTTGCATGTTATTTATATTATAAATAACATATTTTTTGCATGTATATTTCCACCTACAGATGTTTGGTGCAGGAATATAAATAAAAGTTGTTACAATTTTATTTGGGGCACCACAAGAGTGTTCAAAAAAAGGAGAAAAAAAAGAGTAGAAGAAAAAATGGTGAATTAGTTTGATTAGGAGCAGTAGATACAGGACTCAAAACAAAAAATGCAGCATGTAAAATCATAGCCAGTAGAATTCATAGACAGGCAGAGTGGTTGGGCAATATTACTAACTGTGAAGTGAAAAAAAGGAAATCTATATCAGCATTACCGTATTGCAATATTCTACAAACTGGATTCCAAAAAAGTTGAGACACTAAACAAATTATGAATAAAAACTGAATGCAATGATGTGGAGGTGTCAAATGTCAATATTTTATTCGTAATAGAACATAGATGACAGATCAAACATTTAATCTGAGTAAATGTAACATTTTAAAGGAAAAATATGCTGAATCAAAATTTCACAGTGTCAACAAATCCCAAAAAAGTTGGGACAAGTAGCAATAAGTGGCTGGAAAAAGGAAATTGAGCATATAACAAACAGCTGGAAGACCAATAAACACTAATTAGGTGAATTGACAACATGATTGGGTATAAAAAGCGGTTCTCAGAGTGTCAGTGTCTCTCTGAAGCCAAGATGGTAAGAGGATCACCAATTCCACCATTGTTGTGCAGAAAGATAGTGCAGCAATACCAGAATGGTGTTACCCAGCGTAAAATAACAAAGACTTTTAAGTTATCATCATCAACCGTGCATAACATCATCAAAAGATTCAGAGAATCTGGAACAATTGCTGTGCGTAAGGGTCAAGGCCGTAAAACTCTACTGGATGCTCGTGATCTCCGGGCCCTTAAATGTCACTGCACCTCAAACAGGAATGCCACTGTCAAGGAAATAACAGAATGGGCTCAGGAATACTTCCAGAAAGCATTGTCAGTGAACACAATCCACCGTGCCATCTGCCGTTGCCAGCTGAAACTCTACAGTGCAAAGAGGAAGCCGTTTCTAAGCGACGTTTGCACTGGGCCAGGGGTCTTTTTCAAATAGAGTGTGGCAAAATGGAAGACTATTCTGTGGTCAGGTGAGTCACGATTTGAAGTTCTTTATGGAACACTGGTACGCCATGTCATCCGGACCAGAGAGGACAAGGATAACCCAAGTTGTTATCAACGCTCCGTTCAGAAGCCTGCATCACTGATGGTATGGGGTTGCATGAGTGCATGTGGCATGGGCAGTTTGCATGTCTGGAAAGGCACCATTAATGCAGAGAACTATGTTCAGGTTCTAGAACAACATATGCTCCCATCTAGACGTCATCTCTTTCAGGGAAGACCCTGCAATTTTCAACAAGATAATGCCAGACCACATTCCGCAGCAATCACAACATCATGCCTACGTAGGAGAAGGATCCAGGTATTGCAATGGCCAGCCTGCAGTCCAGATCTTTCACCTATAGAGAACCTTTGGCACATCATAAAGAGGAAGGTGCGACAAAGAAGGCCCAAGACGATTGAACAGTTAGAGGCCTGTATTAGACATGAATGGGAGAGCATTCCTATTTCTAAACTTGAGAAACTGGTCTCCTCTGTCCCCAGAGGTCTGTTGAGTGTTGTAAGAAGGAGGGGGGATGCCACACAGTGGTAAAAAATGGCCTTGTCCCAACTTTTTGGGGATTTGTTGACGCCATGAAATTTTGAAACAACATATTTTTCCCTTAAAATGATACATTCTCTCAGTTTAAACTTTTGATCTGTGATTTGTGTTCTGTTCTGAATAAAATATTAGACGTTAGCACCTCCACATCATTATATTCAGTTTTTGTTCACAATTTGTTTAGTGTCCCAACTTTTTTGGAATCTGGTTTGTATATTCAGATTTCATAAATAAGTTTAAATCAATAAACAAACTGATATTATCTTTTCTTTGCTGCTTAATCCATTTCAGGGTACTGTACTGAGGATGAAACATTAGAACACTTTCTTTTAGAATATTATAGGTCCAAAGAGGTTTGGGAAGAATGAAAAGGAATCAGGAATCATAGTAAATTTACAAAGGAACATGGAAATGGTAGCCTATAGGATTTTAGAAAGATTCAGTCAAAGTCAAAAAAAGAGAATAATTGGTTAATTTTCTGCATTGTTAAAAGTAAAGATGCATGAATACAGATGCTGGTATCAGGTATATGTTCATTTATTCGTACTCATAATTGCAAATGAGACTCTGCAATCAGAATATTTAGAGAAACGCTGTTTGGGTTATTATTTATTATAATATGTAGACAGACAGACTCACAGTGTGTGCACCAAGTGTGAGTTGTGAAAGAAGCAGTCAGTGAAGTGAACAGAATTATTTATTAAATGCATCCACATGACACGACGACCCTGTCAGTGCAGCCCCTGACTGCGATACATGATGCTTTAGTTTATTGTACAAGTCCATGAGCCATAACACGGTGGAGCCTTGTGGGCAGGCCGGAGTTCCACTCGCTCTGGATCCATTATTTTCGTGTTCATTAATTGTATCATGTGAAACTACATGCCATGGGTTCGTGCACTGATTGAGGGTTTAAATACTAATCACACTGTGGTCCTGATGTGGAAGAGAACTGAGTGTTTATTCCTGAAATCTATACCATAATATGACTTAGCAACACACTAAATTCCACAGTTACACTGTGTATCTGCTCCATAATACAAAGCAAATTATTCCGAGAATATTCTCAGAATTATTACGAGATTTTTTCTCAGAAATATTCCGAGAATATTCTCGGAATTATTCCAAGATTTTTTCTCAGTGCCAGGACTGCGGGGTGGACTGACGGAGGTGGACGCACTTGCTAAAACACGAACTTTTTATTTAAACAATAGATAACAAAACAGAGACAGACTTGGATAACACGACAGGATACCAGACAGAGAAACTAGGACAGAATGATAGGGAACTGGACAGACAGGGAGTTAGACAGAAAGAGCTAAACAGACAGAGAGCTAAAGAGGCGAAACTTAAACACGGAGAGCTAAAGCAAACGGGACAGACAGACTAAACAGCTAAACAGACTAACACTGGACAGAGAGCTAAACAGGATCTTAAACAGAGAACAACCCTAAATGAGGATAAGCAGAGACAGAAAGACTAAGGTGACACGATGACAGGACACGAAACGAGAAGAGAGCAAACTGAAGTGAGGGACAGACGAGACAAACAGACTAAGGAGTAAAACAAGAATGGTGAAACTGTGGAGACAGGCAGACTAAACTGAGCAACATGAAGATAGTAAATGACGGAGACAGACAGACTTGGTAACAAAATAAACGAAGACACGAAACGAAACGATGACAGAGGAAACGAATGACAGAGAAGAGGGAGCAAGACAAGGGAACTTAAGTACCTAACGCAGATAAGAGACACCTAGAACAGATAACGAGGGGGACGAATTACAAATGACACTGACGAGGAGGAGGAAAACGGCGGGACAAGGGCGGAGACACAAACAACAACAAACAGAGCCATGTGTGAGCACATGGCAGGGAAAACAGACACAACAGGACAAGGGCGTGACAGATGCCAACCCCTGAACGTGCAAATCCCGGGGCGCGTACACTTACACCCCCCAGGAGCTGGCGCAGGAGAGAGCACGGAAAACAAGACAGAAAAACAAAACAACTGGTGACAGGACTCAGGACAAGACAGAAACAGACACAGGAAATGAAGCTGGGGACATAACAGGCCCGGAATTACAGGCCCGGATTGGACTGGAGACAAGACACTGGACAGAAACGGGGACTGGACAGGACTTGGCTGGGGAACAGGGACCAGGACGTTTACGGGGACAGGCACAAACACAGTGACAGGGACAGGTACAAAGACAAGAGCAGACACAGGTACAGGGACGTGGACAGAAATAGGAACCAGGACAGGGACAGACAGAGAAACCAAAACAACTGGGTGGTTAGCACTTGCTAAAACACAGAAACTTTTTATTTAAACAATAGATAACAAAACAGAGACAGACTTGGATAACCAGACAAAGAGACTTGGATAGAACAATAGGGAACTGGACGGACAGGGAGCTAGACAGAAAGAGCTAAACAGAAAAAGCAAAACTTAAACACGGAGAGCTAAAGCAAACAGGACAGACAGACTAAAGAGCTAAACAGACTAACACTGGACAGAGAGCTAAACAGAATCTTAAACAGAGCTCTAAACAGAGAACAAACCTAAATGAGTATAAGCAGAGACAGAAAGACTAAGCGACATAATGACAGGACACGAAACGAGAAGAGAGCAAACCGAAGCGAGGGACAGACGAGACAAACAGACTAAGGAGTGAAACAACAATGGTATAACTGCGGAGACAGGCAGACTAAACTGAGCAACATGGAGATAGGAAACGACGGAGACAGACAGACTTGGTAACAACATAACTTAGGAAATGAAGCAATGACAGACGAAACGAATGACCGACAAGAGGGAGTGAGACAAGGGAACTTAAATATCTAATGCAGACAAGAGAACACCGTGACCCTAAAACTCTGTCATACTTTATTGATTCCAGAGGGAAATTCAGACCAGCTGCCCATGCTCTAGCTACCACCACTTGCCACTTAGCTGCCCACCCTACATTGAAGTTTTTATCGAATCCTAGCTATTAATACTACTATTAATAATATTGTCATCATTATTGCATATATGTACTATGATTGTATCAGTACACATGAACATAACAGCAGACCTTTGTGATGTGTAGGGTCCTTTTTATTTTTGTAAATTTGTAGGTAAATTGACCAGAGGAGGATATGTCCCCCCTTGTTAGCTTTGATTAAGGTAAACTTCCCAAGGTTTCTTCCTCAGCTCTGAGAGAGTTTTTCTTTGCCACTGTTGCCCCTAGCTTGCTCACCTGGGGTTAGAGGTGGGCGGATCAACCCAAATATCGATAATATCGATACCAATGCTGGTATTGGTATTGATCAATATTCGTGTAAAAAGATCGAGGCTGAAGCTCTCCTGCTAAAGTCTGTGTGTGACCCAGCGCAGAGGAGCGCACGCCTCCCCCCCCCCCCACTCTTCAGCTGTAGCGCACATTTGGTATTTGTTATTGCTTGTCTTGTTGCGAAGAGTAGCACGCGCACCACCCCCCATCCCCCTTTTGTTCCAGCACCAGCACGTGGCAAAGTTAAGCTGTATCGGTATCGATATCAGCGATACTGGCCCTGTATTTACTTGGTATCGGATCGATACCTGATCGAATTCCCTGTATCACCCACCTCTGCCTGGGGGGTTTAAATTTCATGTTAAAACTTCTGTCATTACTAGAATTCTGTGAAGCTAGTTGTGACATCAGTTGTAAAAAGCATTATACAATTACACAATTACATAAATGGAATTTCCTTGAATAGTGATATTGTGTGTGTGTGTGTGTGTGTGTGTATGTTTTTGTTATTGTAATCTATATTTTCTTTAGTAAACTTTAAATTAACCTACAAAGTTTATAATTAAAAAAAGCCTGTGGAAAGAATTGTATTTAAACTTCACACCATGTGGTCATACCTTTGTGGACACCTGATCTTCCAGCATTTTATTCTTAAATCCAGGATAAGCATAAGTAATTTGTTCACCTTTGGTCCTTTGCTACAGTGACAACCTCCGGTCTTAAGGTTTTAGACTAGATGCTGTGAGGATCTCCTACAATTTGCCATGTGAATACTAGTGAAGTAAGGTAAAATGGACATTGTATTTGACTACAGTCATGTATATAATTTTGTCATACATGTGTATATCCTGTATGTGTATATCCTATCCTATAAATATAATGTGTGTGTATGTATATCTACATTCAGTAGTTTAATGTAATTTCACACACATATTCACAAACGCACTCTAACCTATGGACACTTATTGAGTCGCCAATCCACCTACCAATGTGGTTTTTTGGACCACGGGAGTAACCAGAGGAAACCCACATGGACAAGGGGAGAGCACACCAAACTCCTCACAGACAGTCACCCGGAGCAGGGTTTGAACGCACAACCCCAGGACCCTGGAGCGGTGTGAATGCGACACTACCTGCTACATAGTGCTTTTTGTGTAAAAGTATGAAATCCATGTATATTAGACATTAAATGTCACATCTTGCTCTCAAACTTGGGTATAGTAATTTTACTTTTATAATCTGAGAAGCACACTATGTAGGGAGAATGGCACTATTTAGGACTCCATTGGCTAAGGACCACATCAATAAGCAAATACATACGGGCAAAAAGACACATGTACTCTGATCTGAAATGTCCACACAGCCCTTAAAAGATCAGATTGGAGTCATATTTAAAGCAAAAACAAAAAATAAAAAATTCTAATTTGTGTCACTTCAGCCTGGTAATGTGACAGAATCCTATTAGAGGTAACTAAGTTGGACACACTGGTTAAATAGGTTTTCTCTGCTCAGATACATCATATGGCTACATTTACAGCATTTAGCAGACATGCTTATCAAGAGCAAAGCACAAAAGTGCTTTGTCTTCAGACAGAATGGGTATCCAAGCTAGTACAAATAGTTTAGTGTCTAAATTCCCTGAGTTCAGACGCTTGTCAGAACAAGTAATAGTAAGTACCATACAAAACACAATCTAGTCAGTGCTCATACCTAGAAAGAAAGGAGTTAAGTGCAGTATAAGTGCAAAAACAGTGAAGTTACAGTGAAGTGGGTCACAAAGAGATGAGTCTTCAATGTGCGTTTGAAGACCACAAGAGAGTCCGCTGTTCAGACATACAGTGGAAGTTCATTCCACAATCTATGCACTACAGGAAGCCAGTGAAGAGAGTGCAGCAGTGGAGTGACATGGTTGAAGATTGAAGACAAGCTGCATTCTGCATTCTGGATCAGCTGAAGGGGCCTTATGGCCCGCAGTGGAAGACCAGCCAGGATTGAGTTGCAGTAGTCAAGCCTGGAAATGACTAGAGACTGGACAAGCACCTGGGTAGCCTCTTGAGAAAGAAAAGGTTGGATCCGTCGAATGTTGTACAGAAGGAATCTGCATGACCAAGTTAGGTTCGTGATGTGAGTTGTGAACGATAGCGGGCCATCCAGAATCAAACCAAAACTCCTTGCTATTTCATTTGATAACTCCTCAATTGTTCCATCTGAAGATGCAAGATCTGGGTGAGGGGTGGCCATTCCAGGGATGAAAGCAGCTCACTCTTACTAGGATTTAGCTTCAGGTGGTGAGCCGTCATCCAAGAAGCAATGTCAGTCAGACATGACGAGATGCGGCTGGAAACCTGAGTGTCAGAGGGTGGGAAGGAAAGCATTAGTTGACTATGACTAAACCTTTTTGGTCTCTATTCTATCCTGAGATGCCTTTTGACCATATATCTGGAAATTTTCTGTAAAGATCTGATTGCATTCAGCTTCATAAATGTTAGTGAGGTGAGGTACTGGTGTTTAGTTATTAGTTCTGGATCACAAATGCCATTTAAACTGAGCTCTATAAAAAGTGTAAAAGGTGCTTCATCACTTCAGAGAATCCACTTTCACTTTGCCACAGCCCAGTGTTGAAAGGCATTGAGCGTGGTGACTTTAGGCTTATGTGTGGGTGCTCTGGAGTGTCCCATTGCTTTGGCAAGACAGTACAAGATATGTGAGCACAATTGAACACCAGTGTCCAGAGTGGGTGCACACTAAAGGCTATGTAAACAATTTTAATCAAATACATTTTTTTTGTAATAAAATTCAGAGTATAAATGTTTTTCCACTTGTTAGTCATTGGATTTTTTTTGTGCACTGAAAGAAGCTTCCATGTTTGTATGCAGCTCTGGCTCTGTAAGTGTCTATGTTCAAACTGGCTTAGCAGGCATGGCTGAAAATATCAGCTAGAGGTATTTAAACATTTTAGACCTTCAAACGTTGAAAAGCATAAAAAGAGATAAGGATGTTGTACTGTTTCTGCTCATTAGGAGGGTAATCTTGATTTATTTTTGCTGTTATATTACTTAAGGAGGAACTGGCTCCAAATTCAGAAGACTGCTAACGGCAGGAAAGTATACACAGAATGAAAGTGCTGCAAAACTAAACAGCCCATGTTACAAATGAGTTTCTGTGGTAATTCAAAAAAGGAAAATACATACTTTCAGACCAGTTAAACTTCAACCAATACAAGCTACAGTTTCTTACTCAATTAAAAAATTACACCGTAAAGGGCGTGGAGCTTCTTAAAGAACACAAATGGCGGTGGTGGGAGGTTTTGTTTTGCTGTGAGTTCTCCAGAATCATCTATGTTGCCCTTAATAAATTATTTAATTAATAACTGAAGGCACCCTTTAAATAATGAATTAAATGTTGCCTTAAATTGTTACAAAGAGACTGAATATACAGTTTGCTGTTGTTGATTTTGTTGTTGTTGACCCTCTATGGGCCAGCTATGAATGAAGTCAAGGTGATATTTACTGTTTAAAGCCCTTTTGCCCACTGTTGGAGTCTGGGATCCACCAATTATTTAACTCCACTTTGGTTTCGTCCATTTGTACCTTAGGTTTGTCTATATTAAAGTGAACTGAATTAAATGACCCTAGAGCTCTCTTTGAAATGCATGACTTTTACTGCTTCCCAGAGTCTGAATATTAGGCCTTACTTCTGTGTTTTTTTTTTTTAACTGCCTTAGGACTTTGTATTCCATTACAAACAGAGCCCATTACAGTCCTTAAAGACAAGCTGAAGCGCAGTCGCCCGTAAGGATCCATCAACAACAAGACAACAGCTCCACTACAGAGAGGTGGGCCGTCAGAAAGTCATCTCTCGTCAAACTGACTGCAGGCCACCTGAAAATCAGCGATTGACATTTTTCCTCCGATCGTGTCTCATCCATTTTTTAATTGTGCTCATTCCCTCCTGGCCAGTCCCTGGGGGAGGGGAGGGGAGGGGGTGGTGGACCAACACGGTGGCCTCTGTCATCCATCTGGGTTGACAGCAGGAGAGAGAGAGAGAGAGAGAGAGAGAGAGAGAGAGAGAGAAGGGAAAAAAGGTGAGAGAGAGAGGCACCACGCCACTTCCAACCCCAGTGCTGATGTGTCAGGCTTATCACACAGCCGAGCGCTCCTGAGGTGACATCCTCCACTGAATCAGTGACATTTCACGGACGGTGCAAATCTATCCGTCTTTGTCACAGGCCCTAACTCCAAATCGTCGGCCTGCACACACACACACCCCTATTTTTCTTTTTTGTTTTGCATTCCAGGAGTTAGCATATTGATCACGGTGGAGCCAGTGGACTGTGGAAAGTATTTTTTAGGCTAAAGTGGGTATCGCCACTGTCTGGTCACTGTCACTTTCTGCTGAGCTGGGTTTTAATCCTGCAATGTGTGTGTGTGTGTGTGTATGCACTCACTTGGTAGTGGATGTCATTGAGGTTGGTATTTGGTATGTTGGGACGCTGACTCCCCAGATACTAAGATCTGAGCTGCATTTTTCTTTCCAGTGTGAGCTTTTACAACTCTATCAGACAACATCATCTGGTGAAAAATACTATGCTCTCTTCCAGAGCAGAATATACAGTTCATTCACATTGCAGCAGTAGTGGAACAGCCAGTATGACACTATACCTGGCTAGTCAAATGCATTAGCAGTTACAGCTATATGCCGATTTATGCTTCTGTGGTGACAGCGTTGCAGAGTCTAAGCCATAGGCTGTGCAAGTGCCCTATACATTTATGGGTGTTTATACTTGTGTGTTGGCATGACTCACACACACCAAGTCACTGAATCACTCTGCTATTGCATCACCACAACACTAGGGCTGAATCTCAAACATGTTCCTTAACCCTATGTAGTACACAGCTTAGTAGGGTTAGTTTTATAAATCTGTAAAGTTAACTATCTAGGCAGTAGGGCACCGTTTGGATTTGCATTTTGGGGGCTTAGGTGCTTTGTTCAAGGGCCATGAATGTATTTTTCCTATCAGCGACCCACCAGCCTCAAGCTCTAACCTAAAGGCCACTGCTGCCATATTTACTTACTTGCTTACCTCTCCTCAGTTAGATTCATGTTTGTGCAACTGCGGGTCATCACAGTTGTTACGGTCTGCATTTACACAACACAAAGCACAATTTTTAGGGAGATGTGCATCAACCTATGGCATAGTTTACTGTGGAGGGTTCTCTTTGACAAGGGACCTACATGTTGTTTATGGTGTAGGTTCAACACAGAAGCATAAACTGGCCTTATATCATTATACTAGCTGGCCATTTTAGAATCCCAGCCTGGAACCTTAATCCAAGATCTGGATTTGATGTTGTATTTTCCTTTTATTTACAGAAATTAGGGGTATTAATAGATTTTGTCCCCCTTTGGGTGGCAGAGTTGCACAGCTCCAGGGACCTGGGGTTATGAAGAGATTAGTGTGTTCTCCCTGTGTCTGTATGGGTGTCTTCCAGGTGACTCCAGTTTACTCCCACAGTCCAAAAACACACTTGTTGGTAGGTGGACAACGTCAAATAGAAAAACCACAGGTGTGACTGGCTGAGGCTGTGATGCCCTGTGATGGAATTGCTCCATAACTAGGGTATATAACTGCCTTGTGCCCAGTGATTCAGGGTAGGCTCCAGACCCACAACAGCCCTGACCACAATGAAGTAGTTACTGGAAATTAATGAATAAATGAATTACCCCCTTTGCTGCAGTAACTGATATTATTTTATTTGGGTACATTTGGGTAATTTATAAGTCACATACTAGAAGATTGTTGAAGAACATTGTTGTGAGGATTTGACACCATTCCATCCTGAGGCTATCATCACAAATATATTTAAAAGCCATTTGCTTCAATGCTCCACAGTCCAAAACTGGGTCTATTCACACACCTCTAGCAGATACTTGGCATTAGGCATGGTGACATTAGGCTCATGTGTAGTGCAGCAGATGTTCAGCATCCCATTTTTTGCTGTTCTATGGAGAAAAATCTAATGAATGATTGTGTCCATTGTCTACAAAGTGTTGTGCAGTCATATTGATAAATCATACAGAACTTGCTTGATTATGTTAAAAGAGAGATTATTCTTTATTGTCAAACACATGAGAGCACTGGCTTTATATCCCTTGCGCCTTCTTACTGTCACTTTAAAAGAGTTGATGTGAACCAATTTTTCCAGGCCGGCTCCCTACTTTGTGTCTATGCTGGTTTACCTTGATTTTTTCATTTTACAACTATGTTAGATGTACCTCACAGCAGTGATTAAGTAGGCTCGGCATCTTACTTAGTGAAAAACATTAATTTTCTATGCTGAATCTGTTTTCTCTTCTCCTTGATGGATATGGCACATCATTTGTTTCAGTCAGATTAATTATATCTGATCATCTTAAAGTCTGCTAAATAATTTAAATGCTGTAATACCTCTGGAGCCTCTCTGCGGCTTTTATTTCAGGTCTGCACACCATATATAGCTGCTCTCTGTGGCTTCAGATGAAGGTGCACCATATTGATTAGTTATTCCTTTAATTAAAGTCGGTCTCAAGAGAGTGGCACAGTTTCCAGTTTTAGAGTCACAGCACCAGAGGAAAGAGCAGCAGGGACAGCAACATCTGTAGAGTGAGTTGTTGGGGTTAACTCGTCTTTGTGTGTGTGTATGTAAACTCCACTAGCAGGTGTTATAGTGACACTTCTACCATCTCCACACACAAAAAAAACACACAGGTCACTAATGGTAACATCTGACTATTGAATGCATCAAACCTTTTAACTTCTATTTTTTAAATAAATTATATTATGGTTTCCATATTCAGACCTGCCAAAACATTAAAATGGCCTCCTTGTTTCTGTCCATTTTATCAAAACACTGACCATATAAGTGCACTTTGTAGTTCTGCAGCTACAGAATGTAGTCCATCTGTTGCTCTGTGTAATTTGTTAACCCTATTCCACATCTTTTATTTATCCATTATTCATCTAGTAGTGGGAGTTGTCAATGCATGGTAACTGGCACAGTCCTATCAGGTTTTGTCTGCCATTTTGAATAGTGTTGAATATTTCAGTGCAATGTTGGATTAAAGGAATGGTGCAGTTTTTGGCAGAGGTGCCCTTGAGCAAGGCACCTAACTCACAATTGCTCCTGTGCGCTGGACTGGCTGCGCACTGTTGGAATGTATGCCAGTGCACTTTGGGGTGGGTGTGTGTGTGTTGCAAGTGTTTAAACAAATCAGTTAAATGCGAAGGCCGACTTTCATTGTACGTCTGTGCAATGATAAATAAAGAAAGAAAGGCATTTTATTTTTTTTCAGAATGAAGTTCTGCTTTTGTCAGCTTGGACTCAGAAATTAAGTTGAATCTTATCGGATTCTGGCCAAATTTTGTCAAGCAAGTGACAGGTCTTGATTTAAATCATTATGTTTTCTGTCTGATCACACGCTGACCAAACCCTCTGATGTTGTTTATGGGTTCTGAGGAAATGTCAAGCCTTTACCAAGCAAATAAATTCCTGGAACTTGGAGTACATGGTGGAAATGAGGATAAAGCTGTACGTCAGCTAACCTGTTAATCGGCCATTCCATTCAAATGGACAGTGTGAAGGTGTTGGTATCTGTTGGGCAACATAAACGTTCCATCAGTAGCTGTAAATAAACAGCTTCCCCTGTGCCATGTGTCTGTGGCTGTGCAGTTTCTGCCTTGAAAAGCAATGAATGAGAAGGCTGCAAATCAATAGGGACAGGGAGATGCGGTTTCTGGCAAATCCAGTGGCGACTGACATGTTCTCTGTGTAATCTGCCACATTGTGTTGCGCAGGGGAGAGATTATCCTCCAGTGATGGGCTGCTAAAATGGTTTGCCTCAGGATGGGGTGCAAACACCTCGCAAAAACCCACGTTCTGCCCCTCCTCCCCTGTCAAAGTCCAGATTACTGCAGGAAATTATCCCCCTTGCTTCTCAATAAAGCCTTTTCTTATTCATACACCTCTTCCTTCCCCACCCTCTTTCACGCAACATCATTGAATTGGTGACACTGGATCCCTGCGTGGATTTGTTGCTAATTCTGACAGGTTGCTATAAGCTTGTGTGGGTATAGTAGGCCTGCTCTCTCTCTCTCTCCATGGGCCTTTCCCACTGTATGCAGTGGTGCATTGTGGTTAGTTATCATCAGCGGAGGAACAGGCGAGACTGCAGTGTAACAAAGCAAATGCATTTGCATTCTGATCTGTGTCCTTGTGATGACAGAAATCTGCTGCTGTTGGTTTAGGGGTGGAGATAGGGTCTACATTTGATTTGTTAATGCCCTTTTTTGCCTTATTTTACTCCTGGTCTTTTGATATCCGAAGCAGACAGGGTCTCGTGAAATGGAGCAGTAATGACTGCCATTGATGAAGCAGTGGGAAAAAAAGCCTTAATCCGTCCAGCAGTTTGCAGTAACAGAAAATTGAAACTTAACTCTGCATGATTTACAAAGGCATAATAAAAGACAATGAGAGTGAGAGGAAGAGGAGCTCTTGTGAAAAGCACACATGCCGTAAAATGCAATGAAATATGGAGATGACTTTCGCCGTTTATCAGAAGAAAATGTTCTCAAATACAAGATTTCATCTTTTATTCCAATAGACCTGCATGTCTATCTTGGATATTTGTGTGTGCATGCATCATATTTGTAAGTGGATATTTTTTCTCTTTCTTGCAGAAATACTGTACTCATCCTTCATCACCAGGAACCGCAGAGCTACCCGAGTACAATGGACAAACCCAGAGAGAGATGGTACTTCCGATTTCCTGACTACAGAGCTGACCGATGTTCAGGACCTTCACTTCAGACCCGGGGCCTCATCTGGTGTTTAAAATCTTATTCTTCAGGGATTCTGGTAGGCTCTCAAACATGCTTTTCAGGGTGAATGTCAAATCCATAATTTTCTGCAGAATTATACACCTTCTTAGGTCTTAGCTAGTATTTACCTCTCAGTAGCACTTAGTTAACACATCCCACATATTAATTACTTATTATCACACATTGTCAAAGGTCATATGATGGTTTTGGTTTGCCTAATATCCCAGCCTACTGAAAACCTTAACAATTAAACGCATGTTATAAATTTTATTGTTCATATATATATAAAAAAAATTGCTCATTGTGTAAATCCAAGTGTAAATCCAAGGAAAAGACCCCACTGTCTCAGGGTAATAATATTCTTAAATAAAGTTGTATTTGTTACCTACTCAGCAGATCAATAATAATACCGTGCATAATAAATGTAATCAAATAAATAAGCAATTCATGACAATTTATTGCTACTTATTGTTTTATTGACGCCCAATGTGGGGCTTGGTAAGTGATCATTTATGAGATTACTCTACACGAAATACCAAAACTCTAAAACAATCCCAGCTTGGGGTGTACTGAATACCTATTCTTCTGTTTCTAAATCTCTATCACTGATTTTAAAATGTTACAAAAGTTAAAAGCTTGAATGTGGGCAATTTTGTTCTCTGTTGTATTATTAAGTGTTTAAGTCCTGTTGCTGTGTAGTATATTTATATTCATATTTTAAATTGCACAGCCTCGTACCTGTTATTGCATGCATAGCATAAGATATGCTCATTAAGTAGGCCTTAGCAGGATCTTAATTGTGTGGAACTCCATATTAGTGAATCACTGCCCTGGACTGTGCCCTACTAAACTGCGAAATCCAGTAATAGAGGTTCTGCCCGGCCCCCTTTGCTCATCTCAGAAATCTCAGGGTTGCTACTAGAGCTGAACTGTCACTCACTAAGCGATAAAAAGGTTAGGTTCTTGACAGACACTAATTCTGGTTTTGTCGAACATGAAACCCACACGTGAAGCACGTAAGGTACTACGCAGTGGAACTTGTTTTAAATCAGTAACATGGGTCTTTATCCTCCTGACTCTTCAAGATTCAGTTCCAGATTTAGTGTAATTGCAGCTGGTCACTTTGTCTGCCCTGAGTCTACCCCAGCAAGTGGGCACCTCTACAAAGGGGCATTCAATCTGTTACAATGCTAAAAGTATCTAACCAGCAGTTCTGATTTCTCTCCAATAGGTGTTCCACCAACCTAGAGTCACTCATTGTCAAAGGTTGTTGCCAATGGGGAGAACACCACAAGCTTTACAACTGCTTTAGTGAGTTGGGTCTAGTCTCAATAGTGTTCCAGCAGGTAAATTCCAAAAAAGGTCAATGAGGATGATAAGGTTGATTCAAACTAGATTACAATGCACAGTAAAACCACTGCTAAACATAGCAAATAAAACTCATTCAATGAGTTTCCGGGAAAATAAATTGTCAGATGAAGTGTTCACGGTACTGGCAAGCCTCACCAGTGATGTTTTGCCCAAATTTGCAGCTGCTGCTCAAAATGCCTCGTCAACCTGTTGCAAATACATGATCGGCAAGTGAGAAATGACCATTTAACTTAAATACTTAATGTAAACTTTTAGTAGAAGAGCTAAGCCAAACAGCCATCCTAGTGGTACTACAGCTTAGAGCCAGTGAACAAGAGCTAGAGGTGTCACGGAAACGACAGGCAAAGGCTGAGGAAGAATTAAGCCAGATTAAGCAAGAAATGGAAGTTAGCATCTTACTACATTTCTCTCCTGGTATTCCACCAGCTGCCACAAGGGTAGGAAAGGATCAGCAGGAAAACAAAGATGACCAGGTGCCAGACCTTGAACCAATAAGCTACGGAGCTGCTGCAGCAACCCCTCTGGTGTCAACAGGTTTTGCACATGCCCCCGCATCTCCAATAAGTCGTCCTCACCCAAACCTTGCTAAAGCCAGAGCATTACAGCCCAGTTCCTGGCCTCTGCTGTCCCTAAACTCATTGACTCGGCAATGGAAGAAGACTTAAAGATTAATTCATTGTTTGTCCAAAACCTCCATCTCAATACTAGCCACCATTTAGGGGTTTCTGCTTGTCCATGCTTCCTGTCTAGAAGACAGTTGTGTGACAATTGTGTGTGGCCATAGTAAAAACTCATATTCCCATAAGGGATATGACAGATCAGCTCAAAACCAGCCTTTTGACTTCACTAATGAGAAGAAGGAGAAAACTGGTTTCAGAATAAGAAAACTAGTTCGGATGGCAAGTCCAAGAGAAAGAAATCTAACTCAGAAGAGTTAGAGGAGATCCGATGAATGCTGGCAATACTCTGCAAGGAGAAAAAGAAAACCCTTGATGTTCTTTCCATCGCTTTGGTTCAACTGGAACCTGTAATCGCCACTTCTAAAACACCAGAAACTATAAAGAATTGTTTAAACGGGGGCCCACAGAAACTCCGTCTTCCCTTTCCCACGTGATCCTTCTATGACCCAGACTGACACAGAAAAACAAATGGTGCAGGGGGGTGACTCACCAACTCCTCCTAGCATGGTCCTGGGAGTTCAGCTGTATGACAGAAAAATTCCAGCTCTAGATAATCCGTCAGTTTTTGTAGGTGGTTCACCTGTCCAACAGTTCATGGGACATTTAATTGAAAAGGTGGTTACCTGGAAGTTCTAGCTGTCCACCGTTGTGGAAGGAAAGCTAAGGCATGAGACTTTTCTGGACACTGTGTCAGACATCAACTTAGTGTTTTCAACACTGTTCCATCAAGTCAGAGCCAATGCTTGTCTTAATAATCATGTGTTGCTGCTCCAAACCTGTTCCCTTAATATTCAACTATACTCCCATATGGGTATTACAATGAAGTCCATGGCACTGATTACCTTAACTATTGGACCTATGATTTTGCTGCATCCTGTCCATGTATCCCCTCCTGAAACTATCCAGTTCCTTATTGGCAAAGATTTTCTTAATCGATTTGAACCACTCGTGAGCCTCTGCCCATGTTCTCCAGACCACCAGGAAGTTCTGTGTTGCCGCCTCGAGGATCTTCCCGAATCATTAGGAAGTTTACCCGATAACACAACTTTCACTGAGGAAGAGGATGATGAACCCATGGTGGCCACTCAAGAGACTGCAATCTCACCCTGGCCCACTAGTGCCACTAGTTGAACAGCGAAACTCATTCCTGTGCACTTTCACCACTACTAATGCCACAGAGGCACCTGGTCTCTATATCACCAATGGCATAAAAATTCAAGACTACCACATCAACAATGCCGTCTTGGCCCTTTGGGCTGACAAGTCCATCATAAGTAGAATGCCCTTTGGCATGCTGCTCATCACTAAGGAGGACATCCTGTTGGTGAATAGTCCTTGTCATCCCCACAGATGAAAGCTGTGTCTTAACCATTCAGAGAATCAAAAGTGTATTCACACACTATTTCTTGGTCATCCTTGACATACCGCATGATGCAAACATTAGTAATGACTTACTGACTGAATGTCCACATGGACACCATTAACAAAGTATTCTGGTCTTTGACTGAAACAACAATAGATGCTGCATCCCCAGATCTTATCAACCTAGAGACAGGACAAACCATTCCAGAGGTGTGCCAGGTGGCCAAACGGGGCCCCATAGTGGTGCCAGTAAAAAAAAACCAAAAAAAAAAACCACAAAATATACCCATCCTTCTGCTCATCCATCCTGACCAAAACTTAAGCCACGCTGATGTGCTCTTTCATCCTCACCTCAATTCTTTGAACTTGGGCTCTCCCTACAAGCCACATCCCTGGTGGAAATACAGGCAAGATTGACCGACCTGTTCATGCTAAATGATTCCGCACCGTCTATGCCAATCCCTCACTCCTCCACTCTGGGCTGGCTAGTAAGTACTAGATTCCATGACTTTGACTTATGAATTCCTATTATAGGATCAATGCCTATTTCATTAAGTCTTGATGACCCAGAGCCAAGGCTGATCTACACTCAACCTTCACAAACAATCACTCTATTTCCAGCTCTAAATATTGGCAAGGATGCCATTTGCAGAATAGAGCTCGTCGAAGATGGCTTTCATGGTTCTTTCCCTAGACTCTTCCAAGGAAGACTCCCAAGAATCCTCTTTCTCGTCTGACCCAAATGAGCCATCCAACTCTGAATTCTGGTTGAACAGGTAGTGAAAGAATCTACTGCCTTCCAGAATGAGGAAGAACACGCCAAACTTTGCAATGTTCTTCATAAGTACCACAAGTTTTTTGCAAAGCATTCTATGGACTGTGGGCTCACCCCTAAAGTTCGTATGCCAGTACTAAATTCTTTTGGCATCATATGGCCTGGTACAGGAAATCATCAATGACTTATTAGGAAAAGGCATTAATCGACCCTGTTACAGTACATATTCAGCAACAATGTGGCCTGTTGTGAAAACCAATGGTAAATGGTGTTTAATTATTTACTATCACAATGGCCAATGACACAATGACAGCAAGAGCTCCCTTCAGTTGGAAATGCTAAATACTATTCCACTATTGATGTAGCCTCTGGATTCTGGACCATCCTGGTGTAAGCAGAAGACCAGCAAAAGCTAGCATTCACTTTTGCTAACTGACGGTACACCTTTACTCTGTGCCAATACGGGTATGCCAACTAGCTGGCAGAATTCAACATTTTCTTCAATGAGGTGTCCCTGATGCCCACAAGTGAGGTACCCTGATACATGAGGTACCCTGATACCCTGATACACCTTGCATAGACACTCGCTGCAGTTACACACAGAAGATATCGACCATGTCCTTAGCCAGCTTACAGCAGCAGGTGTAAAAATATTGCTCTCCAAACGCCAATAGTGAAAAACCATGGTAAATTATGTCGGTCTCCATGTAACCATGAGGGGGTAGAACCAAAAATAAATTGCACACAGGGTGTAGTAGTTCTTGCAGCACCAACCAGAGTCACTGAGCTCTGTAGTTTCGGATTCTCTGACCACTATCTCAGTGCAAGTCTGTATCAATTGCATAACTAAGACAAGTAGACAAGTTGTGGTCTATGCCAGTAAAACTATGTTGGCCCCCGAACTCAAATACAGTTACAGCAAATAAGCACTGCTATCAACAATTTGGGCAGTCAAACACTTTTCTAATTACCTAGGTGGTCATAGGTAGTGATTGTTGAAACTCACCATCAGCCAGTCACATTTCAGAACAGCCAACAAATTCGAGAAGGCATCGCTGCTAATGTGTGAGTAACTTCATGGTTAATGGCCCTGCAAAGCTTTGACATGGAGGTACGCTATGCGCAAATCCGGAAATGCCCTCTGGGCACGGGACTTGCCTCCTGCAGACGATGCAAAGGATATGCCTCTGCCTAAGTGCCACAAATTCCATAAAATCCCTTACCTACAGTTACTAACCATCACTATTTTGACACTAACGCATGCAAAGACTTAATCACTGCATATGTAGATAGTTGTTCTCTCCACCACAAGCACACACACAGTGGCTGGAGTGGTCATTGTCTGAATAAATTGTTAGCCTTACAAACCCCTAATGTTTAACCTAGGAGCTCAGTCTCCCCAATATGCAGAAATAGCAGGAGTTTTCATCACAATACAATTTGTGGTACAGAAAAATATTAAAACATTGGTAATTTGCACAGACTCCAATTATGCACGCCTGAGTTTCACAAACCACAATTACACCACGTCATTCAAAAAGAAAGTGAGGGGCCACTCTTGAATCCTGGGACATGACAAAGAGCTCAATGATGAGGCAGATAGCTTGGCCAAGCAGGCCCACGAAGGCACCCCTTGGACATTTAATCCCTCCCTTTATCCAAACCCACTGACTTCAATGTCCTAGCAATGACAAATTCTCGAGCATCAGCAAAACTTATAACATTAAGGCACCTTATAACATTAAGGATTGCATAGTTTCAGTCAATCCAGCTTTCTCTGACATAATATCACTTCAAGCTTGCAACCATTCCATTGTTAAAATGATCCTGCACGTGTCTTACTCGTCAATGCAACACATTTCCGCAAATGATCTTGATTCTATATTCAATGACAGGGCATCTCTCAAGTTCATCAAGGGCCTGCTCGTTCATGGGTCAGAATCTCACACTTCATCTGCGTTTGGGGTTCCTCACTGCTACAGGGGGGTAATGATGATGCACGCAGATGTCTCCCCATCTGCAGGACACAAAGGTGTCAAAGCAACACACCATGCACTTCAGCAGGTGGCATATAGGCCCCACATGTTGGAAGATGTGGCGGACTAAATCAAAGACTGTCTGGTATGTTGCAAATTCCAACCATCAAGTCCATTTCATAGGAGCCCCTTGCAAAAAAGAGGGCTATCTTTTCCTTGGTCAGACTTCCAGACAGACTGTCTCGGACCACTCACCCAAACATTGAGAGGCAATAAACACTTCTATACGGTTACTTGTGCTTTCACCAAATGTTTGCCATCACTGAATGACACAGCCTTAACCACTGCTTACTTACTGATGAATCATATCTCTCACAGTTTGTTCTACCTAGCCGTATCAACTCTGAGAGAGGGACATATTTCTCCACAGAAGTCATGCAGCAGCTTTGCCAGCTTTTGGGGATAAAAGTTAGTTATCACATCAGACACCACCCTCAGAGCTCTGATCAGGTTGAGAGAGCCAACAGAACAGTGTTAGCATGCTGAAAAAGTATGTAGCAGTAAATCAATGTGACTGGGATGTCATGTTACCCCTAGTCCTGATGGCCATATGTGCGACACCACATAAAGCCACTGGGATCTTACCATTTGAGTTTACAGGGAGGCAGATGACTCTGCCTATGCACCTCTTATATCATCCAGGTAAAGCTAGCATAGTGGTAGCATACACTACCCATCAGTATATGGAGGATTTACAGAAACATTTCCGAGCCACTGTTGCCTTTGCCCAGCAGAAGCTGGAAAATATTGCAGAGGGGCATAAAGCATATGATCACAAAGCATCCCATAATGGTTATCAAGTATGGGACATGTTGTGGTATTACGTATTTGTCCAACCTGTTGGGAGGTCTCGGAAAATGGGGAAATCTGCCCGATGGTCAGGTCCTTATGAGATTACCGATAAAATGTACTTCCTCATGTATCAGATCAAAATCAAGAAAGATCAGGGTAATACATATCTCACGGTGTAATGAGGGACTTCCAAACAGGAGACAGAATCAAGTGCAGGTTTAATAACACAAAGTCGGCAACAACAATAAACCAGGTCAAAAGCGTGAGATCTGTCCAAGGTACCAAGCATGCAATCCAAAATATATAATCCAAAAATGAGTAACCTAATAGAACAAACCAAGGGTCCATACACACAAAAGCTTTTCCAGTACAAGAATGCTCAGAATCGCAGTGAAAATACCAAACAAAACTTCGCAATGGCGCCAAAATGTAGACACAGGAATCGTGTGACCAGTTCTAAAATTCTGGTGAGAGGATTGTGGAGGATTGGCAGCAGATGTGACAGAACCCGCCCTCTGATGAGTGGCTCCTGAAGCCGAAAAAATTATTCGCCATGGGCGATCCCTCGGCCAAGGAGCAGGTCTGTCTGGGTGATCATGGTGGAAGTCCATGACCAAATACAGTCGTCCAGCATGGCATTGGGAGTCTAGTAGTGCATGAACAATATACACAGGAGATCCATCCACTTCAAGAGGGGGAGGGGGTTCTGCCATCTCTGTCTGCACCTGGGAAGAGGCAGATACAGGTTTCAATAATGACACATGAAAGGTAGGCGAGATACGATAGGACATCACCAATTCTAGTCTATATGACACTGGTGTTATCTCTCTGATAATCTTAAATGGGCCAAAATATCTGGGACTAAGTTTTCTGAATGGCGATTTAAGTCTCAAATCCCTAGTAGATAACCAGACCATTTGCCCAGGTTGAAATTTCTGTACGTCTCAGCTGTGCCCATTTGCATGTAAATTCTGCTTCCAAACCGCTCTCTGTAAACGAACATGAGCCTCTTCCCAAGTTTGTTCACTCCTCCTCATCCATTCATCAACCGCAGGTACCATCGATGGTTCTCCTGACCAGGGAAAGAATGGAGGTTGAAAGCCAAGGATACATTAAAAATGTGTAATACCAGTAGAAGAACTTACCAGAGAATTGTGAGCATATTCAACCCAAGGTATAAACTGAGCCCAATCAACCTGGAAGCGACCAATTTCTTGATTAAGCCATTCTGTTTGCCCATTAGATTGAGGGTGATACCCAGAGGTTATATTTACATTAATATTTAACAACTTACAAAATTCCTTCCAGACTTGGGAAATAAATTGGGGTTCCCTGTCTTCCGGGATACCATAAAACCTGAATACATTTTGAAATAATAACTCTATAATAACTAATATATAACTCTCAATAATAACGCTGTTTCTAGTGCTGAAGGTAATTTCTTTATAGGGACCAGCCTACAGGCCTTGGAGAATCTGTCAATAATTACAAAGATAGTGGTATTACCAAGAGAATTTGGTAGACCTGTGATGAAGTCAAACCCTAAATGGGACCAAGGACGTTCAGGAACCGGTAGAGGCATTAATTTACCCGCAGGAAAAGTTTTTGGTGTCTTTGACTGGGCACAAACTGAACACGACGCAATAAACTTATGAACATCAGCTCTTAATGTCCCCCACCAATACCATGCAAGAATAAGTTGCGTAGTGCGTCTCTCTCCTGGGTGACCAGATGACAGGGACGAATGGGCCCAGGTAATCAACCTATCTCTAAATTCAGGCGGTACATACGTTTTACCTTCAGGACATTCATCAGGCACCCTTTTAGACCTATTTTCTTGTTCAATATGTTCATCTAATTCCCATCTAATGGCAGACACTGAGACGGAAGGAGGTAGTATAAAATCAGTGGATTGTTCACCGTTCTCCCTTAATTCATTCTGATTTATACGAGAGAGCGCATCCACCTTAAGGTTACGACTACCTGGACGAAATGTAATGGAGAACCGAAACCTAGAGAAAAACAGTGACCACCTGGCTTGCCTAGAATTCGTTCGTTTTACAGTACAGATATTCTAGATTCTTGTGGTCTGTTAGAACCGTGAAAGGATGTAAAGAACCCTCTAGCCAGTGCCTCCATTCCTCCAGAGCTAATTTTACCGCTAGAAGTTCTCTATCTCCTATGCCATAGTTTTGTTCCGCAGGTGATAATCTGTGTGAAAAAAAAGCAATAGGGTGTAACTTAGGAAATTCTCCACTACGTTGAGATAGTAACACCCCTATACCCGTTTCCGATGCGTCGACCTCAACAACGAAGGGAAGTTCGGGATCTGGATGCTTTAAAATAGGAGCAGTAGTGAAAGCATTCTTGAGACGGTCAAAAGCACCCTGTGCTTGAGAAGACCAACACAGCCGTTGGGGACTACCCTTCAGTAACGCAGTAAGTGGTGCTGCAATAGAACTAAAGTTCTTAATAAATCTTCTATAAAAATTTGCGAATCCTAAAAAGCATTGAAGATCTTTAACGTTTTTCGGGACTGGCCAGTTCACTACAGCTTCCACTTTCCGGTCGTCCATAACTATACCAGACACACTGATGACATATTCTAAAAATGAAATGGTTTGCTGGTGGAATTCACATTTTTCTCCCTTAACATAAAGATTATTCTCTTTTAGACGTTGAAGCACCTGACTCACTTGAGTTATGTGTATATTGACATGTGGGGAGCAAATCAAGATGTCATCTATATATGCTATTACAAATCTTCCTAACATATCCCTGAATATGTCATTAATAAATTCCTGAAACACTGATGGAGCGTTTGCTAGCCCATAGCTCATCACCAAATACTCATAGTGACCTTTGGTAGTACTAAAAGCTGTTTTCCATTCGTCACCTTCCTTAATTCAGACGAGATTGTAGGCACTACGAAGATCTAGCTTAGAGAAAATTGTAGCACCTCTTAATTGCTCTAACGCGACCGGAATAAGGGGTAGGGGATATGCAAATTTCTTAGTTATATCGTTAAGGGCATGATAGTCTATACAAGGCCTTAATCCACCATCCTTTTTCGTGACAAAGAAGAACCCAGATGCTATTGGAGACTTAGATGGACGTATAAACCCTTGTGCCAAATCTTCTTCAACATATTCCTCCATGACTCTCTCCTCCTCCAAATTTAGGGGGTAAATACGTAATTTGGGTAAAGTAGCACCCTCTACGAGTTCTATGGCACAGTCATATGGTCTATGTGGAGGTAATTTTGTAGCTTTGGCTTTACTGAACACTTCTGAGTACTGAGAATATGCGGAGGGAATTTGTACTGGTAAATTTAAATCAGGGCTCTCCACCGAAGTGGAATGGATAGAAATGTGATTAAGGGCTAAACACTTGGTTTGACAGAAGGTGGACCAGGACATGATCTCGCGCTGACTCCAAGATATAACTGGGTTATGAGTTTCTAACCAAGGTAATCCTAAAATGATCTGAAAATCCGCCTTGGGTAATACCAGAAACGAAAGCCACTCATAATGCAGGAAACTAGTTTGAAACCGAACAGGAACTGTCTCTTGAGAGATAAGATCTCCTCCAATGGGGAGGCCATCAAAAGCTCGGACTTGGACTTGCTTGCACAACAGGCTCGTCTTGATTTTCAGCCGGGTGATGAGGGCTTGGTGAATGAAGTTTCCTTCGGCTCCAGAATCAGTTAATGCTGGAACGACAAGAGAAGTTCCTTGGCAGTATACAGTGACCCTTTTGTGGGTACACTCACCACGTTAGCATATGGAGTCCTCCCCGGATTTTGTGTCGGGACTCGCTGAGAACGTCGTGTACAATCACGTCGAATATGATCAGATCCTCCGCAGTATAAACATAATCCACCGTGGAGACGACGCAGGCGTTCCTCTTGAGAAAGCCACATAGTGTCGCACTGCATAGGGTCCGGAGGAAGACTAGGACAGGGAGTTTGACTTGAACTTTGTATCGGGCAGAAAGAAAAACCAGGAACGGATTGACGCTTGACAATGTTTTGTCTCTTACTCGGAGTCCGAGGCCGTTTCTGCAGGAGCTGATCTAGGCGGATTGATAAAGAGATTAACTGATCCAGGGATAATCCGTCATCACAACAAGCCAGTTCTGTAAGTATCTCTGGATTGAGATACTTACAGAACTGTAAAAACATTCCGAAAAACATTAATTAATGCAGGTTCATTCCACCCACTTCCAGCCGCAATAGTCCGAAACTCTAACGCATAAGCGGCTGCTGTTCAAGCTCCCTGCTTAAGAGTGAGAAGAATCTCACCACAGGAACGTCCCTCAGTAGCGTGGTCAAATACCTCATGGAATGTAGTGACAAATTCAGGGTATGTGTTATTGACAATATTGTCCCAAATTGCGGTGGCCCACTCAAGTGCCTTACCAGACAGACGGGAGACCAGAAAAACGATTTTTGCCTGATCGTTACTGGGAGGCGAATTCTCAAAAAATATAGATCATTGTAGTAAAAACCCGCTACATTTAGCCGGATCACCCTCAAAAATTTCTGGTTTACTGACAGGATAACGTGAAGTAGAATTAACAGACACTGTAGGAGGACCAGGGTCTCTGAGGGATAGGCAGAGGTTCCAAGAGACCTGCAGGAATTTGTCTAGGACTCTTAAATTGAGCACACACATTACAATTCTTACCAAACTAAAATGGCAGTCCTATTAATACTTGGATGTCCAGAACTAGGGGTACAATGGATTAATTCTAGTATTCGTTTCCTCATGTTAGTGGGTACATACTCATGATTACTAAGACAGTTTGGTGGGGTTGGCTTAGCTTCTCTTCCCTTCCTGATTTCCTCCATAAATTCCTATCTGATAGGATGCATTTCGGTTTGAGAACGGTTTCAGCTCTCTCTCTCCATCTAGTGTACCAGGCCATATTTTTGATAAGGCATCAGCTTTGGTATTTTTTGATTCTGGGCAATATTTTACGGTAAAGTTAAATTTCGTGAAGAACAGTTCCCATCATGCTTGTCTGGGATTCAAGCGTTTAGCTGTCTTGAGATATTCTAGGTTGCAATGATCAGTTAGAACTAGAAAAGTATGCTGTGCACCCTTGAGCCAATGGCGCCATTCCTCAAAAGCTAACTTCATAGCCAGTAACTCCCTATTTCCCACATCATAATTGCGTTCAGCTTTACTCAATTTGCGTGAAAAAAAAATGCACCTGGGTGAAGCTTAGGAGGTGAACCCGAACGTTGTGAAAGAATAGCTCCCACACCTGACTCAGAAGCATCCATCTCTACAACAAATTGATGCTCTGGATTAGGATGCTTTAAAATTGAAATGGACATGAATTAAACCGGCGATAAAAATGGGCAAAGCCTAGGAATCTCTTTAATTCCTTAACATTACTAGGTTTGGGCACATTTAAAACAGCATTCACCTTATCATTATTGTCACGCCTACATCCCAGGACTCCAATTCCCAGAATGCACCCAACAGTCATATGACTATCCACTGGTCTCCCTCACCTGAATTCTAACCATGCACACCTGTTTGTTTCCCTATATATACCCCTATCTCTGTATTGTTCTCTGCCGAGTATTGCCGTGGTTTTTCACAGCTTACAAAGCGTTCTCTTGTTGCTTACTCCTTGCTTGTTATTTCGGTTTACGTCTCCTGCCTCGTCCCTTTTGGTACTGTCTGTATTCTTTGGTTTTTGGACTCTGCCTGATTTTTGACTACGCTGATCGCTTATTCCCTGAGGTACTGTTTGCTCCCTGTGTTTGGACCTTGCTTGCCTTTTGATTATTCTTTTGGATAACGTCAATAAACTGTTTACTGTGATCCGCAAGTGTCAGCTCTCTGTCCTGTCCTTACAAAATACTCAGCCAACATGCAGACAGCGGACACAGATGCAGTTAGAACGGCTATTACTAGTCAGGGCCATACGCTAGGTCAACACCAGCAAATGCTAGCTAGTGTGACCCAATCGGCCGACTCTCTCGCTCAACAACAACAGAGTCAACAGCTCCAACTTAAACAAGCATTGGAGAGTGTGAACGCCCTTATAGCCCATTTTTCTGCTCCTAGCCCTACCCCTAGTCACACCTAGCCCTTGACTTTGTCACGGATTTACCTCTATCTGAAGGAAGTACTACAGTACTCACGGTAATTGATCGGTTCTCTAGGGGGGTTATTTTCATACCGTTTCCATCATTACTCACTGCCCTAGATACAGATAAGGCTATTTACACACATATTTTTTGTCATTATGGGATTCCGGAAGATATCTTATCTGATTGAGGTCCTCAGTTTACATCACATTTTTGGAAGGCCTTCTTTGAACATTTAGGAGTGAATGTTAGTCTTACCTCTGGGTATCATCCCCAGAGCAATGGTCAGTGTGAGCGGGTCAATCAAGAACTGGGAAAATTTTTACGTATGTATTGCCATGAGAATCCACAAGACTGGTCTCAGTACTTGGTGTGGACTGAAATAGCTCAAAACTCCCTTGTGAATTCAACTACAGGACTCACCCCCTTTCAGTGTATTTTAGGTTATCAACCCCCGTTGGCACCCTGGACTGCAGTAATCTCAGGAATTCCATTAGTGGACTCATGGATGAGATGCAGTGAGGAGGTGTGGGAGGAAACCAACCAACACATATCAGAGGCCCTTTCCCGATATAAGGAACAGGCTGATAAAAACAGATCTAGTTCTCCGTCATTCCAGATTGGGGAAAGGGTGTGGTTGGCTACTAAGGATATCAGGTTTGAGGGGAGGTGCAGGAAACTCCTGCCCAAGTATATTGGTCCTTTTCGTGTTTCTGGTAAAATGAATGAAGTTACCTATAAGTTGGAACTACCTGCTCAATATCGTATTGCTAATACTTTTCATGTGTCTCTCCTCAAACCTGTGGTTCCAGGTCCTTTGAATGAGTTGCTGCCCGACGATGTTCCACCCATGGCTGTTGGCTGTTGGGGACTCTTCAATATATACTGTGCGTGAGGTGCTCGATTCAAGTAGACGTGTGTGTGTGTGTGGGGGGGTTCTTCAGTATCTTATTGATTGGGAAGGGTACGGTCCAGAGGAGCATTCGTGGGTACCTGCAAAGGACGTCTATGACCCGGGTCTCGTGTTGGCATTCCACTCCCGCTATCCTGAGAAGCCGGCTCCCCGTCCCAGAGGTCACCCTAGAGGATCATTCTCCAATCCCGCTCCATCCCTTTCCACGTCTCGATCCAGAAACTCACGTCAGTCTCAGCCCTCCGCATGTGCAGCCGTCCCTAGCTCCGGTAACTCCGTTCCGCTGGGTGGTCGTCGTCGTGGCCGTCCTCGTTCCAGGCCTCCTGGTGCCTTTGTGGGTGGGGTACTGTCACGCCTACATCCCAGGACTCCAATTCCCAGAATGCACCCAACAGTCACAGTTCTCTGCCGAGTATTGCCATGGTTTTTCCCAGCTTACAAATCGTTCTCTTGTTATCAGTCTGACGATCTCTTGTTGCCTACTCCTTGCTTGTTATTTCGGTTTACGTCTCCTGCCTCGTCCCTTTTGGTACTGTCTGTATTCTTCGGTTTTTGGACTCTGCCTGATTTTTGACTACGCTTATCGCTTATTCCCTGAGGTACTGCTTGCTCCCAGTGTTTGGACCTTGCTTGCCTTTTGATTACTCTTTTGGATAATGTCAATAAACTGTTTACTGTGATCTGCAAGTGTCAGCTCGCTGTCCTGTCTTGACAATTATTCATCCGTACCCCTCCTTTATCTATGATATATCCCAAAAAAGCAACTTGTTTCAGATGGAACCCACATTTGTCTGCTTTAATATAAAGGTTATGTTGCAATAACATTTGCAGTACCTGTTTCACATGGAGAGCGGCACGGTGGCGCAGCAGGTAGTGTCGCAGTCACACAGCTCCAGGGGCCTGGAGGTTGTGGGTTCGATTCCTGCTCCGGGTGACTGTCTGTGAGGAGTTGGTGTGTTCTCCCCGTGTCTGCGTGGGTTTCCTCCCACAGTCCAAAAACACACGTTGCAGGTGGATTGGCGACTCGAAATGTGTCTGTAGGTGTGAGTGAATGTGTGTGTGTCTGTGTTGCCCTGTGAAGGACTGGCGTCCCCTCCAGGGTGTATTCCCGCCTTGCGCCCGATGATTCCAGGTAGGCTCTGGACCCCCCGCGACCCTAAATTGGATAAGCGGTTACAGATAATGGATGGATGGATGGATGTTTCACATGGATTTCATGTTCCTTCAGCGACCTAGAATGTCATCAGTGTGAACTATTACTCAATGATCAATCATATCCCGGAATACCTCATTAATGAAAGCTTGGAACACAGAAGATGATACATCCAGACCATAGGGCATCACGGTATACTCATAATGACCACTAGTGGTAATAAATGCTGTTTTCCATTCATTGCCTTCTCTGATGCGAATTAGATAGTAAGCGCTTCTTAAGTCTAATTTAGTAAATACTGTGGCCCCTCTCAATTGTTCCAGAACAGCTAGTATTAGAGGTAAAGGGTATCTATACTTGACAGTTATAGCGTTAAGCCCCTGATAATCAATACAAGGACATTGTCCTCCATCTTTTTTTCTCCACAAAGAAGAAGCTCGCTGCAGCTGGAAAGGTAGATGGACAAATATATCCTAATTTTAAGGCTTCATCTATGTAAGTCTCTAGGGCCTCCGATTCAGGCTTAGATAAAGGATAAATCCTACTTCTGGGAGGTGTAGATCCTGGCAGAAGATCAATTGCACAGTCCCATGATCTGTGGGGTGGCAATTGACTAGCTGCCTTTTTAGAGAACACTTCAGAAAATTCATCATAAGAAGGAATATTTTCCAACACCGGGTATTCTGGACTCTCTACCTCAGTGGCTCTAAGAGGAATACTTTCTTAGAGGAAGACATGAATCAAAGCAGTTCTTTCCCCATTTGTTAATGTCACAACTACCCCATGTAATGGTGGGTTGGTGTTTACTCAGCCATGGAAACCCAAGTATGATAGCATGTTTAGGTGCTTTAATTACAAAAACTGAAATAGATTCCTCGTGCAGAAGTCCTACTCGCATGCTCAGTTTAGCTGTGCACTCAGTCACTGACTCATCTTCCAAGAGGCCTCCCATCTATGGTGCATAGTGATGGTGCATAGTCTTGATCAGGGGAATCCTTGTCCTCTCAGCTGTAGCATAGTAACAGTACTTGAATTAGTTATGTTTAATGGTGATACTCACTTATAATTATTATTATTATTATTGAAATTAGATAACAACAATATTAATAATTTATCAGAGACTGAAATACTGTCAACGCTAGAGGTGAGTTTCAGGATTTTCAGACTCTTAGGAATAGACTCCACACACCGTATTATTTCAAATCAAAAATACTTTATTAAGAGGAATGATAAAAATCTGATAAACATAGCATAATCATCAAAATCTCAACGGAATCAATGCAGGTGAAACCATCCCGATTTTAATAATTTGCTAGGCTATATGACTTGTGACTAATGTGTTGCTAAATTTAATTAATGTGTAAATTTATCAAGAGACTTAATTAGGCATCAGCTTTTGAAAATGAGGAATTTATGCTTGCTTACTCTTGTCGCTGTGATAACCAAGCCGATGGGTCCAGTACATTTAATCTCCGTTCTCCGTTTCTTGGCTTTCTGTCCTCCCCGTGTCACGGCTGAAGGTAGGCTTGCTAGGGAGGAGATTCCCACCAGGATAAGTCAGCCACTTTCGGCATCCTTAGACGGTGTGACGTCAGTCGGGGATTCCCTTCATAGAGAACTGCTGGCCTGGCTAGATAGTCCCTGGAGTGAGGAGGGGGCGTCAAAAGGAAGCTGTTTCCTCAAATCCTCAGAAGCGACACCCTCAGACGTCAGAGTATAACGCTAACATATCAGCTATCAACTAATCTCAGAGGTGGTATCTTATTCTGGCCAAAATAAGTTTCACCTGCTTTGATCAGTCATAAAATTAAACTTTGATTGGGCTACGAAAAAACGATGAACACAAAATAAAAGATACGTTGAAAGTTACTAACAGAGCTTGTCAACTTCTAGCTATCTTAATTTCTCTATTGAGCAATGCTAACTGACACAAGGCGTCCCCTGTTAGTTCACATGAAGATCTGTCTTTTAAGAGTCTTCTTGAGACTCAGCTTCAGAAAAGGAAGAGCGTAAGGCCTCCAGCATTCACTTGAGCAATTTGCAGCCGAGTGTGAAGCAGTTGGAATGCAGATCAGCACCTCCAAGTCTGAGGCCATGGTTATCTCCTGGAGAAAGATGGCGTGCTCCCTTCAGGTAGGGGATGAGAACCTACCCCAAGTGAAGGAGTTCAAATATCTCTGGTTCTTGTTCATGAGTGATGGAAAGAGGAAAAGTGAGATTGACTGTAGATTTGGTGCAGCGTCTGGCAGCTGAGCCATAAAGCAAAGCTCTCAAACCAGTCAGTCTACATACCCACTCTCACCTATGGTCATGAGCTTTGGGTAATGACAGAAAGAACGAGATCACGGATACAAGCGTCCAAAATGAGCTTTCTCCGATGGGTTGCTAGGTGTTGCTAGTTTTTCCCAGTAAACAAGAGGGTCGCCTCAATGCAGCTCAGGCTTGCAAAGCGGAAAACTTTAACTGTTGTCTGTGCATATGCACTGAACAGCAGCTCAGAGTATTCGGCCTTCTTGAAGGAAGTGAGTGGAGTGCTAGAGAGGATTCCATGTACTGACTCTATTGTTTTGCTGGGGGACTTCAGGTTTCCCAGTCATTGCCAACATGAGCACTGGAGAGGAGTGATTTGGAGGAATGGCCTGCCTGACCTGAACCTCAAACCGGTCAGTCTACATACCCACTCTCACCTATGGTCATGAGCTTTGGGTAATGACAGAAAGAACGAGATCACGGATACAAGCGTCCAAAATGAGCTTTCTCCGATGGGTTGCTAGGTGTACTCTCTGTGAATGGGTGAGGAGCTCAGTGACTAAGGAGAAGCTCAGAGTAGCATCGCTGTTCCTTCGCGTTGAGAGGAGTCAGTTGAGGTGGTTCGGGCATCTGATGAGGATGCCTCCTGAATGTCTCCCACTGGAGATATACCAGGCACGTCCAACTGGAAGGAGGCCCCGGCGTAGAACCAGGACACGCTAGAGGGATTATATCTCCTGGCTGGCCTGGGAATGCCTGGGGATCCCTCAGGAGAAGCTGGTGGAAGTTACAAAGGACAGAGATTTCTAGGCTTCTTTGCTTGCCCTGTTGCCACTGCAACACTGAAATGGATATGCAGAAAAGAAGAAGAAGATGATGATGATGATGATGATGATTTGGAAATCAAGGTCATAGAGTCTGGAGGAAGAGTGGAGAGGCACAAAATCCAAGCTGGTTGAGGTCTAGTGCTTTCACAATCAGTGATGGTTTGGGGAGCTATGTCATCTGCTAGTGTTGGTCCACAATGTTATTTCAAGTTCAAAGTCAGCACAGCCACCTACCAGGAAGTTTTTGAGCACATCATGCTTCCCTCTGCTGACAAACTTTACGGAGATGCAGATTTCATTTTCCACCAGGACACTGCCAAAAGTATCTTGCTTGTTTTGCCAGCAAACTTACCTGACCTAAACCCCAAACAGAATCTATGTCCATTGTCAACAAGATCAGTGAGCTCAGACTGAGGCTTCATGTAAGGATTAGCAGCTTTGCTTCCTTTTTAACTGAAACCTGGATAAATACTACAGAGCAGTAAGGACAAAGGCGGTGGAGTACGTATTTGTGTGAGTGACAATCTGAATAATGCTATCCACTGGCTGCAAAACAACCACTGAGATGGTGTGTTTATAATAGCCGGGGACTTTAATCATGCTAACCTTAAAACTCATATGCCATGATTTGATCAGTCTGTTGATTTCCCAACCAGAGGATATAATATGTTAGATCAGGTCCACTGCAATATTAAAAAAGGCTACAAAACATACCCCTCCTCCCACCTAGGCTTGTCCGATCACATCAGTCTGCACATAACCCCTGCATACAGACCCCTCATTGCAAAGACAAAGCCAACAAAGCCAAAAACAGTTTGTACCATCATGGTTTGTCCAGAGGGAGCCATGGGAATGCTACAGACTGCTTTGAGAAGACTGACTGGGACATTTTCAAACAAACTGCTACCCACATCAACCACACAGACCTCAAGATTTACACCTCATCTGTACTGGACTATATCACCTTCTGTATGAACAATGTTACCACACAGAGGACAGTACAAACACACCCCAATCATAAGCCATGAATGAATGGTGCAGTGATTAGGCTGCTGAGGTTCCAGGATGTTGCTTCCACCAAGGTGTTGCAGAGGCCTATCGAACTGCAAGATAAAATCCGAGGAAAGCCTTCAGGGAAGCAAAGTAATGCTACATAAAGCACATTGATGAGCATTTTAACAGCTCAGACTCCAGACGCATGTGGCAGGGCATTAAAACCATCTCAAATTACAACAGCAGATGCACCAGCTTTGCACAAAGCTCATCCCTCCCCGATAACATGAACTGTTTTTTTGTCAGGTTTGATTGTGAAGCCTTCACAACAGATGGGCACAACCATGACACTCACAACTGGTCCTGAACCATTGCAAAGTATGACAGATTTTGCAGAAGGTTAAGCCCAACAAGGCCACTGCACTTGACGAAGTACCAGGTCGGGTCTTGAAACACTGTGCAGAAGAACTGACAGAAGTGCTTACAGAACTGTTTAACATCTCCCTGGAGCAGGCCTCTGTGCCTGCATGCCTCAAGTCAGCAACTATCATTCCTGTGCCAAAATAATCTGCTATCAGGTCCTTTAATGACTATCGACAAGTGGCCCTGACACCTATGGTGATGAAATGCTTCAAGTGCCTTCTCCTGGGACGCTTAAGGAAAAGCATCCAGCAGTACCAATTTGCCTATGGGCCAAATAGGTCGACCCAGGAAGCAGTGTCTCTGGCCCACCACACTGCCCTGACACACTTAGACCAGCGAGACAGCTATGTGCGGATACTGTTAATTGATTATATCTCCACATTTAACACCATCCCCTCCTTCAAACTCCTACTTCTGGGCCTCAATACACCCCTGGGCAGCTGGGTACTCAACTTCCTAACCGGCCGAGCACAGATGTGCACATGGGGATGACAGGTCTCCTGCAGCATCACCCTGTACAATGGTTCACAACAGGGCTTTTTGTTGAGTGCCTTTCTCTTCTCCCTCTATAGGCTGCACTGCAAACCTATCCATGAAGCTAACACCATCATAAAGTTAGCAGATGACACCATCGTAGTAAGCAGTATCAAGTCTAATGACAAAGCCACATACAGGAGAGAAGTTGAGATTTTGGTGAGCTGTAGCCTCAAGAACAACCTGATCCTTAGTGCAGCTAAGATAAAGGAGATGATCCTGGCCTTCAGGAGGAGAGAGAAGCCCTCTGCCCATTGCCTTATCACCATCAATGATGAGACAGTGGATATCGTGCAGAGCTTCAAGTACCTCGGAGCCAACATCAGCCACTAACTGATCTGGATGGTCAATACCAATGCTGGTGAACTTCTACAGGTCAACCATTAAGTCTGTGCTCACATTCTGCATATTAGTATGATTCTCTGGCTGTACTGCAGAGAATAGGAAAGCTCTCCAGTCAATCATCAAGACTGCTGAAAGCATCGTTGGCACCCAACTCCACAGACTGGAGGATATTTACCAGACCAGCTGCATCAGGAGGGTCAAGAGCATTATTACGGACAGCACACATCCTGGAATTGCTTCTTCACCCTCCTGCCTTCAGGAAGGCATTTCTGGACACTAAAATCATGCACAAAAAGACTAAATAACAGCTTATACCACAGAGCTGTTTCACTGTGAACACAACCCCTTCTACCACACTGACGCCCCCCACCCATTTATTGCATATTTACTGTTTTTAGGCACGGTGGCACAGCAGGTAGTGCCGCAGTCACACAACTCCAGGGACCCTGGAGGTTGTGGGTTCGATTCCCGCTCCAGATGACTGTCTGTGAGGAGTTGGTGTGTTCTCCCCGTGTCCGCGTGGGTTTCCTTCGGGTGCTCCGGTTTCCTCCCACAGTCCAAAAACACACGTTGGTAGGTGGATTGGAGACTCAAAAGTGTGTGTGAATGAATGAATGTGTGTGTGTCTATGTTGCCCTGTGAAGGACTGGCGCCCCCTCCAGGGTGTATTCCCGCCATGCACCCAATTATTCCAGGTAGGCTCTGGACCCACCGCGACCCTGAATTGGATAAGCGGTTACAGATAATGAAAGAATGAATGAATGAATTTATTGTTTTTACATACTTTTTATTGTATTATTTATTATTTATTTTTTGCAGACTTTAAGCATCTGGAGAACGGCTCCAACAGAAATAAAGGAAGATTCAATAATTCATCAATAAACAAAGATTCAACTCTATCTATGGAGTATTTTCAAGAGGAAGATGAGAGACACCAGCTCAAACAATGCAGACGTACTGAAGCCTGCTATCAAAGCAACCTGGTCTTTCATAACACAGGCTTGTCGCTACCATGCCATGCCACGTTGATGCAATAATTCATTCAGAAGGAGCCCTGACCAAGTATTGAATGCATATACTGTACATAGTTTCCAGTAGGCCAATATTTCTGTATTAAAAATGTTTTAAATTGGTCTTATAATATTCTAATTTTCTGAATGAGTTTTGACCATAAGCCATAAGCATAAATAGTTTAAAAAATAAATACTTGAAATAGATCATTCTGTTTGTAATGAATCTATATAATACATGAGTCACTTTTTTTATTGAATTACTGAAATAAATACATTTTTGATGATATTCTAATTAACTGATGTGCACTTCTGGATTTGTAATACGCCCATTTTAAAAACCTCCATCTGTTTTAATTTGCTCTATAGTTTGTTTGAAACCACTGTCTTACTCAAATACTTGTCTGAACAGTTTGTTGTTGTGAGCTTTACAACAGTCCATCCTGCTGACTATTTTCAAGTCTTTTAAAGTTTGAAGCATAAACTTCATCTCCTCTGCTGACAAGTTTTTCGCTCGGGCCATTTTGAGTATTGTAAACCTCTTTTACGATGCTTGCATATGCACAGAATGTGGATAAACTATCAGTTTGGGAGTGTAATCAGATAAAGGTGTTTACATGGCAATTATTCTTTTATTTAATGGTATATATTACCCACCTCATTCAATCTGAAAGAAAATGTAATCAGAATGACCCCAATTAGACTACTCTATTCTGATTGAGGTGTATACATGGACGTATTTTATTCCGATTGAGCTATTAGTCCAATTAATAATGGATTATCAGGCTTCATGTAAACTTGGCTAGTGTTTAAAAACTCCAGGAGCAATGCTGTGTCTGATCCATTTGTACCAGCACAACACACACCACCCAAATAATGTCTGATCCTTGGTGGCCTCTAAGAGTTTTTTTCCTCAGAATATCTAGATAACTCTAACCTTAAGATTAGACACCACATCATTTTAGACCCTTAATGCTGAGTTGTCTTCTCACAGAAGAAGCATGGACAGAAACATATAATATCAGGGTGTCCTTTGGGAACAGGTTTTAAGATGGAAGAATTAAAGTGGCGGTAGCATGCAAACAAAGCAGAGCAAATTTGTTTTATTTTTTGGCTTTACATGTGTACTATAACAGTATGCATACGTCTGTCTTTGTGGTGTGCATGTGTGTGTGTGTGTGTGTGTGTCAGCATGGTCTCTCAGACTCAGAAGGCAGACAGTCACCTTCAGCATGTGCTCTTCACCTTCTGGAATGGAATGTCATTGTAAACCAAAGGCAGCAGAACGCGACACTGATGGAGTGTTTGTATTACTGTATATCATTTTCATTACAATGCTCTGTCACTATATGTGTGTGTGTGTGTGTGTGTGTGTGTGTGTGTCTCCATATGAGAGAGAGAGAGAGTTTAGTGTACTACTTGCATATGTGAGCCTGGTCATATCTTGCTGCCTCTTTGCATTTATATGCTGCTGGGTGAGCTGAACCAATCATGTGCTGGTCTAGGATCTATTTTACAGCACCATTAGACAAACTGAGATCATGCAGAGCTGCAAAATAATTCTGATAAAATCTATTTTCTCTTATTTCATATCTGGCTTTCTCAGTCTCTGGTTGAAGCTGTTAGGGTAATATCATTAAAGGCAATGTTCATGATTTTAATAATAATAAAAAAAACATTATTAAATGCAGAGGATGTTTCCACACCATTTGCTAGCTCTTCATTTTTTTTATCAGATGGTGTGATATTTTTACAGCTCAAGTAGCAAATGAGTTTCTGTGTTAATTTAAACAGTGAATAAAAACTTACACACAGGTTAAACCTCAGCCACATACAAACATTTTTTCCCCTTGAACATACATTTCCCCCTTAAAGGGGACATCTACAACTGTGGGAAAATGCTGTTCTCTGGTTTGTTTATGTTCAGAAGTTTCATGTCTTTTAAGGTGTAACGTTATGTTTGAGAGGAAAAACGACTGTTTGTATGTGGCTGAAGTTTATCTTACTTGTTTTTTTAGCCATTTAATGATACTGTGGCTTTGTAAACATGCTTGATCTGTTTTGGGCACTACAACACACTGGAGAGCTAGCATTTTGTTAGGAAACATTCTCATATAAATTTTGTTTTTTTGTTTGTTTGTTTTGTTTTTTTAATTGTAAATGTATATTCATTTATATGACGGAGATCTTCTGAACATAAACAAATGGGAGAACAGTAGTTCCCCAGAATCATCGACATTGCTTTTAAGAAGGAATGGAAGCTCATGGCTACTAGGTACCATCATGCAAACAACACCAGAAGGAAATTGCTCAAGCTGCCTCATACTTGCTTCAAATTCTTTTGCATGAGAAATCTTATATAGACTTCCTTATGTGGTTTCTGACATGGCATTAAAATGGCTTAAAACCAAGTTCAACCAAGCACAATTTAGTATTAGTAGTGTCTGTTATATTGTCTCTGTCCAAATATTATCCCCATTTCTTTCATTCACTGATTAATTAATTCATCAGCCATTCTTCTGTATTCACATCATCCTAATCAAGGTCACGGTGGGTCTGGAGCCTACCTGGAATCACTGGGTGCAAGGCAGGAATACATCCTGGACAAAGCGCCCATTCATCACAGAGCATGAATTCCTCACCCAGACACTCACAAACTCATTCAGTTACACCTGAGGACAATTTCATGCAAACTCTGTCACTCACAGACTCACACCTGTGGATAATTTCACACACTCACACCCAAGGGCAAATATATACACTCACTCCTGTGGATAATTTCACACATTCACCCAGCTATTCTCACAGTAACATCTAAGAAGAATTTTACACACTCACCAAGTCACTCACACACTTACACCTTTGGGCAGTATCGCACACCTATTTAGTCACTGTCATCGGTGGACCATTTCACACACTCACACATACATACCTTTGGACTATTTCACACAGAAAATTCCTCTAACAATGTGTGTTTTAGACTGTGGGAAGAAACCGGAGCACCAGGAGTAAACCCACACAGACACAGGGAGAACACACCAAGCATTTGACCAGTCAGCTCCTGATGAACAAACCAATAGAAGTGCTCTAAAATTATATGGAATTCTACATTAAACTGCATTTTAAGTGAAGAAAAATGTAAGTAGTGATTACATGCTAGATTTTTTTCCTGGTTTGAAGACAAACATGTTTGGCAGAGAGCTCACAATAACTCCCCTGATATTCACTGCAGATTACCCTTTTTAGACCACTGGCCATCTCTGTCTGTTTGGACAGTTGAGGAGAGGGGGAGGAGAAAGAAGAGAGAGGAGGAGAAGGGGTGGTTTCAGTCAGAGAGCCGGCCATGGTGAGTTAATAAAGCCAGGGCCAGTTCCTGAGTCTGCCCTTGGAGACCGCTTACATCAAAGTACCAATCAAAAACTGGTGCAGATATAATTTGTCATCAGGGATTTCCTGTAGGAGAATTATAGAGAAGATCCAGAGCCGATCGATTGTATGGATTTTCACTGCAGTGGCTGATTGTCCAATTGCCGTGAAACATGTGGCCAGATAGAAGGACGCAGAAGCCATTCTGAGGCAGAATGCCGACTCAGCATAAGGCCCTGTCAGAAACGTATAGGAGCCTCCACCATCGAAAATTATCATGCTGCAGTGTCCAAGTCCTACTTAACCTCCCCTCTCTCTCTCTGGTGTGATTCATTGGATGTTGTCCACCAGCTTGCTGCGAAGAGATGTCACTTTGGGAGGGCTATTGGGAAGGCTTTGGGGCAGTGAGTGAGAGAGAGAGAGAGAGAGAGAGAGAGAGAGAGAGAGAGAATGAATGAGACAGACAAACATGGAGCACAATCCATTTCTTTCCCTCTCCCCCTTTCCTTCCCCCTGGGATGTCTGACTGAATTAGTGAGGAACTGTACCGAACTGGCTAAACCCCATACTAAACTGACCCCTACATTTAGCTCACTCTTCATAAACCCTATAATCTTTTACGCTAAGGCAGCCCAGTGCAGCACAGGGACGTGACATTTTATATATTTCTTTGTATGTGTCAGACATAAGTAGCAGAAAATGTTCCTTTTTTTTAAATGGATATGCCTTCCACTTTTGCGGGCAACCAGCAATGTTGTACTTCGTATTTACGCTGATCCACCGTAACTCTCCTCAAAAGAGAAATTCATAATTTGAAATGTCAGCCATATACACTTCATACACAAAATTTGTTCAAAGATGTATCAAGCTTTAAATAAGGTCATTTGTCAAGAAGGTTAATGTTGAAACCTTTCTCCATCCCTCACAAGTCTTTCATGGTTCACATAAACTGTGAGCATTTGGCTCTTACCCCAAACGCAATATATTTTTTAAAGGGGACATATTCTACTTATTTCCAGAAGTGAAAACAGCTGTGATATGCTTTGTTTAAGTTACCACAAGGTTCAAACACCACAGCAGCAATCTTCCCCCTACAATCAGCCTTGTTTGAAATAACATGTTTCAGCACCTTTTCCTTTAAGGGAGAACGTGCCACAGCTTAGTTCAGTGCAAGAGACCAGAAGTGAGGAGCAGAAGATTTGGATTTTAGCCACTCTTTCATTTTTTTTCATTTTTTTTGTGGGTTTTCTCTTGTAGGTTACTGTGGTATTAAGCCCCTTAGCATTGCTTTGTATAGCAGTGGACCTGCATCCTCTGAAGTGACTTTTGGAATGACATGGGGTAAATTTGTTTAGCCAGAATTAACAATCCAGCATGACTAAACATCATCAAATCCTTGCAGCAATATATAAATATTTGATGTAAATCCTTTCTAGAACTGTAGAGGCTATTACTAGCTTTGGTTCAGGCTTGGAACTGCTGTCCTTTGAGGAAGGAAAACTGTAGCCAAAATGGCTGCCTACTAAATGTTGCCTACATTACTTAATATATAGTGCACTATTTTAAGGAATTGAATTTATAGTGACAGCATAGGCAGGAATACACCCTGGAGGGGGCACCAGTCCTTCACAGGGCAACACAGACACACACACACATTCACCCACACCTACGGACACTTTTGAGTCGCCAATCCACCTACCAACATGTGTTTTTGGACTGTGGGAGGTCCACAAATCCGACTCCTCACAGACAGTCACCCAGAGCAGGAATCAAATCCACAAACTCCAAGCCCCTGGAGTTGTGTGACTGCGATGCTACCTGCTGCACCACATTGCCGCCCTTGTAGGATAGTGTGAAATTGATTTGACAAAAATGGTTATGAGACATATTCTATAATAAAATGTTTAAAATGTGGACTGAACTGAATTGAACATGTTTGTTCATATATAAACAATTGCAGGGATTGTGCAAAATTTCATAGGACTTCTGCACATAAACCACTTTTCACCACACTTACATGCTGATAAATCTCAGCTGAGGGTGTGAGGCAGACAACATGGAGGAAAAAAAAAGATTTATAGTGAGCTTAACACATCTGAAAGAAAGCATTGATCATTAGAGTCAATGGTAATGAGCTCCATTCATATTGTAGATACTGTGTACAGACACAAGTCAATAAAAGTAGACCTTTTTTGCATTAAGGTTTTGACCACTGTGTCCACACACTAGTTGTGTTCTGCAATGGACAGTGTGCTTGTGGGGGCTGTGTTTTGGAGTATATAAAAGGTGAGGTATATTTTCACAGTGTAAATAGACATTAATTAGGATTGAATGTAATGAATTTTCTCAAACGGCATATTTGTATTTGAGCTGAGAAACAAAACAAGTCAAACATAGGTCTGAATATAAACCCAAATATTTAAATAGGTCTACACTGAATTATCTAACAATTCTTTGGAATCATAGTGAATTCTGAGTTGCTGTGGATAGAAATGAACCCCTGGCCATATTTAAGGGTACACTTTCGCTTCAAGTGAAAGAAAGGCGACATTTTTTAATGCAGTGGAAGCTGTGTTTGCCAAAAGAGAATATAAATATACAGGGGTTGGACAATGAAACTGAAACACCTGTCATTTTAGTGTGGGAGGTTTCATGGCTAAATTGGACCAGCATGGTGGCCATTCTTCATTAATTGCACATTGCACCAGTAAGAGCAGAGTGTGAAGGTTCAATTAGCAGGGTAAGAGCACAGTTTTGCTCAAAATATTGCAATGCACACAACATTATGGGTGACATACCAGAGTTCAAAAGAGGACAAATTGTTGGTGCACGTCTTGCTGGCGCATCTGTGACCAAGAAAGCAAGCCTTTGTGATGTATCAAGAGCCACGGTATCCAGGGTAATGTCGGCATACCACCAAGAAGGATGAAACACATCCAACAGGATTAACTGTGGACGCAAGAGGAAGCTGTCTGAAAGGGATGTTCGGGTTCTAACCCGGATTGTATCCAAAAAACATAAAACCACGGCTGCCCATATCATGGCAGAATTAAATGTGCACCTCAACTCTCCCGTTTCCACCAGAACTGTCCGTCGGGAGCTCCACAGGGTCAATATACATGGCCGGGCTGCTATAGCCAAACTGTTGGTCACTCATGCCAATGCCAAACGTCGTTTTAAATGGTGCAAGGAGCGCAGATCTTGGGCTGTGGACAATGTGAAACATGTAGTGTTCTCTGATGAGTCCACCTTTACTGTTTTCCCCACATCTGGGAGAGTTACGGTGTGGAGAAGCCCCAAAGAAGCATACCACCCAGACCGTTGCATGCCCAGAGTGAAGCATGGGGGTGGATCAGTGATAGTTTGGGCTGCCATATCATGGCATTCCCTTGGCCCAATACTTGTGCTAGATGGGCGCGTCACTGCCAAGGACTACCAAACCATTCTGGAGGACCATGTGCATCCAATGGTTCAAACATTGCATCCTGCAGGCGGTGCTGTGTATCAGGATGACAAATCATCAATACACACAGCAAGACTGGTGAAAGATTGGTTTGATGAACATGAAAGTGAAGTTGAACATCTCCCATGGCCTGCACAGTCACCAGATCTAAATATTATTGAGCCACTTTGTGGTGTTTTGGAGGAGCGAGTCAGGAAACGTTTTCCTCCATCAGCATCACGTAGTGACCTGACCACTATCCTGCAAGAAGAATGGCTTAAAATCCCTCTGACCACTGTGCAGGACTTGTATATGTCATTCCCAAGACGAATTGACGCTGTATTGGCCGCAAAAAGAGGGCCTACACCATACTAATAAATGATTGTGGTCTAAAACCAGGTGTTTCAGTTTCATTGTCCAACCCCTGTATGTTACAATATAAATATATATTTCTGTTGTTTTGAAATGTGCATATATGAAGTACATATGATAAATAGATGTATTACCCATAGTAGACAGTGCTCAGCAGTCTTCCAGTTCACAGGAGCCGACTGGAAGAAGACTGTGAACTGGAAGAAAGAGCACTGTCTACTATGGGTAATACACAGACTAGGCATAAGTACCTCTTACATACCCACTTCAGAACAACATAAATATACCTTTAATAGGAATATGATGTTTAAAGTAGTAGTACTTTTGCTTGAGAAGGATATTTTGGTAATCTTTCCACCTCTGGTGAAAATTAGACATTCGCTGCCTTGATCGGCCATTGCCTGTTTGCCAAAATCACCAAATTTTCTGTGAAAAATGGAACTTACAATAAATTATAAGAAAAAAGTTTTTTTTCAATTAATTGTATGTTACACTTTGCACCGTAAGTAGATATGTTAATAATGCGTTCTTTATTGTCTTTTATGTGTACATATGTATGTATTACTTTATTATATTTTTTGTGGAAATGTCATTGCCCTATCCTTACTACATGAATTGAAAACAATGAAAATATATAATAACTATATAATGCTAATGCTAATTATATAAAGCTCTGGGGACTCAAGCACTAAGATTGTAGGATACTTTTTTCCTTCTATTTCAAATAGTCATATTATTACAAAGGGAAATATATTAAGATTTGCTTATTTTGCTTTCTTGTTGTTTTCACACAATGAGTAAACAGGTTCATTCATTTTCTGCTTCATCCTTTTCAGTGTCATGGTGGGTCTGGGGACCTCTTGGAATCAAGGTGTGCAAGGCAGGAACACACCTTGGACATGGTATTAGTCCATCACAGGACATCACACACTCACTCATAATTTACCTACTCACAGTAACCCAACAAAAGGATCTGTCTCAGGACTATATTAGAAAGCCAGATAATTTGAGTATACACTATAATGTACAACCAGAATGTAAATTTATAATGTATTTATTCACTTATTAATCTATGTACTTGTTTCAGTTATTAATTATGTTATTGGTTATTAAGTAATTAATAAAAAAATTAAATATAAAATTAAGCATACATGTGTGAACACTGGTGATATTAGTGATATTAGTAAAGGGTTAAATACTAAACACAGCCGTTTTAATTATGTTTTCAGGATTTTTGTCCTTCACCCAAAACAAACCTCTAGTTTAACCTCTTTATAAACCTGTCCCTATATTTATCACACAGAATGAGGATTGCTTGTTTTCAGTGCAGATTGGTATCTTTGTCAGAGAAGCAGTCTCCAGCTTATAGCCAAAATAACTCACAGAAATGATAATGATAATAACGATGATGACGATGATGATGATGATGATGGACTCAATACATGCCATAGGCTAATGTACAGTAATACACTTAAAACTGATGGGAACATTGAGTACCTATTAAAAGAAATGGCTTTTGTGAATGCATCAGGCTGTGTGTGTGCATCAGTTTGTGTGTGTGTGTGTGTGTGTGAGCATGCTTACACACTCTGCAGGAATTTCCCTATACATGTTAATTAATGCGGTAACAAAATGCCTTATCTGAAGATATTTGCTCATTTAACAGATTTCCCGCATATATTCCCCATCCAATTTATTAGAAACAACTATTTCCAATACTCACTGGTCACTAACCATAATTTTTTGATGTCCACCTACCTTACAGGTCCACTTTATTGATTGAATTTGGTACATGCATTTGTCCATCACCCTCTAACCCAAGGGTGCCTAAACCTTTTGTCTTAGGGTGTAATCTTTGTTGAAAAAGGCAAAATAGTATAAAGATAAAAACAGGCAATAGGCTACAGATGAACATGTTAAGATTGTTGTGTATATCGTTTTATTTCATTTTATTTACTTTTTTAAAAATTTATTTAAATAATTCAAATAACATTTAATAGGGGAAGCAGGATTGAGAATGTTAGACTGTTTAGAGAGATTTTTTATTTTCTGAAGCTGACTGATTACATTTACCTTATTACCGTATTTTCCGCACTATAAGGCGCACCGGATTATAAGGCGCACCTTCATTGAATGACCTATTTTAAAACTTTGTCCATATATAAGGCGCACCGGATTATAAGGCGCATACAATAGACGCTACAGTAGAGGCTGGGGGTTACGTTATGCATCAATTAGATGGAGCTGCGCTAAAGGGAATGTCAACAAAACAGTCAGATAGGTCAGTTCAACTTTATTAATAGATTACAACCCAGCGTAGTTTAAGGTAAAACATGTAGAGCAATGTTAATATACCCCACATAGTGTGTGTGGGGGGGAACTTCTCCTCGATTCAATAATAATAATAATCACAATATAGTAACACTCGAAATAGTGCAAAGCGATAACAATATATCAATAACTCAACGTTGCTCAAACGTTAAAATCACACAACACACAAAATAAACACGTAAAGCTCACTTTACTAAGTTATTCCTCTATTCCCGTGTTCTTCTGCGTGACTGATCGCCTTGAGTTTAAACTCTGCGTCATATGCGTGTCTCTTAATAGGAGCCATTTTGGGGTCTTTACATAAAAAACAAATGGAAATGAAATATATATACCGGTATATATCCAGCATGCACCGCGCGCGGAAGAAAATGAAGTAGGCGGCTGCTTACCGTAGTTGCGAGACCTGGCTCAATATCGGTCCATATATAAGGCGCACCGGATTATAATGCGCACTGTCGGCTTTTGAGATAATTTGAGTTTTTTAGGTGCGTCTTATAGTGCGGAAAATACGGTATTTTAATTATTAGTCAAAATAATGTAAATGTATTTACATTCATTGTAAATAAATAATAATAATAATATAGTGTATAGTGTGCCTATACATTGCAAAAGTTTAGTTATATTTGTATTACAACTCCAAAAGCATAAAAATCTATATAAATATCAGTCCTTTAATATAGCGTTACCTATCAGCAGCATGATTAACTAAAACAGGAATTAACACATAAGTGGGTGGGATCAGCAAAAGACACTACTCCATGGCTTGTGGAAGTTCTCAATTTGTCAAAGGCAGTGAATACAGTGACTAATTCTGCCAGGTGTGGAGTTTTACAGAAGGAGCCAGTACTGAAGGAACAAGTAAACTGTATGTAGAACTGCTACATACAAGGTAACCTATATGTTAATATAGAGCGTCAGATAACAACATGGAAACATTCATTCATTCATTCATTATCTGTAACTGCTTATCCAGTTCAGGGTCGTGGTGGGTCCAAAGCCTACCTGGAATCATTGGGCGCAAGGCAGGAATACACCCTGGAGGGGGCGCCAGTCCTTCACAGGGCAACACACACACATTCACTTACACACTCACACCTACGGACACTTTTGAGTCGCTAATCCACCTACCAACGTGTTTTTGGACTGTGGGATGTAGGGCTGCAACAACTAATCGATTAAAACGATTAAAATCAAGTGTTAAAATAGTTTGCAACTAATTTAATAATTGATTAGTTGGGTCTAAGTTATTATACACATAGGTACAGTTGCTACACGTGACGAACTCTGGAAGAAGGGTTTAAAAAATAGCGGAGGCAGTCACAGCAGAGGATAATGTTAGCACAAGCAGAGAGAAAAATGTACGACCCAAGTCATCAAAAGTATGGGAACACTTTACATTAACGCCTTCAAGGAACAGCGTTAGGTGCAAAATGTGCACAGCTGATCTCGCATGGTACAGCAGCACAACATCACTGCATGAACACCTGAAAATGAAGCCTGTTGGAGCTATGCGTGAAAGAGACTAAGTATAGTAAGTTAATTCTACTTTTTTCTCTCACTCAATGTTACTAGAGCCTGCTAGAGTAGTTAAACATTTGTGTTTCTTAGTACATTGATATTACACTTGCGTTTAGCGAACAAGCCTTCCCCCCAAAGCATCCCCCCAAGTTTTTTCTTCCACCTTAAATGTGTCAGCTCGACCAGTAGTTCCAAAACAGGCCGTAGTTTTAGTCAAGCTAAAGTTAGTGACAAGTTCTATTTTTTTTTAGTGTCTCAAGAGACTGCTAGAGTACTTAAACAAGGTGTCTCATTTTTAGTAAATTTATATCCCTCTTGTATTTAGCGAGTTTTCTGTTCCACCTTAAATGTGGCGGCAGTTACATTCAGAGTTAACAAAAAATCAATCCAAACATTTTTAAAAATAATATATTTAAAGCCTTTTTCAAGGTCTTTTCTGACTGGCATTGTGTGTTAGTGTTTGAGTATCACAGCCAAGTGTATATTACATTATAAGTGTATATTACATTACATACACTGTTAAATATTGATAAATACAAAAAATAATGTAACGGTTGGGTTAATTCTTCATGTAAACGCTAATATTTGGTAGGTTGTGTGTTCCTTATACAATTACAACATTAGTTCTCTAAAATCTTAAATATCTTAACAATATCTGATCATATGTGTTAGTTGAATTTCCCTTTTATTCTCAGCACGTGGCAGCATCACCCAATATCCATTTATGTAATTTCAATTTGCCTGCATTGTTGTCTGCATTTAAGATCAGTAGTTATTAACTTAAAAAAGGTGTATGTTCATATCTACACTTTCTCTCTCACCTCAGATAAAAACAGCCCAGCATTGCTGACTATGTTTTGAAGAAGATCTGCACACCACCGCAAGCAGCTGTTCTCACTGATGGTATCCTGAATATGCTAGTAACAGACAGGAAACCAAATTTGGCTTGTCTCCCTTTTTATCCAATCAATAATCGATTAATCGAAAAAATAATCGTCAGATTAATTGATTATCAAAGTAATCATTAGTTGCAGCCCTAGTGGGAGGAAACCGAAGCACCCAGAGGAAACCCACATGGACAACACGCCAACTCCTCACATACAGTCACCCAGAGTGGGAATCGAACCCACAATCTCCAGGCCTCTAGAGCTGTGTGACTGCGACACTACCTGCTGCACCACCATGCCACCCAGCATGGTAACATCAAACTAAAAAAATGCCTGTGCTTGAACTAGAATTGACAACATGGGTTTTAATGCACCAGTTCTAGCACAATGCTGAGAAATCACACTAGCACTAGCACTAGCATTCTCATTGTAATCAAAAGGTTTTATTTATTTATTTTGTGTTTATTTGGGAATTTACAGTCCAAATGTCAAGGAGCCCTACCAAGATTTGGTATTATTGCTTCTGGGCTCCTTTGTAGTTGCAGAGTGAAATCATTTTTTCAGTGTCCTGAAATCAAGGGCCAGTGAAGGGGGTTGTTTTCCTGCCCTCTTACAAAAGTTGCAATATTGCATAAAATAGAAGCTTGGGCTCTACTGCACACCGTATTTAGCCTCTGAGTGCGCATTTTCATTGATACTGCCCCCATTTTTTTCTGAGCATATATATTATATATAACATCACCTTTTTTATCTTTTTGATTCATGTAATATAATTCAAGTACTAGAAACTTGTTAGTGATCATGTGACAATATTATATAATTTGGGAACTATCTGGTTCTTTAGCTTACATTACCATCTAGATGTGAGAGTCTTTCATTACAGATGGCCCCTGAAAAACTAATTCAATCTGAATGGGGCTATAGTGCAGTTTCTTCAGTGCTGAGCCCAGAGTAGCTGTGAAAGAGGCTCTATTCTCTCTAACACAGGTCAGTGAAGCACCATACTTAATGTAAAGCTGTGATTTTAAGGTAAAAATACTACCTAGTGTTGTTTTAAGGCCTACCCTGAATAGTTACGTGTTGTTTTGGGAGTGTTGTTTTAAAGCCTACTCTGAATAGTTATGTGTTGTTTTGGGAGTCATGAGGAAGGGGTCAGTGATAATAGGGCAGTAATCCTTCAGAATTGTCACACTTGTGACCATGTGCTCTATAGAGAAGACTTTAGTTTTTAAGAAGGCCCCATGCCCCTTCTCTCATAAAAAAAGACGTTTCCTAAACTTCATCAGCCTGGCACATTGTAATGTGTAACTCTCCGGCAAATCCTCACAACCACATGAGAGTGCCATGTGACATCTAGGGGAGTTGATGGCGCTTAAAGCTTTAGTAGCACAAAAAGCAGTTGGATGGAGACATTAGCTTCATTGCTAGTGGGAGGTGGAGGTTTATGGAGTGGAGTGGTTGCATCTCTGCTGTACAGGAGGTGTCAGGAGTGTGTGTGTGTGTGGGGAGGGAGGTGCCTTGACCGAAGAACACAAGTCTATTATTAATAGCAGAGTTGTTTCAAATATGCTTTGTTGCTGCAGCATTGGACTCGTGATCTAATGATGAAAGTGTAACCAATGAGCTGTGTGCCTGTGAGCAGGCTACTGCGGTCAGATTCCCTGCCTTTATAGAGCTTTTATTCTTTCAGTGTGTGGGCTTTCAAAGACATGCCTCCCTCACAAGCTGGGGATCTGATGCTCCGCGTGAGCCAGCAGAACACCAACGCATAATACTCTGTCCGTAATGATGGACGTTCTCATTTGGCCCTATTGGCTGCAGAGTTGTTTTTTATTTTTATTTTTTTTGGGGGGGGGGGGGTATTTGTCACATGTTACATTATTTCAAAATGGGGGCTGCATTTGGGGTTACATTTGAACATGAAGAATTTTGGCTTACATTTTCCAGCACTAGTGTGGCTGAGTTTGCTTTGTCATAATGTAAAGTAATGTAATGTATGTCAAACTAAATCCAAATATTTTTAGAAAGGCAAAAAAGCTACATTTATAAATGAGAGCACTGTCACTTATGTCAAGAATTTTATAAATGATTTCCTAAAAAGAATTTTTCTGTATTTATGTACTTTACATTCATAAATAATCGGTTTTTGCTTTTTGATCGAGTCTTTCCTCAGTTAGACATCTCTCACAGCCCCCTTCCCAGCCCCAGAAAAGTTTCTTGCTTGAGTTTTCAAGTTTGTAGAAATCTACTCATTCAGCATTTGAGGGTCAATATGTGGAGTCTGTCCTACTTTTTTTTTGTAATAGTTTCTTCTCTTCTGGCCAAGCTGTACACCAAATGTTGGACCATTGCTGTGAGGATTTGTTTGCATTCAACCTCATAAAAATTGAGTTCAAGTGCTGAGGTTGGATGATTATCACAACAGTGCTTAAACTCATCCATCCTAAGAGCTTCATCACAGCTTAGAATACAGTTCCACTCTTCTACAATCCAGTGTTATGTAGTTTTATACCCTTCTAGCCTAGGTTTGGCATTGGTTATGGTCATCAAAGGCTTGTATATTGTATGGATATCCTGTTCAGAATGTTTGTAAATTATTTAATTTTATGTAAATGCCTTTGTTTTTTTTTTGTTTTTTTACAGTAAACACATTTTAAAAAAACAAGTGGAGTTTCTATTCCATTTACAAAACTCTGGGTATTAGAGCTTGCATGCCCAGACATGCCAAGTCTGTGTGGGCAGTAAGCCACTATTACTGCTCTCCCATTTAACCCACTGTATTTACTATTAGCAATTTTATACCATTGTAGAATTGGTTAGGTTCTGTTTCGCAAAAACCTTATTTGGAAATGCGTTTCCATCAACATAAATCGGTTCCCAAATCAGAAAAATGGGTGTGTTTAGCTAAAGAAGCTACAGAAAGAGCTCAGAGCCTCAAATACAGTTATCATGCAGTGGATCTGGACATGGTCATTTAGAGCCTGATGCTGTTCTGGGTAAAATACCAGAAAAGATGTTGGGTTGCTTTGAAATTGGAAATAAAACAGGAATATGCTGCATCTGGGTCTGTAATGCAACTGCACTGCCTGCTTTAATTTGCTGTTCACAAACTCCAATAACATAATTTTAAAGTGTTTCTTGAGTTTTTAAGCATTGTATCCACTCACTGTTCATTTTGTTAGAGACACCTACCTTGTTGGTCCACCTTGTAGATGTAAAGTCAGAGAAAGTAGCTCAGCCATTGTTGCAGAGTTTGTGTTGGTCGTCCTCTAGTCCTTAATCAGTGGACATGGGACGCAGTTGGCTGGATATCTCTGTTTGGTGGACAATTCTTAGCCCAGCAGTGACTGAGGGTTTTAAAAACTCTCACAGCCCTGCTGTGTATGGTCCATTTGTGCCAGCACAACACAATAACACACCACCATCATGTTAGTGTCACTGCAACACTGAGAATTATCTGCTGCTTAAATCATACCTGCTCTGTGGTGGTCCTCTCTGGGTCCTTACCATTTAAAAGCAGGGTGAAATGGGGATAAGAATGTATGCAGAGAAACAGGTGGACTACATTCTGTAATTGTAGAACTACAAATGCTTCTGTATGGACAATGTGTAGATACAAGGTAGTTATTATAATTTAGTGATCATTCTGTGTATTTATCTATTGAGTGTTTTCTCCAGAGTGTCGCTTTTATTTGTCCATTTTTCTATGGAGATTACACAAGCTTTGTGTGTATTTAAATGTCTGTTTCAAATACACAAATGCCTGTACAACAATGGATGCTCCATTGAAAAATGCAAAATCTGTGTGTGTGTGCATACTTAAGCAAGCATGTCTGCTTCCATGTTATTATGTAGTGCTAGTAGTGATGGGAAGCGGCACATGGAGGACTGATACTCAGGCAGAACAGCATGCTATATTGGAACAGCCACTCTCTAATGACAGAGATATTGAGGCCTATAATTGTTATTATTGCCAAACCCAAATTGAAACTCATAACCTGCCTGACTCCAGCTATCAGTTGTCATTAAGTAAGAAAACAGGCCTCACGGCAGTGCACCCTCACTGCCGTGAGCTGTCTGTTGACACACAAAGTAATTGAGGAGCTAGTCAGGCCGTTTGAACACACTCAAAAAGAGGAGAAATGAACACTTGATCAGAGCATTTTTATGTCTTTGGAGATGATTTGATTTCACATAACGTCTATTTCATAGCCCACTATGCTATTAATTTGCATGGTGGTGAGTCAAAATGTGACATTTTTATTTAGACATTTCCACCGTGTTTGGGGAACAATTGGAAAAGTGTGTTTTTTTCCCCTTCCCCTTTCTTCTTCTTTTTGTTCTTTTTTTGTGCTGTCACTCTCTGCAGTGTATCGTCTCATTATATCATATCTAACAGAGCGGATTAGAAGGTGCTGCCACACACACACAAACACTGTGATGTGGCAGGTCATTGTGGAGTTCTTTAAGTCTCCATTTCAGTGGCAGCATCTATATGCTGTTTGTTTCCATGAAGAGCTGATTTGAAAACTCATTCTGTATTATGTAGACTCCCTATCTACTTTATTAGCAACACATGATTTGCACGTCCACAGCATATGAGCTAAAGAGCATCATGCTCAGTGACAAACAATGGCTATATAGGTATAGATCCCAAATTGTTGCCACTGGGACAGGTGGACCCCTCTGTAGTGGTACATTCAGTACATTAGGGGTGAGTTGGAGTGGTGTTTGTGATCCAAATCCAAATCATTCAACATCCAACATAGTGTTGATTTGTTAGTGTGTGTTGTGCTGGTATGTGTGGATCAGGCACAGCTGTGTTGCTTGAGGTTTTAAATACTGTGTCCACTCTATTAGACACACCTACCTTGTTGGTCCACCTTGTAGATAGAATGTCAGTGACAGCAGATCTGATTTGTCGCTGCACAGTTTGTGTCAGACATCCTCTAGTCCTTCATCATTGGACACAGACACTGTTTTTGGATAGTTTTGTTTCGTTGACAATTCTTAGTCTCTGCCGGGTTTAAAAACGCAGTAGCACTGCTGTGTCTAATTCTGTGGAATTCTGTGAAGCTGCTTTGTGACAACATCAGTTGTAAAAAGCGCTATACAAATTTGATTTGATCTAATCCACTTATACCAGCACCATGCCCACTAACAGAGTTTGATATTGGAGACCTGGGAGATACTTTTTTACCAGCTGGGAGAGCATTAGGTAATATTGTGAATTACAGATGCTGCACATTCAATTTTTGTTTACACCATGTGTGGAAACCAGGAAGTCAATCACACAATTCCGTTTCACCCCAGAAACTTTTTTCTGTATTTTATAGAATGTGTATACGTGAGATTCTAAATCTGATTACTGTAAATACAGGTATGGAAATGAGTATTTGATTAAAATGTGTATTAGTTTAGTATCTTACAGTTTGTTCTTAGCCTAGTTTTAATCAACAAATCTAAAAATCATTTTAATCTAGTTTTATTAAATTGAAAAATTATATTAAAAAATATATATCTTTATAAGTCTATTTATATCCCTTCACTCTCACTTCAATGAACAACATAGCAATGCATTTTTGTCTCTCACCCACCTGTTTACTAGGCATTATGCATATTGCCCTCATCACCTCCGCTGATGTAATATTTTCCTCAACTCCCAGCCCCTCATCTCACAGTTTGCGACCTACTACTAGACATCGCTTAGTGGTCGAGGTTCCAGCCACCCCTGTCTTGGCCATCTCAGCCTCCATGTCCTGCCACCTCCAAGCTGCACACTCGGGGTCCAGGTGTCTTTGTCGCTCCACCTCAGCCCCTCCTACTCCTTTGGGCTGATGCCGGATTACTCCTCCCGCCTATTTCGTTGCTCGTGGCAGGCTCTGTTTCTTCTCCTACTGCTCATGCCAGTGTGTATTGTACCATGGCCAGCCTCCAGAAGGCCTTAAGGGACCACAGCATCCTGTTTTCACTGCTTCAGGTTGAAATGTGCTACTTACAAAATTTTTAAAGTTTTCATGTGTTTTTTGTGTTAAACCTGTTTTTCTCCAGTGCATTTCATAGTCATAGCTTACTCTTAATTGTTTGAGTGTTCTAAAACTGTACACGTCAAATTAAATGTCAACCAAAAAAAAAAAAAGTAAATAAACATAAAATAAAAAACGTATAAAACCATTTATTTTTTACATAATAATCTTATTAATTCATTCATTGTCTGTAACCCTTATCCAGTTCAGGGTGGTGATGTCATGTCACTTTTGAGTTGCCAATCCACCTACCAACGTGTGATTTTAGACATGTGAGGAAACGGGAGCACCTGGAGGAAAACCTTGCAGACAAGGGGAGAACACACCAAACTCCTCACAGTCACCTGGAGCTCCCGATGCAGTAATCCTGGCCTTGGACCCCGTGGCTGCTGCCACACTCCCGGGCCCTTTAGTCTTCATCTCAGGTTCAAGCTTGTCCGGTGCCCCAACCCTCCCGGCTTCGGCTCTGGCCCAGGCCCACTTCTCCCACTTGGGCTTGCCCCTACCCATGTCTTCTTGACTCTCCCCTGCTGACATAGACCTGTCAGCTTTACTATGCCCTTCTCCAGCCCTGCAGCCACATGCACCATTGATTTTACCTATCTTTCCTTCATGCTCAAGGCCACCGAGCCTCTTCCAAGACCTTGACGGTCTCTAAATTCGCTCTGGCTTTTTCCACCTACCGTGATGTTCTCTGCTCCACTTTCCCGACCTGCCAGTAGGAACTTGCTGATTACCTGACCATTATTCTCTATTTCACTGTTTGCTTAGGGAGTTCGACCTTTTACGACTACAATCACTAGCATCAGCTCCTCTCTCTCCCAGGTCACCTCAACTTTGCCACACAAATCACCCGCCAAGGCCATGCCTTTGTTTCCCACCTTCTCATCCTCGCCTCCTCTGTCTCATCCCTATTTCAGCGCATTCATCTAGACCCTGCTTGTAAACACAAGCTAAGTTTCTGACTTCAATCCATAGGACCTCTCCATCTTTACCAACGTAGCTTCTTCTACTGGTTTTCATAACTACGGCTTTCACTGGTTCACATCTCGTTGGCCCCAGAACTATCCTCCCTTTGAATCAATTCCGGTTACTCAATCCGTCACACAAGCTATACTCCTTCATAGTCACTGTCATTCTTTGAGGGCATGAATCATCATCCATTCAGATAATGCTGCAGTCATTAATATAATAAGTCACCCACACCCATACTCATTCTCCAACGTCTCATCTGGCAATCAAGATTCAGAGCATTAGCGCCACTTTCTAACCCTCATACCACGCTGATGTCTTGATATTCAGAAGTCATCTTCCCATTTGATGAAATGGAAAGATGACTTCTAAATATGAAAACATCATAAAGCTGAGGGCTCCAGCACCTAACACTGTCACGACCAGCCTGCAAGCCTTCAAATTTATCTACCTATAACACCCCATTTCCATACTCCAACCACCAAACCACCACATTGTTCCTCAGCTTTGCCAACAAACACTTCTCCAACTCTCAAAGGCTACCTAGCAGCCATCAAAATTTTCCTCAAGCCTATCCGCAGATCTCTGCATCCTTATTTCCATCATCACCAAGTCATCCTGATCCTCTGAGACACTAAAATAAATTAACCCATCATTCTCCCTCAGCACCAGCCTCTCACTTACATGAGATCGTACATCTTAGCATGTTGCCTCTCCACACTACACTCTGGATGTTACTTTCCAGCCATCTCCACCACAAATGAAGCCACATTCTTTCTTGCTTTCTTCTACTATCTCCAGAGCTCCTTAATCCAGTTTACTTCTTCTTTCACACATTTAGGACTGGCACTGCCTCCACAGCCTCCAACCTAGGAATTCCTGACCACACCGTCCAAGTCCTTGGTCGCTGGTTATTGCAAGCTTACCATAGAGACATCCATACCCATGACCTCCATACACCATATGAACACTTGCAATTCTTCTCATTTTTGGGGGTGCCCAATATTACACACGTTGTTAGGTGGATTGGCGACTCAGAAGTGTCCGTAGGTGTGAATGTGAGTCTGTGTGCGTTGCCCTGTGAAGGACTGGCACCCCCTCCAGGGTGTATTCCCACCTTGTGCCCAATGATTCCAGGTAGGCTCTGGACCCACTGCGACCCTGAACTGGATAAGCAGTTACAGATAATGAATGGATGAGTTGAAAGTGCACTTCAGAAGGTGCTTGAGAGAGCTGAGACTGAGACAACTCAGACTTCCCAGACTCCTATACACTTACAGGAACCTTTCTATGGGAGTTGGCTTCTCTACACTATCAATATTTACTTTGAATTAGCAGCAGATACTTTGGTGTGTTGTTTGTGCCATGTGTAAAATTATATCAGAGTGTAGTTCTGAGTTGTTTGAGCAGGAGCTTAATTGGGGAAATGTAGATATGCTGTTGTGGTTTTTGGGGTAGCACATAAAGTTCACATGGAACTGGTGGCACTGAGCATGCATTAATGGTGTCAGTGGGGCACCATTAATCATTAGTCATTAAGGGAAGCCAGTGTGAATTTACGGTTGTTGATGGTAAAGGGTAAGGTAGGACTGTAAAGTGGGCTTGGAGTGAGATGGGTCTGGGATGCCGGACTTCACTGTTGAGCCTTCTGGAGGGGATGTGGGCTTAATTCAATGAAACACCAACAAGGGAAGGTGCCTACCTGATGACCCATGTGAAGAGCTACTCATAAAGTGGGTGGTTTGGGTACTCATGGTCTGGGCTCAATGAATAACCATAACATATGAGTAACCGATCATAAATGGCCACAGCAACTCTAGTGGGTAGAGTTAGGATACTATTAATGTTGCTTGATGTAGCTGGTTGCTCATCGGATTATAAACAGCCACAGCAATGTTAGTGTTGAGGTGTAGGATTCAAACAACAGAAATGTTGTGGCTGCGGGTAGGAAGCTCTGATTGGGATTCCTTTGAACACCATCACTGTGACATTGTGGAGCATTGTTCTGTTTTTATCTCCTTTTTTATTTTCTTTTTTCAAATAAAAAAATCTGATAACTCATTTATTAATCTTTCATATTTTCTGTCTTTAAATTATTTCACATTTCTTTAAATGATTATTCTTTTTTTGTTCTTGTATAAATCAAATCAAAACATATGTATTTGTATATCACGTTTTACAACTGATATTGTCAAAAAGCAGCTTCACCAAATTCCGGTAAGACAAAGTTTTGACATGAAATGTAAAAATGTAAAGAATGTAAAGATGTAAAAATCCCCAGGTGAGCAAGCCAAGGGCGACAGTGACAAGGAAAAACTCCCTCAGCTGAGGAAGAAACCTTACAAGGAACCAAGGCTCACAAGGGGTGACCTATCCTCCTCTGGTCAATCTACTGGTAATAATAGTTAGGAGTCTGTGAAAACTTCAGTGTAGGGCGGGCAGATCCAAGGCACTTGGTGGTGGTTGGACTGTGGGCAGCTGGTCTGAAGCGTGGAGGAGGAGCTCAACAGTCATCCATCAGTGACCAGCTGGAAAGGTGGGCGGTTGTTTACTCTGAAAAAGTTAAAGGGATGGAATTAATTTTAAACTGTTTGGTGTTTGTAAAGCAGAAAATGTGAACATTTCCAGAGTGTGGATAATGACTCAGGCAAATCGGACTATGACAGCTTTAACTAAAAGGAGAGAACCAGAAGGATACACAGACGCGGGAGCATCCTGAAACACTGGCATCTCTCTGCTCCACCATCAACAAACCTGAGTGAAGCGTGAATCGGTGGGATGACAGCACCAGTGTCTCAGTTTACTATAATACCTTGTGTCCATGGAACCCCTGGATCTGCCACGTTTATCTATGCGGGAGCATTAACTACCAAAAGCTAAACTAATCAAATGAGTTTTTCTAGCCTAGATTTGAAGATTACGACTGTCTGAGTCTTCAACATTTTCTGGAAGATCATTCCAGGGTTGGGGGGCTTTATAAGAAAAAGCTCTTCCCCCAGCAGAGGCCTTCTGAATTCTAGGAACTATTAAAAAAAAAAACAGTACTCTGTAATCTGAGTAATCGTGGAGGCTCATAATAAGAAATAGTATCTTGAAGGTATTCAGGAACAAGCCCATGTAGAGATTTATATGTTAATAACAGAATTTTGTAATCGATGTAGGATTTAACAGGCAGCCAATGAAGAGATGATAGAACTGGACTGATATTTTCAAATTGTCTAGTTTTAGTGAGGACCCTGGCTGCAGCATTTTGAACTAGTTGAAGTTTACTTAAATTTCTGCCTGTGCATCCTGACAGTTGTCCGTTACAATAGTCAAGCCCTGAGGTAATAAAGGTGTGTACTAATGTTTCTGCATCCTGCAGGGATTAGAAATTGCTAATATTGGCGATATTGTGAAGATGTAAAAAAGCTGCCCTAGTGATACTGCCTATGTGTTGATCAAATGATAAATCTGGGTCAATTATGATGCCAAGATGTTTTGCTGCTGAACCAAGTTTAACTGGAAAGTCAGCGAGATTTAAAACTAAATCTGATCATTTATTTCTTGCCACCTTTGGACCCAAAAGCAGGACCTGTTTTCTTGCTGTTTAGAAGGAGGAAGTTACACAATATCCACCCTTTCACATCTTTTACACAGTCCTCTGTTTTCTTTAATCTGTGTTTGTCATCGGGTTTGGCTGAAATATACAATTGCGTGTCATCTGTGTAACAGTGAAAAATAATGTCATGGTTTCTTATAACTGTGCCTAGCGGTAACATGTATAATGTAAATAATAACGGTCCTAAAATAGAGCCTAGCGGAATTCCAAATCTTACTTTAGAATTATTTCAAGATAAATCGTTTACTTTTACAAATTGATAACATTCCGTTAAGTAAGATTTAAACCATAATAGGGCTGTGCCTGTGATTCCAACCATGTTTTCTAACCTTTCTAGGAGAATATTGTGGTCTATCGTATCGAAAGCTGCGCTGAGGTCAAGAAGCACCAACAGGGACATGTGGCCTTGATCATAGGCAAGAAGAAGATCGTTTGTTATCTTGACTAGAGCTGTCTCAGTGCTATGATGTGGCCTGAATCCAGATTGGAATTTTTCATATACATGATTCTTATGTAGATATGAACTAAGTTGGTGGGCCACGGCTTTTTCTAAGATCTTAGATATAAATAGGCCTGTAATTAGACATTGTGCTAGCATCAAGATTTGATTACTTGATCAAGGTTTAATAACTGCTTTGGGTACATGGCCAAACAAAAAGAATTTTTAAGTAAATAGAACCAAAAACCTTTTGTTACACCAACTCAATTTTATAAGGTTCATTCAACTTTAAATATTATGTCAGGCCAACTCAAGGTTCAAGTTTAGTTTATCTAAAATAATAAGTGGAACTTACTTCATGTAATTAATTTAGGTTAATGTAAATAATGATTTGGACAAAATGTATGACTTTAAGTTACATTTATTGAATTCATTCCATTTATCTCAACAATCAACACTTAGAAAAGAATGTTACAAAAAATGTTAGAATTTTACATGTACATAATCACATCCAATCACAATCAAACAATATACTTAAAACAAGCACACAATCAGGAAAAGACCCCCTTTTAACCAACACATATTTGTGATAGGTTCCTGAAACACTTATATATTTGAATAAATTAGTGAAACCTGTTCACACAGTAACTGATTTAAGCCAGATATTGAAATAAACATTTTTGAATATATAATTCAGAATTTAACCACACTTTCAGAGCTTTAGTTACATAAAAAAGTTAAGAAAATGTACAAAATAAAATAAAAAACCCCACAGAAAGTAAAAAATTAAGGAAGATTAACTGTGGGGTAGGGAGATATTTGGGAATTCGGAGCATTTTTGAAGCGTGAGAGACTAAGAAAATACCCCAAAAGCACAAGAGAGAGCAATATCACATAATACAAATATAAACTAATATTAAATTAACTTGTCCCTGTCGTGTTGAAGGCAGATTCTCCCCAAAGCACCAACGCAACGAAGCCTCTTCTACAGCTGCATAAAACTCGCCGTTTAACCAAGCAGCTTACGGGCCAGATTACAGTTAAGCAAATTCATAATAACGGTAAAACCACACTTAGAAACAAAACGATAATATAACAGGAATTAACTGCGTTGAAAAGTGATAGTTGTTAGAGAAGGAAGAGTACATCAAACTGAAATGACAATGACTTAATTTTAAATTCTGCTATCTAACCTGAGAAGAGGTTCTGAAGTCCTTTGTTAGGAGGAAAAAATGGCTGAAACTGGTGCAAAAAATGCTCTGTGATATGACGTGCCTCTTCTTCGTACTCTAGTTGGATGAACTTGAATTTAGCTGGAAGTTGAAACAACTCAAAAACATTCTTTTTCTTTCAATGCATTTATCTGAGTCAAGGGAATAACATTTTTACTAATGTACATAAAGTTAAGCTAAAAAAAAACTATTTTTTTAAGTAGAAGCTAATGAATTTCGTGAATTTCGGATTTATTTCATGTTCTAACAAGTATGAAGTCGCTGTAACATGAGAATATGGTGCAACAGCACCAGCCGAAGTGCAATCTGTGGCTGGGAAATCCTGTAAAATGGCACTCTGGTTATAAACATCTTTGTTGTTGTGATTCATCTGCTTGGCTGCTGGAGATTGCCTCTGGAGAGTAGGTAGATGTACTACAATAACACAGACAGATGCTCTGGTGAAAAAGCCTAGTGCACCTTTAAAGACTAATTAGAAGGCTATGTCAGCATATTTAAGGACATGTCAAGAATACATTCACCCTTGAAATGAAGAAAATTCAAACCTGTTAAGCCAGACATAGAAAATTGCCTACTTTTACAGTTAATGTACTGTTCTCAGTTAATCACAGGATTTCTCTATGCTGTTTTTGTTCATATTTATATCTATGTGTGAAGAATGTGAAAAATATTAGGTGTGCATTTACATTTTACTATTTTTTTGTGTAATGTATAAATGCAAATCAAAAAATTGTATTTCAAACGTTCTCCTGCTTTGTCATTTTATGTAGCTCTAGCTGTTTTGCGTAGTATTAAAATTGACATGCATGTGACCATGCACATGATTCTAGAGGGAAGCTGGTAAAATGTCTTATGTCTTTATATAAATCTATATATGAAGTTTTCTACATGATTCAGAAATGAAAGAATTGTTGGCTGTTGGCTTAGACTTTTATGCTCCATACAGCGGGTCCTCCCACATGAGGACAGCCATGTAAAAAATTGTTTATTAAATAATTTTATATATCCTGACCACTAGGTGTCAGGAATCATTGAAGGAATCCACACCTAGTGTGAACAGAGCTCTAGCGTCTGGGTCTGTTCTGGAGCAAGTTGTTAGTCCTCAGCAGACAGAAAAGCCTGTAGGTGTTGGTGCTCTACAGAGTGGTGAGTGCTGGAGCTGAATTGGATTTGGTGGATGGGGGTGCGTGGGGGCAAAGATGTTCCACCATCAACTCCCACCTCCCCTATACTTCTCCTGCCATCTCCCCTCCCCACTCTTCCCCACTCCCTTCATGATCTGGAGCAAAACGGCAATACTTAAGGTGAAGGGCCGAGGAAGCGGAGAAGTAATTTAATCTGAGGCTTTACTCAATTCCCCGGGCGGCCAGGTTTAAGAAAGGTCGCAGCGGGAACAGGCCCGACTGACCCCTTCCCAATTACAGCAGCAGTGGTGGAACATAGTGGAGCGTGGCACAGAGTGACAGTCATTTAGCAGCACCTCATCTGAGGGTGGAAGGAAGTCGCAGATGGAGGATAAGGGAATAAAAAATGATTTGCCGGGACCTGTTAGCTGCTGCTCCACACAAGGCCTCCAGCCTGCAGCCCCCCTTCAGAGCTCCTGTCCCACAGTGAAAACACTCTCTCTCACTGTCTGTCTCTCTCTCTCACTTTCTCTCTCTCACACACACATGTGCACACACACACACACACACACTGTCTCTTTCTCTCCTTTATCTCCCTCATTGCTTTGTTTTTCTCCCTACATCTCTCTACCTTTCTTTTTCTAATTTGCTTTCTCTATCTCTTTCTCACTCTCATTTGCTGTCTCTCTCTCTCTCTCTCTCTCCCGCTTTGACATCTTTGAGTTCTTCTTTTCCTATACCTCTGTTTTTCTTTCTCTATCTGTCTTTCTCTCACTCTCTACTTTTTATCTTTTTATTTCTCACCTCTCTCTGTCTCCCTCATTGAAGTCTATCTAACTACATCTCTCTATGGTTCTCTTTCTATCTCTACTTGTTTTATCTAAATATCCCCTTCATTTACTCTGTCCCTCCATTTCTTTCTCCCTCTCTCTCTCTCTCTCTCTCTCTCTCTCTCTCTCTCTCTCTCTTTCTCTCTCAGTGCCTCTTTTTTGATCCCTCTCTTTTCTGCCCTCCCTCTTTCTCTCTCTCTCTCTCTCTCAACCCCTCCCCATCTCTCCCTGTCTCTCCCTTTTCCTCTCTCCCACTCCCCTGCCCTGGGGCCACGTGACGGCCCTGCATGATTATTGGCACAATCACTCATGTAACAGTCTGCCCAGCTTTTCCGTGGGGCCACCTGTATTTGTCACTGTCACTTCCCCAAGTGCTCCGCCATTGTCTTGGAAATTGTATGTGTAAGGCAAGAGATGCTTGTGACCCACTTCGACAAGGGAGCCGCCAATGTGAGGGCGCTCATCACCGCACAGGGAAAAAAAAAAACAGAACAAGGGTGGGGGAGGTACGGAAAGGGGGGGGGGGGGGACAGAACAGCAGTTTGATGTGTCCTATTATGTGCCTCAGCTACAGCCATAAATAATTGTGACAAGTTTTTTGTTACGCGTGAAAGTCCTTGACTCTGCCTCCTGTTCCAGCACCTCCTCTCTGGCACAGAGACGCTGCCAAAGCCCTCCCCCCCCACTCTTCACTCCCTCTACACAGACACACACACATGCACGAACACACACACACACACACACACACACACACCAGATGATAGATGGCACAGCACAGCAAATGACAACGGGATAGATTTTTAGTTTGTGCTTTGGAAGGGATCAGTAATGGTGCTTTGCTGTACAAAGCAATAAACGAGAAGGACGAGTGAGAGAAAGAGAGACAGAGAGAGCGAGGCGGTAGAGATAGATGGAGGGAGGGAAGATTCATCGCTGCAGTATGGGTGTGAGGGGGGAAGGACAAGTGATGATCACTGACATGGGAATTACTAAATGTGCAAGTGCATTATTTTCAGGATTGGTTTTGTATTAGACTGGACTATCCTGAATGTATTAGTAATATTCCTTTTGCCAGAAAAAATGCAGTTTCAACAACAGGACACTCTTTCTTGACCTGGACCTAGCTTATCTTGTGTTCACTTTTTTCCAAAATAATCAATTCAGTAACACTTTAAATTACAGAATTTAAAATTCTTTGAGATTATCATCTATTACTTATTTTTTCTGGTGTTTACAGGGTACTCTTGGTGATGACTAATAATTGGGGAGAATATACAGCTAACGCTTGATTGTAATCATTCGTTGTCTGTAACTGCTTATTCAGTTTAGGGTCATGGTGGGTCCAGAGCCTACCTGGAATCATTGGGCTCAAGGCAGGAAAACACCCTGGAGGAGGTGCCAGTCCTTTACAGGGCAACACACACTCACACCTATGGACACTTTTGAGTCACCAATCCACCTACCAATTTGTGTTGTTGGGCCATAGAAGGAAACTTGGGCACCTGGAGGAAACCCACACCATCACTGGGAGGACACAACAAACTCCTCACAGACACTTGGTGTGGGACTTGAACCCACAATCTCAAGGTCCCCAGAGCTGTGTGACTGCAGCACTACATTTATCTTCTTGACCCACTCCAGAGTGTGTTCCCACTTCGCGCCTAATGATTCCATGTAGGTTCTGGACCCAACATGACCCTGAACTGGATAAGCAGTTACAGACAATGAATGAATTATTAATTATTTATCTTCTCAATAAGAGTGGTGCAGGTATAAAATTTTATATAATTACAATAAATACAAAAACACAAAGTACATTTTCCCCCCTAAAAGTAGTAGATGTGTTGTGAGCAAGTTTGAAGTTTGAAGTTTCTTTTGGATGTTCTCCTTGATCATATGGATTTGTTAAATCAGTAGCAGATATGCTCAAGGAGAAGACCTGGAAACAAATGTTCTTCTTGTAGTTATTGTATTTATATATAATTTAATTAATAATCATACTAATCATAATAATTTAACACTAAAATAATAAATCATAATAATTTAACACTAAAAGCGTGAAAGGCACAATTTTTTTCATTAGGCAAAGATCCCCACAACCCTTCTGTGAAGCAGTTAGTGCCTATTGTAGGAGTTCTAAGTAGGAGCTCTAAGTGGGGGATGGGGTGGGGAGCAACAGGCTGTGGTCTGTGCTTCAGATGAGTGTCAGGTTTGGCCATGCAGAACTGGGCCAAAGCGTTTGCACAATATTTATTTATTTATTCATTTTTTGTCTTGTTTGTCCATAAATGCGCATGATGGCTAAAATAGAAACAGAGCCCAAACACTAAAACATTTCATGCAGACTTTCTCTCATTCAAAGCCGGTATTTGGCAGGAGATAAGCTCTTGCAATAATATGGTGCAAATGCGTGAATGGCAGGATAAATGCACTTGTGAATGCCCGTTTGCTCAATCCCAGCCAAATCGCAGACTCTTCATAGTTCAATAAGAGAGGTAAAATTTTCACCAACGAAGGGCAGAGAAATCAACTGATAAATCAAGATCCAGAAAAAAAATCTAATTCTAAAATAAGCTATAGCCAAAATGCAATTAGTCTCTCTCTCTCTCTCTCTCTCTCTCTCTCTCTCTCTCGCTTTGACACAAGCAGCGCGGACGGATTCTGAATTTTACTCAGCAGCCGGAGCACTGCCACAAGCGGGCGGAGAGGCCGGATTCTGTATTTTACTCTGCAGCTGTAGTGTTCACACAGGTGGAGTGGCCCGATTCTGTATTTTACTTGGCAGTTAGAGCGTTTGCTCAGGAAGAGTGGCCATATTCTTTATTAGTTGGCAGCTGGAGCATTCGCACATGTGGAGTGGCCCAATTCTGTATTTTACTCAGCAGCCGGAGTGCTTGCACAGGTGGAGCAGGCCGATTCTGTATTTTACAGGTGGTGTGGACAGATTCTGTATTATACTCAACAGCTGCATGCCGGCTAAAATGCAAACAGTACAAACTGCCCCAGAAATATCTCAAATAGACTTTCTAAACCCTCATATGAATCTGTATTTTGTCATTCATTAAATTATGTGTATTTTTTGGGCACATTATGATTAATTGGAAATTCTACCATGTTAGAAGAATTAACCTAGCCACTATTTCTATTACTAACAGCATGGCATCATTCAACATGCTAGAGGGAAGTGTCAACTGCCCAGATGTTTCACATCAGTTTTTGATGGGGGAGAATCATCCTGCTCACCTAGGGAGTGATGAAAATTGTGATTTCTTTGGCTTCAGACCTTGGCATTATGTACTGAAACAGCAAATCTCACAATGATAGGGCCAATGCTTAGACTGTGGTGATACTCCAGTGCGTAGAGGTTTCTGATTGTAATAGAACCTTTATGTTACATGAATAAATATCATCTTATGTTTTAAATATGTTTTTATTAAAGAAAATTAATATTGCCTGAATCTCATTGACTCCCATTGGCAAAAACTTCCCGTTTGTCAGAATGCACAAAGCATATAAGAATAACATTCAGTGATTAGTGGCCTCTTTTGCCTATAGTAAACTCCTAAAGTATCGGTATTTTAAAGACTTTTATTGCTTCCCATGTACTTTTTGCCAGATGTTTCTGAACATCTAAATCCAACATTTCCTCTGGACTGTAATGTTTGTCATTTTTGATGCCGTTGCAAATTCTGCTATTTAGGGAATCCTTTAGAGCTACATTTCTGCACGGATTTGATTGCATGCTCTCAGCCCTATGTTATCCAGCCTTAGGAAATGCAGACAAATGTGAACTATCTGCCTTGCGTTGATATGAAATTTCAGCACAAAGACACCATCCAGATAGATTGCACCAGTTAACTGGAATAGGCCTTTTTTTCTTTTAGAGAATTAAACACCCACCTTGGTGTAATAAGGGGAGACTTAGTGCTGTCAGTCAAGACTTATTGAGACATTTTGGAGCTCTTGAGCCGTTCCCTCAATTCCAGTGTTAAATGACATGAAATACAGACATTCTTGCAGTGCTACACATGAATGGAAGTTTTGGTGTGGCTTTTGGCATTGAACTAAATATGAATCGAAGTGTAAGGTCAGTGTTTTGAATATGGACACAATGAACACATCCCTTGGAGGTTAGTATCCGCTTATTATATGACTATATAAGGATTTTTATTTTATTAACATAAGAAAAAAAATCACTTCAAACAATTATTTTTGCGTTATTTACTATTTAATACAACACAATTTTTTATATACCTTTTATAGACACCTGCTATTTTGACATAATGGCTTCAAAATCAGGTGCTGATGTTGGATAAGTCCACTCCAACTCATCCCAGGGGTAATGGATGGAGCTTTATTACTCCAGAGCATGCAGTTCCTCCTTGGACCTCTGTAGCTGCTGCTTGAAATTGAAAAATGTTACCTTAGGGTTCTGTACAGTTGCTCCAAAATGGCATGCTTTTCTATCAAATCAAATAGTATTTATTTTTACAACTGATGTTGTCACAAAGCAGCTTCACAGAACTCCAGTAGACATAAGACATAAGTTTTAACATGAAATGTAAACCTGAGGAAGAAACTTTGGGAGGAACCAAGGGGGAACAAGGGGGCACCTATCCTCCTATCAATCTACCTACAAATTATTGAAAAAACATAAAAGGACCCTGTATATCACATAGGTCTGCTTTTATGCTCATTTGTATTGATGCAATCATAGTAGATATGATGATATGATGACCTTAGGGTTCTGTACAGTTGCTCCAAAATGGCATGCTTTTCTATCAAATCAAATAGTATTTATTTTTACAACTGATGTTGTCACAAAGCAGCTTCACAGAACTCCAGTAGACATAAGACATAAGTTTTAACATGAAATGTAAACCTGAGGAAGAAACTTTGGGAGGAACCAAGGGGGAACAAGGGGGCACCTATCCTCCTATCAATCTACCTACAAATTATTGAAAAAACATAAAAGGACCCTGTATATCACATAGGTCTGCTTTTATGCTCATTTGTATTGATGCAATCATAGTAGATATAATGTAAGCAATGATGATCATTATATTATTATTATTATTATTATTATTATTATTATTATTATTATTATTATTAATAGTAGTAGTACTAATAGTTAGGAGTCCATGAAAAATTCAATATAGTGTGGGCAGCTAGTCCAAGGCAAATGGCGGTAGCTATAGCATGGGCAGCTGGTCTAAAGTGGGTAGCAGGAGAGCTGCAAGTCATCCAATCAGCGTCTAGCCAGACAGGTGGGCAGTCATTCACTTGCAAAAAGGTAGAGGGATGGAATTAGTTTTGAACTGTTTGAGTGTATGTAAAACAGAGAATGTGAAAATTTCCAGAGTGTGGCTAATGACCCAGAAGGACAGACAGACATGAGAGCATCCTGAACCACTGGCAGCCCTCTGCTCCACCTTCATCAAGCCTGATTGATTGCGTGTGAGCGGTGGGACGACAGCACCAATGTCTTGGTTTACTATAATACCCTGTATCCATGGACTCCTGGATCTGCACCTTTATCTATGGGGGAACATTAATTACCAAAACTTAAACTAAACAAATGAGTTTTAGGCCTAGATTTAAAGATTTCAACTGTGTATGGATTCTGAACATTTTCTGGAAGATCCTTCCAGAGCTTGGGGGCTTTATAAGAAAAGGCTTTTCCCCCAGCTGAAGCCTTCTGAATGCTGTGAACTATTAAAAAGCAGTACTCTGTGATCTGTGTAATCGTGGTGGCTAATAATAGGAAATAAGCTCTTGCAGGTATTCAGGAGTGAGCCCATGTAGAGCTTTATGCGTCAATAAGAGAATTTTGTAATAAATACAGAATATAAAAGGCAGCCAAAGCAGCGATGATGGACCTGGACTCACATTCTCATTCACTATCTGTAACTGCTTATCCAGTTCAGGGTCGTAGTGGGTCTGGAGCCTACCTGGAATTATTGGGCTCAAGGCAGGAATACACCCTGGAGGGGGTGCCAGTCCTTCACAGGGCTAGAACTGGACTGATGTGATCAAATTTTATAGTTTAGGTAGGACCCTGGCTGCAGCACTTTGAACTAGTTGAAATTTACTTAATTTCCTGCTGGTGCATCCTGACAGTAGTGCAACATCCAGCCTTTCACTTCTTTTACACAGTCCTCTATTTTCTTTAATCTCTGTTTGTCATCAGACTTGGCTGATATGGACAACTGTCTATTGTCAGCGTAGCAGTGAAAGTTAATGTCATGGCTTTTTACAACTGTGATGTATTTGGTCCATGAATAGAGCCTTGTGGAATTTCAAATCTTAGTTTAGAATAATTGGAATATAAATTGTTTACTTTTACAACCTGATAACATAAGTAAGATTTGAACCACAATAGGGTGGTCCCTGTGATTCCAACCATGTTTCCTAGCCTTTCTAGGAAAATATTGTGGTCTATCGTATCGAAAGATGTACTAAGGTCAAGAAGCACCAACAGGGAAACTTGGCCTTGATCAGAGGCAAGAAGAAGATCATTTGTTATCTTAACTAGAGCTGTCTCAATGCTATGATGTGACCTGAATCCAGATTGGAATTATCCATATATATTGTTCTTATGTAGATATGAACTAAGCTGTTGGGCCACAGCTTCTTCTAAGATCTTAGATATAAATGGTAGGTATGAAATAGGGCTGTAATTAGACAATACGCTAAGTTTTTTTTTGTTGATTAGAGATTTAATAATTGCTAGTTTAAAAGCTTTGGGTACATAGCCCTGGCTAAGGGACTATAGAGATTATATACAAATTGGATTCCAAAAAAGTTGGGACACTAAACAAATTGTGAATAAAAACTGAATGCAATGATGTGGAGAGGGCAAATGTCAATATTTTGTTCGTAATAGAACATAGATGACAGATCAAAAGTTTAATCTGAGTAAATGTAACATTTTAAAGGAAAAATATGTTGATTCAAAATTTCACAGTGTCAACAAATCCCAAAAAAGTTGGGACAAGTAGCAATAAGTGGCTGGAAAAAGGAAATTGAGCATATAACGAACAGCTGGAAGAACAATTAACACTAATTAGGTCAATTGACAACATGATTGGGTATAAAAAGAGGTTCTCAGAGTGTCAGTGTCTCTCTGAAGCCAAGATGGTAAGAGGATCACCAACTCCACCATTGTTGCACAGAAAGATAGTGCAGCAATACCAGAATGGTGTTACCCAGCGTAAAATAGCAAAGACTTTTAAGTTATCATCATCAACCATGCATAACATCATCAAAAGATTCAGAGAATCTGGAACAATTGCTGTGCGTAAGGGTCAAGACCGTAAAACTCTACTGGATGCTCATGATCTCCAGGCCTTTAAACGTCACTGCACCTCAAACAGGAATGCCACTGTCAAGGAAATAACAGAATGGGCTCAGGAATACTTCCAGAAAGCATTGTCAGTGAACACAATCCACCGTGCCATCTGCCGTTGCCAACTGAAACTCTGCAGTGCAAAGAGGAAGCCATTTCTAAGCAAGCTCCACAAGCTCAGACGTTTGCACTGGGCCAGGGGTCTTTTAAAATGGAGTGTGGCAAAATGGAAGACTGTTCTGTGGTCAGATGAGTCATGATTTGAAGTTCTTTATGGAACACTGGGATGCCATGTCATCCAGACCAGAGAGAACAAGGATAACCCAAGTTGTTTTCAACGCTCCGTTCAGAAGCCTGCATCACTGATGGGATGGGGATGCATGAGTGCTTGTGGCATGGGCAGCTTGCATGTCTGGAAAGGCACCATTAATGTGGAGAACTATGTTCAGGTTCTAGAACAACATATGCTCCCATCTAGACGTCATCTCTTTCAGGGAAGACCCTGCATTTTTCAACAAGATAATGCCAGACCACATTCTGAAGCAAGCACAACATCATGGCTACGTAGAAGTACTGAAATGCCTGCAGTCCAGATCTTTCACCTATAGAGAACATTTGACGCATCATAAAGAGGAAGGTGCGACAAAGAAGGCCCAAGACGATTGAACAGTTAGAGGCCTGTATTAGACATGAATGGGAGAGCATTCCTATTTCTAAACTTGAGAAACTAGTCTCCTCTGTCCCTAGACGTCTGTTGAGTGTTGTAAGAAGAAGGGGGATGCCACCCTGTGGTAAAAATGGCCTTTGTTTACGCCATGAAATTTTGAAGCAACATATTTTTCCCTTAAAATGATACATTCTCTCAGTTTAAACTTTTGATCTGTGATTTGTGTTCTATTCTGAATATAATATTAGATGTTGGCACCTCCACATCATTGCATTCAGTTTTTATTCACAATTTGTTTAGTGTCCCAACCTTTTTGGAATCCGGTTTGTAATAGAAATACAATTTCTTGAGATGTCTTTAAAAGTTTTTGGACATATACTGAATATAAATCATATTAAATCTTGGGTGTTTTTCTTTTCTTTTATACCCTGTATGTGCTGTGGAGTGCTGCGTTGGTGTAGTTGGCATTTCCTGTGCAAAGCCTGCAACACCCAGCCGCTTCCTCCAGTGGACATCCTAATTAAACAAACTCGCACAAGCATTACAGCCAAGGTGATAATTTATGATATTGCCTCAGATAGTTAAAGTTGGCTTCCGTAAAAATCCATCATGTACATCACCGGACATTACCGCCCTAATTAAACACCCAAATGCCTGCAGATATCATAAAATTACGAAAGGTAAAAAAAAGAGAAAAAGTAAGAGAGAGAGCGAGAGAGAGAGAGAGAGAGAGAGAGAGAGAGAGAGAGAGAGAGAGAGAGAGAGAGAGAGAGAGAGAGAGAGAGAAATTACACCAACCCTTAATAAAGCACTACATCTGCAATATCACAGTGTAAAGGGGGCTTTATGGGAGGGATGGAAAAAAAATTAGAAAAAAAAGTTATCCCTGTATAAATGTGTGTGTAATTTATCTATTTTAGGGCAAATATTTCTTGCAATGTGAAGCTGATTAATTATTTGAAATATACTGATTACAAGGAGCGGAGAAAGTGGCATTAAAATAATGACTCCTGAGCCGGCTGCAAGTTTGTACATTTAGCACTGCACAACCATTAGGAATAATCTGTCCAATTAAAGGTTGTGTAATTAATTAAGTGCATGTTCTGTGAAAAGGCGAGAAGGGAGAATTTATCAAGCTGCTGAAATATGACCTATCTTGTCCAAAAGACTAATATGTTTAAACAAAAGATGAAAATTGATGACAACATTATTTGTAACAAAATGCTCACTATGCAACTATGATGCATTTGTACTCGCTTTCAGCATCTTAGCATTGTCCTTACAGAATTTGTGATGTATTACCCCAGGCAGGCTGGCAATAACTTTAGATGAAGGGCGGCCTGCCTGTCTGGGGACTGTGGGATCTGGCTGTATATCCTACCTGATATCTAGGCTATAAAGCGCTTAAACGTTGTCCACAACAGCTTGAAATAGTGAGCGTGGTCCAGCTCTCAAATCAGCTTTACAGATTGCTGCTGTCCGACAGCTACAGATTTTTTCCCCCATTCCTTCTTTTTTTTTTTTTTTTTTTTTTTTTTTTGTTACAGCACGCACTTAAATTAGAGCACTTTTCCCAGCGGTGTTGAGCATGTTAACATGTTAATCCGTCAGAGCAGTTGTATTGCGCAAAATGTCCTGATTGATTTCACTCTTGCTGACAGAAAGAAGAGTGTGCTGTAGGTTAATCCAAGTTTATCATAGGCAGAAGGACGAATTGCACTTACTCTCAGATGAACATGTACATATAGTGCATATTTTCAAGTCAATGCATAGTTTACTTTCAAGTAATGTACTGTTTAAAACAACATTGAAAAGTCCAACTTTCATTAAAGTCTTAAAAAAATGGTTCTTTATCAGCTGTTTTTAGTTAAAGGAAATGCTTCTTTTAAGAACAGTGAGTTGTAAAAAGAACCATTTGCATGGTGCAGTGGTTCTTCAGATTGATTAGGAATGTGTAATATTATCACAGTTGTAGGAAGGACGAAGACGTGGGTACACATGCAAACCTGGAGTTTTATTACTCAAACAAACAAAACTAAACAAAAGCTGCAATTTGAGCAATTCACCTAGCCTCCATGTTTTTGGACTGTGGGAAGAAACCAGAGACACCGGAGAAAACCCATGCAGACACAGGAAGAACATAAAAACTCAGTGACTCCACTGTCTTACTCAGATTCAGTTTAATGATTAAGTTTACGCCCACATGGTTCATCTTACCCACTGACTCCAATCAGCTTACCCCTTATCCTGGGCAAATGGGGACACAGATAGACTTTTTTCATGGGAGTCATTTTTATAAACATGTGTCAGATAAATTAACAGAGAAATCCTGAAATTAAGTTACATTTTTATTGCACATCTGCCACTTTCCCCCTTATCTTTAAGCCCACATAAGTAAATAACAAATATCCTACACCACTCTCCCCATGTATACACTAGTACATAATTTATTACATAATGAATTACATTCATATTCAATAATGACTCTTTTGAATCTGCACATGTGATTTCAAACTATAATTTGTCAATTAAATTTGAATTCACATTCAAATCAAATGCAAGTATTAAATAACTTCCTCTTATCAATGCAAAAATTATATTCACTGCAGCACTCTCCAGGGTTCCTGCCTTGCACCCAGTGATTCCGGGTGGGCTCTGAACCCACCACCCCCCTAAACTGGATAAGCAGTTACAGACAATGAATGAATGAATAAATATTCACTGCAGTTTAGAATCAACAGAGTTTCAGTGAGCTACATGGCATGACAACTTGTTGATCTACTGATTTTAGATAAGTATTTTTAAGCACTTTACTTGAGATAAGCATTTAAAAATATTACTCAAATTCTCCATGAAAATGTTATGTGGCACTAGCAAAGCACTGTATGTTCTAAGATATATAATACAATATGTCATATTGTTAAAAGGGCTGGGACAACAGTGGTGCTTGAGAATACTGAGGTGTTGCAGAAAGGTGAACTTGGCAGCCGCAATCTACACAGTAGCAGTGCAAGGAAACCCCCTGGTGTAAAACCTGTGATCTGTCCTCCACAGTGTCAGTGCCAGAAGCGCAGTGTGTGTGGCCCTGGCTGTGTGTGTGTGTGTGTGTGTGTGTGTGTGTGTGTGAGTGTGTGTTTGTGTGTGTGTGCGTGTGTGTGTTTGCGAGCATGTGGGTGTATGGAAGTATGTGTTGATGGAGTGGCAGGCGTGGGGTGAGAGTGGGTGTGCTGGCATGTGTGTGGGGACAACATGGTGTGTGTGTTTATGTGTGGGTAAATAAATGTTTGAGGCATTAGCGCATACTTGCCATTTTTGGGCTACATTGTATACACACTGCACAAAATTATGCAAATGATATTTTCCATATGATACATCAGCCATGCTGCCAAACAAAAGTAAGATGCCAGGCAATATAATCATTCATTCATTCGTTATCTGTAACCGCTTATCCAGTTCAGGGCTAGACAATATAATTTTTAAATAATATTCATGGGTAAATAATGTTGCAGGGTTCAGGTTTAGTGGGAACACCATTTTGTTGAAATAAGATTTCTTGGACAAGATCAAATCAAATCAAATTTATTTGTATAGTGCTTTTTACAACTGATGTTGCCACAAAGCAGCTTCACACAAGACAGCTGAATTTTCCTCCCTCTGTTACAGTAGTCAGTATTTGTGGATAGAAGTGTCTGCTAAAGACCATAAAAATAAGTGTGAACACCATTGTTCAAATGTCCTAGTTGAAGAACAAATGAAGGCCCTGTAATGTTTGTGTATGACTGTATAGACCTGTAGTGCATGCTTTGGATCCATGGCAGTATATAGTGTGTTGGCAAACACATGTTCTTTTTGTGTTATTTAACTTCCTGTTCTAAAATCATTCATGTGTCTATGTTGCAGTTCAGCCTCGTACGCTCATTGGAGTTTTGCCGCACTGTCTTTCTGAGCCAGGATCCCATATGGCTGTGAAGAGTACCACGGCGAGCTGGCCAGAACAGAGCGCTGTCCTATTCCAACACAGGAACACATGTCGGTCAGCACTCCCAACAGGATGCAGCTCGAAGGACATATTGCGCCGAGCCGCACAGCAAAAGCAGAGCGGCCTCATAAATCAGCCCCACACTCCTGACACGCCACCCACACTATCCACGTTAAACAGACATAGCATTGTTCCACTGCAGATTTCCAAGCTTTGACGTGCCCTCATTCTTCCCCGACTACAGCTATAAGCTGGTAATATTAGCTTCTGCAGAATGTAGTGGGATTTGTGGGTCAAATTTGGAGAAAAAATATGAAACAATCTGCCATTATACATACGGCACGCTACAGGAGAAGAGCTGCCATGAGTTTTCCATATTTAAAATAAAATTTAGTGTTTTCTGGTCACAACAAGATTATCTTTCAGGTGTTGTCTTTTTTTTGAGCAAAGCACCCAACCCCCAGCTAAACCCAGGGCAACGGGGATGGTGTGTGCACATGCTCAGTTTTTAGTGTGTGCACGTGTGTGTGTGTGTTCCCATCCAGAGTTGGATTAAATGCAGAGGCAGAGTTTCATTATATTGCTGTGTAGGGATTGGGTGTGTGTGAAATTGTCCACAGGTGTGAGTATGTAAGTGACTGGGTGAGTGTGTGAAATTGGCCACAGGCATGAGTGACTGCGTGACTGGTGCCTTGGCCAAGGCCCTTGCAACCAATGATTCCTGGGGGATGGATGATAGGGTGGAGGGAGGGGGGTGCTCTTTGCAAGGTGACGGTGCAGTAACAAAATGGGGGGGCTGCTCTGCGCTGAGTCACACACAGACAGGGGGTATACTTTAATGAATCCGCGTGCGCAGCAGCGGGAGAGAAAATAAGCTTGAGTATGGATCTTTTTACAAGAGCATTGATCAAAACCGATACCTGCGTTGGTATCAACATTATCGATATTTGGATCGATCCGCCCACCTCTAGAAGGAATTGTTAGTTCAACCTTATTTCACAGTGAGAACTTAAGGTGGCACTACTATACAGACTGTTGTTAGTTCAGCCATATTTCATCGTGAACTAAATTTGGAACGATTTGGCGGTGACCAAACGTCACCCTTTCCCTGGACAAGTCCCTTTAGGGAACTAATAAAATGCATCCGGCCAAGATGTCTAAAATGCCAAAAATGTCTGGGATTTTGCTGTCTGTGTGCTTTCCCCCATCCCATTTGTTGCCATAAGCCCTAAATCCTTCAATGAAATATTCACTTTGGTGACGTTGTTGAAAGGTGAGCAGAAGGCACAAGGGTTGAAGTGTTCAAGGAGTCAGAGAGTTGAGAGCTGAATTGGGACACGCGCACTGCTGTACTGCGGCGAGCAGCTCAGTGTTTTACTGGTGCCTCGAACAGAAATGTGTTGAACGTTGTTGAGGTAATATTTATCATAGTCTCTTCTTTATGTTTGGATGTGTTTCTGTGACCCAGCCTTTTGTTTTCTACTATATATTTAACAAACAGGAAGTCGTCTTTTCTGTCCCTATAATGACACAAATACATGGCCCGTTACTGACTTTTTGATGAGTAAATTACATCTTCACAGCTTTTTAACTTTACACAAAAATGGGCAAAATCCCCAGATTGTTATAGCCAGAAAAACAGAGTGAGGTTTTACTCAAAATAAACAAGGCTGTGAATTAGTTACAGCACCGTTTTATCTATCAGATCCTTATAGAGCGTCTCTGTGGCGCAATCGGTTAGTGCGTTCGTCTGGTGGTTCGAGCCAACCCAGGGACATCTACGACTGCATTTAGGCGGCACGGTGGTGCAGCAGGTAGTGTCGCAGTCACACAGCTCGATTCTCGCTCCGGGTGACTGTTTGGTGTGTTCTCCCCGTGTCCGCGTGGGTTTCTTCCGAGTGCTCCGTTGGTAGCAGAGGCGATTGCTCTAAGACCGCAAGGGAAGCACAGCCGAAGCCGAAGCGGCGAAGTCATTGTATAAATGCTGGGCTTTGTCCCGCCCATCGGACGCTCAGCATCTCTGGGGGTCTATGGGGCTATGGGCTGGCCTCGGCCGGCCCCGACGCTCAGCTTCTACATGATGATCTGTCTGAGGCTGAATCCCTTTTTGATTGACAGCGAAATGAGCAAATCAGCGATCCTTTGGTGTAAAGATCCGTGGGAGCATTAAATATTCATTCTGTTCTGAGTTGAACCGGAGACTTTCTTAATCCTCTTAGTGGCATTTTCTTTGTTAAAAACCACTAGTGACAAATCGAGCTTCTATTTCTGGTGGGTTTTATTGTAGCTGCTTGTGTTTGAAGACAGACTTCTATCACACTTTCTGACTTCTATTGCAGTTTCTGTCCAACTGGTGCTGCTGAGCCCCTCCACCATCACAAAGCACTCACAGGCGGACACACTTCACATGGTCCAAGGCCGTTTAAGCAGCCTAGCTCTACTGGCCATTGAGAGGACACTAGTCAAGTCCCTGGAAAAGAAGCCTTGTTGGTACGAAAGGGTCACAGATCATTTTCTTGAAAATGTTCAAAAGTGTCCGTAGGTGTGAGTGAATGTGTGTGTGTGTATGTGTCTGTGTTGCCCTGTGAAGGACTGATGCCCCCTCCAGGGTGTATTCCCGCCTTGCGCCCAATGATTACAGGCAGGCTCTGGACCCACCGCGACCTTTAACTGGATAAGCGGTTACAGATAATGAATGAATTAATGAAGATCCGTATAGAAATATGTCAGTACATAAATATCTATTTCCCAGTGATGCCCAGTTCCTTGTTTTTACATGCCAGAAACACCTCTGTGACAAAGGCTATATGGCGTGGTCCAGCAAAACTAGGCTTAGTTTCTCTTTGCTCTTGTTTTAATATTTTAATATTTTAAAAATATAATATTTTAATATTATATTATCACTTTTATGTCAAATGTGGTGGTACATGAGATGGTGTCCCTACTATATAGTTCCAGGTAGGGTGGCAACTTGTTTTTGCTTTAAAATTGAGGACATCACACTGCCAATGGAATTACATCCAGATTCATTTTTATAGACTTAAGTATTCTATTTGAGAATGTGGTAGATGAAGCTTTTGAAAAGAGGAAGAAGCTAATGTACACTCTTGGTGGCTGAGGTGAGAGAATGTGGGTGGCAGGCCCATGTAATACCTAAGGAAATAGGTGTCAAGGTTGTAGTGTACAGATTTGCATTGAAGTCTGCTACATCCCTGCTTGTGCAGTTCAGCTTTAGAGGCTGAAAATGGCAGCTATGAAGGAGTTATCAGAAGTAGCTGAAATATCTCTAGTTGGGGAGATACAATGTGGAATTGCTGGAATGTTCGTGATGTGTCACGTAAATCTCACATGGAATTGGTGGCATGGAGTATGCATTAACAATGTCAGTAGGGCTGGGTAAAGCCTTAGTCACCAGGGAGCCCAGTATGGATGTACAGGGGTTGGACAATGAAACTGAAACACCTGGTTTTAGACCACAATAATTTATTAGTATGGTGTAGGGCCTCCTTTTGCAGCCAATACAGCGTCAATTCATCTTGGGAATGACATATACAAGTCCTGCACAGTGGTCAGAGGGATTTGAAGCCATTCTTCTTGCAGGATAGTGGCCAGGTCACTACGTGATGCTGGTGGAGGAAAATGTTTCCTGACTCGCTCCTCCAAAACACCCCAAAGTGGCTCAATAATATTTAGATCTGGTGACTGTGCAGGCCATGGGAGATGTTCAACTTCACTTTCATGTTCATCAAACCAATCTTTCACCAGTCTTGCTGTATGTATGGGTGCATTGTCGTCCTGATACACAGCACCGCCTTCAGGATACAATGTTTGAACCATTGGGTGCACATGGTCCTCCAGAATGATTTGGTAGTCCTTGGCAGTGACACGCCCATCTAGCACAAGTATTGGGCCAAGGGAATGCCATGACATGGCAGCCCAAACTATCACTTATTCACCCCTATGCTTCACACTGGGCATGCAACAGCCTGTGGGGAAAACAGTAAAGATTCATCATGTTTCACATTGTCCACAGCCCAAGATTTGCGCTCCTTGCACCATTGAAACCGACGTTTGGCATTGGCATGAGTGACAAAAGGTTTGGCTATAGCAGCCTGGCCGTTTATATTGACCCTGTGGAGCTCCCGACGGACAGCACCTGAACAACCTGAACACTTTCAGACAGCTTCCTCTTGCGTCCACAGTTAATCCTGTTGGATGTGTTTCATCCTTCTTGGTGGTATACTGACATTACCCTGGATACTGTGGCTCTTGATACATCACAAAGACTTGCTGTCTTGGTCACAGATGCGCCAGCAAGACGTGCACCAACTATTTGTCCTCTTTTGAACTCTGGTCACCCATAATGTTGTGTGCATTGCAATATTTTGAGCAAAACTGTGCTCTTACCCTGCTAATTGAACCTTCACACACTGCTTTTACTGGTGCAATGTGTCATTAATGAAGATTGGCCATGAGGCTGGTCCAATTTAGCCATGAAACCTCCCACACTAAAATGACAAGTGTTTCAGTTCCATTATCCAACCCCTGTACATGAGCATGATGCGGCCATAAATCTAGCTTGGAGGGGGATGGGTCACCAGACTTCACTGTTGAAACTTTCGGGGGTGTCATGGGCTTAACTTGTGAAACACAGATGAGACTATGCGCCTACATGATGACCCCAGTAAAACGCTAGTGATGTACTTGGGTTATGAAAATGGATGACCTTTGTTGTTAGGGGTAGCATGTTACAAAAAGGCCACAACAACCTTAGTGTTTAGGTGTAGGGTTTAAAAGTTCAGTGACAGATGATGGCAGAAATGTGGTGGTGGATGGAAGAGTGAACTGGGTTCTATGTGAACATATAATGGACTGGAATAAGATATTTTACATTTTATCCTGTATATAATTACAATGACATTCACTGTAAAAAGTGGCACTGGGGTCAATTAATATTTAGTTAAAAACTAATAGTAAGAGACTATTAAGAGAGACCTAGGTAACGGACTGAGATGGTTTATTCACAAACACTGGTGCTTCGTAAACACAAGACAATGTCTCGAGCACAGACTGGAGAGTTAGCAGATGGTGAGGAGCAACGTTTGATTAAAAAACAAAGTGTTTTTGTGATTACAATCCTGAATTACAGTTTTAAGAAGCTGATGTTGTGCTTTCATAGTTTACATGTCGTTTCATATGTCTGTTCACGGTATAATGAAGTCATGACAGGACACGCATCTCTGTCAGAGTACTTTTAAACTGTCATTGCAGCACTAGTTCACTCTCACTTAATATAGAGTGAGTTTGAATGCAAAGTTCAGCAAATTAGAGGACAGTGCACACTATGAAATCAGAGGCAATGATTTGTCTGTTTACTAAACATTTACCATTTTACATATTATGTTAGCATTCCATACTCAATATATCCGAACGCATTTTTTCACAGTATTGTGCAGGAACACCTAGCTAAATTTGTTTTTATTTTTAATCTCTTTGTTTTCCTGCTAAGCTTAAAAAAATTATTTCCCAATAGCATTTTCTCTTTTCGTGCCATATACCTGATGGTTTCTGTTAAAGTTAAAGATGGTTTCTCATTCAGATCACTCTTAAATTTTACTGCTGATGTTATTTCTGTGTCAGAAACGGTGTTATATTCACTGTTTAATTGCACAAATTTGTGTTTCGGTCATTTTGTAGTAGGCTGTAGCCGATATGACCCCCAGTTTACTTTTTTGCTGTGAATCTGAATCATTAAACCAAATTCGAGCGTGACTTGAGGGCACTATAAACAATATAATTAGTACTTTTTAAAAGCAAGGAAAAATTCAATTCCAATCACTTCTATAAAAATTTTGTGACGTGTGTTTGGTCACTGTCTACAGTCTGGTTTAAATTATTTGACTGTATATATATATATATATATATATATATATATGAATAGCTATTAGTTTTAACTTCATATATCACCAAACCAAAATGAACATTTCTGAATGAACTAAACCAACACTAAAACATTACACTTGCTTATGACGTTAAAACTAATATTCATCTATTTGCAGGTGCATGCTGAATTCTAATTAAATTGATCTGATGAGTGCAGTCTCAAAACATTGTTGGGATTTTAGAGCACCAACAAGTTTTGACCTTGCATCACATCCCCAAAAAATATTCTGCCTGTGATCCTTGTTGTAGTTGTATCAATTTTCAATTTTTGTATGAATAAGTGTTAACCTGGTATTATTTTTATGCATATTGATCTGTTGACTCAAACATGGCACAAAAAGGACATATTAGGTAGATTTAAATAAAAAAAATATGGCAACAAAGTGACATGTGATATTATTGTATACATATAAAGTTACTATAATTAGTAAATAGAAACAAGTTTTCTCCAGATATTTAGTAAATGTAAATCAATACTTGCAAGATATTTAGTAATTAATTTTCCTTGTGAAATTAATTTGTATTTATTAAATATTTTTGAGCTATATTAATTCATATGCAGGCATGTTATTAAATCCTACTGGGAATTTATTTAACATTTACATAATTTTCTTGCTTAAATTTAGTTCATTTATTCAATGAATGTTAATTAAAAGTTTGAAAATTAGAATCTACTCATTAATATTACGTTTCACTTTGTTGCCATAATTTTCTAATTCTAACTAATGGGTCACATTGTTGACAAATTTGATCAAGAATTATATAACACTTTCTTGTACTTGGGAAACTTGATGCCCACTTTCCTTGCTGCCTTCTAAAGTTTGCTATTGGTCAGGAGTTTGTGGTCCATATCTGCACAACCTTCTGCAAGGTTCACACAAATCTGAAACTCTGTGTCAGTGTTTTACCTCTTCTCTTTATTTAATAAGTAATCAATATTATTATTACTAATTATATTTCAGTAACTTTTATAATCTTCAATTTTGTTGTCTGTTGTTGTTATCTTGTTTGTCATTAAAACTGAATCGAAATGATTGAACCACATGTGTTTACAAGAGAACCAGTAACAGTAACCAGTTATATTCCATTAGCAACTCATTAACACAATGCCACAGTGCCCAATCTTACCACCCTCTCCTGATTTAACCTCCCATGGTTTTGTGAGATTGGGCACTACACTGTGCCTGTGTCACTGCATCATGTTTCTCTCAACCCAAAAAAACCCACGTTACGTATAGATACACTGGGAGACTGTCCCTAACTTTGGTTGATGCAGTAATTTGGATGAGTTTTTCAAACTACCGTAAACATAGTTATTTACATGGAAATGGTCATTTTAATGGTTAGGAATTTTACTATGGTTTTCTGCGAAACCAGTAACTGATTCCATATCTAGCTCATACTAAACAGATACATATATCTTGAAATGCTCAATGATGCAGCGTGAAGAGATGGAGCAACATTGGGTGGAGTGGTTGTATATGTACAAGAGGAAGCAGTCACAGGAATGCATTGGTTAAGATAAATATAAAATGAAGGACCTCCATTTTACTTTCATAGATGTGCAATCTTATTAAAAACTGACATTCAGTCAGTTTGATGGTTAACTCTTTCCTTCAAGATCCCTCATCACTGGGTGAGAATCAAGTGTGTCAGCCTACTCGCTGTCATCTACTGTCAAAACATGCCATGGCTTGTCACAACAGTGCAGGGACTCAGTGACAGGCCACATCAAGTGCAGAGTTATTGTATTAAGCCCAACACAATAGGCACACCTGTAGGCTTTGCTGCTACAAACCTACCTGCCTTCACCCGCCAAAGTGTACAATGTTCTGTGCTAGAGATCAGAGCCAGTCCAGTGTGAACGTTGGGATATGGATGACACCGAATACCAGGATACCAGTGGGATAAATATCTGTTAACCAATAATATCAGCTTATATATAATACTTTATTTACATTTTAGATATGAATTTTGTTCATTGTTTTAGTTTAAAACTGCTTTATTGTCAGTTATATATAATCATGCTTTTTTCTATATGTCCGAAATGTATGGAAATCTTCTAATGATTGCTTTCTGCTACTTTAAAAATGTACCAAGTATCCAAAGAATTTTATCTGGGGGGTGTTGAGTTTTTCCAAGCCACATCTTCCAAAGGGAATAAAATATGATGAAGCATATCTCAAAGCAAACTCATACCAAGAAGTGATGTGAGGATTAAATGTGTCATTTGTGCAGAGCAAATGTGCAGGTCTTAGGCTTTTTGTCTCAGGAAGCTGTTTTATAATTTATTTTTTGTGCAAGGAAGCAATTAGGAGCAAATATGTTTAACAATGTCTGTTAAGCACAATCATTTTATTTATTTTTTTAAGTATTTTTATTTTTTAAGTTTTGTATGAATGTATAAATAAATTCCAGTGGAGCTTTGAAGTAAAAGATGTGTACATGTGTCAAAAAAAAAAGGTACCCCAAAGGTACTGAGTTTAAATCCTGACATGACCACAACCAAAATTGTTGCTAATTATCAGCTGATACCAATGATATTTAAAGTCACTTATATTGGCTGATGTTATTGGTTATCCAGTGTTTTTCTAGGACCATTTTAGAGATTTCATTATTCAAAAAGGTGGAACTGTGTTGTCTGAAATTTCCGTATGAAAAGCCCTCTTGGCCTTTCAGTTGTTGGGGAATGGACAGTGTAGCATTCCCACTCGCCCCCCTCAAACTGCCATCAGAACAAGCCAGCATGACAGCTCCAAATCCGGAGAGAGAGGAAGGGAGAGAGAAAGACAGAGAGAGGGTGGCATAAATCCTTTGTCCTATATAAAAAGAAATACTATCCATGTCAAGGAAAGGTGGGATGCCCTAAAATGAATGATAACAGACTCATTAAAAATAACGGCCGCCTAAATGATAAATGACCTGCCTCCCGAGAAGAGCAGCGCGAGGCGGCCTCTACAAATTAAGACCGCAGCGCTTTGTTAAAGGTGTTATTTCCCCTGCCCCTCTACCACCAAAATATCAAGCAGCCATGCCATTATTTCCCCTTTATTACCGCCCAGCCTCCCAGACCATGGAGATTTAAGGGTAGCCCCTACATTATCAGCCTCTGTTATTTTGTTAATTATCCTGATCCCTGATTTATGTGGCATTGAGGCTTAATTAAAAAGTGGAATTACATCAAATTGTATGGCTTTTATATGGGAGCGGGCTTCATTTCTGAGTAATGTGTTTATGGAAAGGAGTATTCCTTCGGTTGTAGAGGTAATGAGAATTACCCTAGTGGGCCGACCATGCCATATGGATCAAAACAAAAGGTAGTGTTGAACAAGGGTTTAAATGCACACAAGCAGCAGACAAATAATTATTTGAGGAATTAAATGGTGCACTTTAGATGGGCCAATGTTATACATGCTAGTCATCTCTGATATTTAGGCCCCCTTGCCCTTACAAAAAGTTTCATGAACATATTTTTTCCATCCATCCATTATCTGTAACCGCTTATCCAATTTAGGGTCGCGGTGGGTCCAGAGCCTACCTGGAATCATCGGGCGCAAGGCGGGAATACACCCTGGAGGGGACTGAACATATTTTTTAAAACTTGATATTGCATACGAGAGGAACTGTAAACCCTTATTTATAGTGCAGAAACAATACACATTATTAATCTTGAAGGCCCACTCACACTGAGAGCAAACGTTAGCATGGAAAGACTGATTTCAATGGAACTCAATGCAATCAACAGGAACACTTGAATGTTTCTATGAGGATTTGATTGCATTCAGCCCTAAGAATGTTAATGAGGTCAAGTACTGACGGTGATGACAAATCCACCATCTTAAATGTATTGGTTAAAACTCTATCATGCTGGAGAACTTCTTTCCATTGCTCCAAAGGGCACAGTTCTGAAGGTTTAAACGTCTTGCTTTCACTTAACATTGGGCATTATTTATTTCATGCCATATTACCATTTCATTAAAGCCTATAAAAGAATAATGCATAAATTAATAATTAAAGGAAAACTACATACATTTTTACTGTAACCACTGAGAGAACAGAGCCTCTGTTGTTACAACTCAATACTGCAGAAATTGAACTATGCAATTTTTGGAGGAGGGTAGGAAACCACCCCCTACCTTCATCACCTCCTGTTTTCAGGACTCCTCATCTTTTAAGTGGAACAGTATGTTTGAGTAAGAAGCCAACAGTAGCTTGTTTGTGGCTGAAGTTAACTTGTCTTTTTTTTCCACTGTTCCACCAAAAACAGTAACTTGAGCTGGTTAGTTTTGTAGTTCTTTCAGTCTGTTTACTTTCATGCAGTTGATGGTCTCCTGAATTTGATAAGCTTGGAAAGAGATGAGGATGTTGCCTTATTTTTGTTTCACAGGTAGGTAATATAGACCTATTGTTGCTGTTACACTTACATTGCTTAATGTGGAACTGACTCTGAACAATGTTCAGAGCTCTCTCCACCATCACCAGAGCAGGCAACACAGTAAGAGAACTCCTGAGCCTGTTCAGAGTGAGTTTTTTTCTCATTTATGGTGCCAGGGCTGTATAACCTTTTTCTGTGCGCAGACAAACCAGACAGCTAACAAATGGCGAAGAAACAGTCTCTGAGTTTTATTAAAAAGTGTATTGGAAAAAATCATAAATATCACCTTTAATATAGGCCTTTGCAGTTTGGGGGTAAAGAAATAAATCACTGTGCAAATTGCTTAGTTTTGAATTCTGAACTTGAGAAAGCATACAGAGACTGTTAAGAATGGCTTCACTCTAAATGTTTACCTGCAGGGTGTGAAGTCTCGCCTTGATGGGTAGCAGAGGATCTAAAGTATGTTTGTGTGGGGAACGGCAGCGTAGACAGCACAGCACTCGTTTCTGGCTGCTGAACTGATAGATGTCAAACACAGAGGAGGGTAAGTGAGTCCTCTTCTCTCTCTCTCTCTCTCTCTCTCTAAACAAGAGCATTCCTCTTCTATGAGCATATTAGCTGGCACAGACAGAGCCCAGCTTTGTTGTCAGAGTTTTGAAAGATTTGTGAAATGGGGAGTTGGAGCCTGGGTGTGGCCTGGCGTACCATGATCCAGGCTGAGCTTGCTTTATTTTGCTCTCTTTCTGAATATTCTTGCCTGAACCGATGGACAAACTATAGCAGCAAGACATGTCACAGCAAGAGGTTTTGATGATGCTGAGACATGAGGGTTTTCTTCTTCCTATTACAAGCACAACAGCTGCTCCATAGACACACATTTTAAGGCCCAAGGCCAATGCCACACATTGGAATCCATCATGATGACTGTTATAAAATGTGTATCATGATATTATTGAAATCTCTAATTATGCTGTATGTTAGATCTCCCTAAAATGTCCTTTGTCTGAACCAGTTTATCAGTCAACATGGGCCAAGTTTTATGGTCACTCTTTCTAATGAGTGAGTAAATTCAGCTACTGTAATGTGTACCCATTGCTGGAATGTTCAGTTGTGCCAAGGGTTGCATAGTCTCTGTAGAAAAGCACGAAATTATATGAAATGATATGAGATGCTGCAGCTGCAAAAGAGCATAAGATCTCTATGCCTAACGATCACTGGATTAAAAACACCTACCTTGTATCTACACTCACTGTCCATTTTACTCTATATGCACACAAAAACTATAGAGAACATTGCTATTTCTGATCCACTCCTACTGGCACAACACACACAAACACACCACCACCATGTCAATATCACAGGAGCACTGAGAATGATCCACCACCCAAATCATAAACACTCTGTGTATGGACTACATACATTGACCCCTTAAACTATAAGCTTATATTGCAGACCCAGATATATTTGAAGCTATGCAGATAATGTTATGGAAGCTGATAGTTACCAATTAACATTGTGCAATCTGCAAGCTTAAACCATCACTTGCTAAATGCAAACCACAGATTTGCTTTATTTCCTTCTGACACTGAGGTATAGGCCTGTCACATTTAGAACACAGTTGCCTGATTGTAATTATTTGAATTGATTGCATTTTGTTAATCTCAGTGTATTTGATTTCTGCATTGGTAAGGTTTCCTGCTGCTTTATATCACACCAAACAGAATGTGGATTGGGTTTGTTTTGATCGGTTGGGTTTGGATAAGGTATATAACTAAAAACATGGAAGAACATGTCTCATTTAGTCAGACACATCAAAACAAATGTTCTAACCAATAATATGACACTTTAGGGGGCCACAGTAATGTAATACTGTGTTTTAGAGTAAGGTAATCGTTCATTCATTTATCTTCTGTTCATGCATTCATTTATCTTCTGTAATCACTACCTAGACAGGGCTCTGCATTCACGTATAAAGTTTGAACTCCAGGGCCAAATTTATTAGTTTTTAACGGTCTGCATTATAAAATATATTACATTTTATCAATCACACCTGAAAAAGTCACTGTTTATACAAAAAAAAAGGAAAAAGAGGCATGCACACAAATATAACAATGATTAGAATTAATTTAGCAACCCAAATAACTGAAAGAATGGGTTGTAAATTGTGGGAACAATTTAAAATATTGTGTTCAAAGTAAAATAGAATAATCATTAAGCATTTATATATCTATTTTTTTTTAAAGGGAGACTGACGTGTATAATGGGATATACAATTCCCTTGCACATATTGCCTGAATTCATTACAGAATTATTATAACACATAATGTAAAAACAGGCTTCAAATGAGAGGAGAGGCTGTTACTGTTACAACTGAAGGAGAAGCTACCTTTTAATATAATTGATGTTGGAAGAACTATCAGGTGATCTGGTGCTGGTTATGACTTTTGGGCTTATAATATAGTGTTTTTGATGAATTTATAGCTTATTTTGTCTGGATCTTCATTGTGTTCTGAGATGGAGAAATTGTGACCACAGATTAAGACAACATGCATACAAATTGCAAATTGCCTGGTAGTAGACTATTATTATTATTATTATTATTATTATTATTATTTATTTATTTATTTATTATTATTGTTATTAATGTGCTTCCATCACTTTTTAGCTCCAGTGAAAAATAAAGAAGCAAAAAAAATTGCATACATAAATTGTGTAAATGTGTTTCCAGGCAAATCTTTTAAATTCCTTTAAACTTGCTATCCAGTATCTGTTTAGGAAATTGATATTTACTAGGACTAAGGCTTGATGGGCAGGCCAATGTACAGGCCCTGGCAGTTCACAGCTTTTAATCTATCTAGAGTACATGCTCATAATTAATTTCTTTTAAGCTCCCACTGAATAAAAAAGTTGTGGAGTAACATAGGTATGTCTATAGTGTCCTTCAGAAGCCAACACTTTGTCCCAGCCTGCAGTTATAGGAAAGAGTAGATGGAGAGAAATCTCCTAAAGTAGGTCATTCCTCTCTCTCCTGGGTCAAACGCGCCTCTGTATCTAGGCTGTGTTGCAGCAGACATGATAATGTCAGTTGTGACAGTGTGCTCCTGCTGCAGACTGGAACTCTGCTAATGCGAAGCAGCGGGTCCACATGGCCAGAGTTCAGCCCTGCTTTACTACTGCAGCCAGCACAGGGATTAGGCCTTTACATCACAACCTGTCAGAGCCAGAGGCCAGTAAACACCACCTTGTCACACCAAAGCTGGGTTTAATAGACTTTGTGGCTTTGTGATACATGTGAATGGACCTTGAGTACTTGTCAGAACCAATGAAGTTGTCTGAGTCAGGGATGACCCTGTTCAAAAAGCAAATGCTTCTTATTAAATGTACATAACAAGCTTGATTTATCCAAGCAATCAATCACTTTTAACCACCAAAACATAACAAACAGTATTAATGGTATTAATTGGTGTTTTTTTATTGCTTTTAATTTGTTTTTCTATAGACTGCAAGTGGTATGGGCTGAGGAATCTACAGTGGTCTTTGAATGTTTGTGGAAGATTTAGAATATATATATATATATATAAAAAAGCATAAATTTGACATAAAACTTCAGCTTTTCTTGCCAATCCTCAAAGTAGATAAAGAGAACAAACTTTAAAAATGACAAAAATATATTAGACTTGATCTATTATTTGTTGAAGAAAATGAAACAAACTGTTGTCTCAATATAACACCCTAACTACACATTTCTGGACATACTGTATGTGTCCAATAGGTCTGTGTACCTTTCAATAAATGGTTTTCCATTTCTAATCCTACAATAGAAAATCAGAGAACAATCACTTCCCCATTTTGATTGAATATAAATATCAATGACTTAAGGATAACAAACCGTTTTAGTACAACAACATATGAAAAATATAAACAAGTATGAATAAAAAATATTGAGTTTTTTTTTTCATTTCTGCTTGTGGCCAAATTTTTCTAATGCTAATAACACCATATGTTTTGAAATAGAAAATTATTCGGCTGGTAGATTAAAGATGAACATACTTGACACATTTCACAATTTAATTAAAAATATGGTCAAGGACTGGGCAACATATGCTGCGATTTCTGTGCACACTGGGGACATGGCTGTTCAAAGAAGTCCTAAAATTAATAAATGTAAGTTTACGAAACCACAGCAGAACGGTGACGTTTATGTGGCGCGTAGGTATATTTCTTATCTTCCTGTTAGGTATGAAGAAACAAAATATCAATTCATACTGAACTAAAGTCAAAATATATTATCTTCTAATATTCCCTGTATTTGTGTTTTGATGCATTGGAAAAAGAGAAAAAAAGAAACAAATAAAAACTACATTCTCTGGTATTGTTGTTAACATACAAAATAAGGAAATGGGTCATTCTCTATTTTTCTATTGCAGGATTAGAAATGGAAAACCATCCATCCATCCATTATCTGTAACCGCTTATCCAATTTAGGGTCGCAGGGGGTCCAGAGCCTACCTGGAATCATCGGGCGCAAGGCGGGAATACACCCTGGAGGGGACGCCAGTCCTTCACAGGGCGAAATGGAAAACCAATTAACGCAATGTACATGGACCCCAATATAAAGCGAGTTTTTAATTTTCATTTATGCTTATTTGAATTTTTCATTCCGCCTTAAATGGTCCCGCATGTAACTTTAGTACACTGCATGTAAATTTTTGTTCCACTGCCTCATTTTGGAGCTCTGAGCTGCTAATAAGCCATCAACTATACTCAGTAAAAACACCCACACACAAAAAATCAGACTGTTAATGTGATCTGTTGTAATCTATCAATATCAATATCAATATCTATCAATATTATATCTTTTATGTTTATTAGTTTGATGATGGTTCAGTTTTGACACAAAATACTGAGCTGCTTAGAAATGATCCAAGTATCAAGATATTTCACTGAGAAATTCTATTGAAAAAAATTCTACAGGAATTTTTAGTGACTTTAATGAGGAAAAAAATGACAGCTCATCTAATGTAACAGCAATGTGGCCAATGTCATCCAGGTTTCATCAACCCAAATTAATTTTGAATATGTCTTTAGTTCATATCTTCTTTGTAACATGTGACATTTAATAGCTTTGGTTTTAAGCACAGTTTGATTCTTGCACTTCGGGGACTCTGAAGAGTTAGTGCTCTGTAAAGGACATACACAGATTCCAAGTGATAAACCGCTATAGAGTAAAACCAGCTGTGCTGGGGGTCATTAAAACTGGTTCTAGGGCACCACACACTGAAAAAAAATGCATGGAATTTTTTTAATATTGCCGATTCATCATTACATTTTGCATTATGAATTTGCTTATGTAACACCAAAAACATACATAACCTTGTTTCTACCCTCATTTTAATTTTACGTTTTGAATTTTTTTCACTGTACATGTGTTCTTTGTGTTTTTCCAGTTACAGGCTGTAGATCCACATAGCAGGTATCATTTCATTGGTGAATCATTCTCAGCGATGCAGTGACATTGATGTTGTGGTGGCGTGTTAGTGTGTGTTGCGCTGGTATGAGTGGATCAGACACAGCAGTGCTACTGGAGTTTTTAAATAATGTGTCCACTCAGTGTCCACTTTGTTAGACACACCTACCTCATTGGCCCACCTTGTAGCATTGGGCTGTGGAACTGTGATCTCTGCTGTGTCTGAGCTCCATCATAACTTAGGTATGAGTTTGAGTGACTTTTGTTTGTTGTACAGAACTAGTCTTACTAATGTTTATGTACCCAAATGCGATCAGGTCCTCTCAGAAATGTATAAACATTTCATCTACAGCCTTTCAGAAAAGTAGAAGCTGGAGATTCTGGGTGGCCCAGTAGTGGTCCTGTAAAAGTAGCTAATAAAGCCATGTGTTATTTCAAAACTTATTTTAACTTTATTTTTATCAACATACATAAAATGTCTTCATTTTGTACTTTATTTGTTTAGTCGTATTTATTTTTTATCATATTCTGAAATTGCAAAAATACACTCATTGCCATGAGATTTGTTGCAAAATGTTTCTAATAATTTTCTTGACTGCCTGCAAATTTTCTATGGCTTAAAGGACATATAATTCTATGACCCTGGAAAAAAATCTTACCCCGCTTCTCTCATAGTAGTCAGTGGAGTGAGAAGTGTGAGAAGTGGAGCAGTTTTCAGGTTAGCTGTAGGTTCCCAGATATTTCCAGATATCTTCACTCTGGAATGTAAAGTACAAACACAGACAGCCTCTCATGGGAAGTGTGGTGCGGTAAATTTTGTGTAAGTCTAACACACACACCCACACACATTTTAAGTAAGAGGCCTTCTGTCATTGCTCACTGTTTCCCAGGTGGACACCCACTCTGTCTATCCAGAACTCCGCTGATAAGTCACCTTGCAGCTATGTGGCCACTTCATATAACAACTGTTATTCATTAGCCAAGCGCATCATTGCTATCGCTGACCATAACTGACATTTACTGATCTCATGTGCTATCTTCCCCATGTCTAGACCACAGAAATATATCAGGGTAGGAGTACAGAGCTTCTTTGACATTTAGGACCACTCTCTATGTGTCGTCCTTCAGATGTATGCTATGTCTGGTACTAGGGCATGACAAAGGAAGCCTTTTTTTCTCTGATTTCTACTATAAAAAATAAAAATTATAATATTTTATGATGTTATGTACTGTGAAATTACAACAAAATGTGTCTTCCACATTCCGTACACACACACACACACACACACACACATCCAGAGCAGCATTAGAGGGAAACCATGTTTTATTGTTATTGTAAATACTTTTATTATATATTTTTAAGTTTTTTTTTTCCCCCATACCACCAAGCAAGTCTTTCCATCGATTAGGACATTCAGGAGATGACATGAAAGCCTAAAATCTCAAAAACTCGAATATAATAATATTATAATATTAATATAATTTTGTATTAATATATTATTATATAATATAATAAGAAAATAACAAAGGAATCTGCCAATTTTGTTATATATTTGTTTATATTTTTATTTTCAACAATTAATTTCAGTCAGCCAGCAGCTCTGTGTCTCTTTACTGAATGAGTCGCTGTAAAAGTCCAATATGCAAAATATATGTTACATGTCTTTTTACAGGTTTCAAATACAGCATGGAATGAATTTTACAAGCTGCAGATACATGGATTTCAGTGATATTTTAAGAGTTTTTCAATATTTCTAGTTGTGTTTTATGTGTCTTAAGTCATTCTATATACTGCAAATGTCTTATTTCTTTGACAAGAAATATCCATTCATTCACAGTCTGTAACCACTTATCCAGTTCAGGGTTGCGGTGGGTCCAGAGCCTACCCGGAGCCTACCAAAATTCAGTATCTAAGAAAATTAGAATATTACATAAGACCAATACAAAAAGAAGAATTTTTAGAAATGCTGAAAAGTATGAACATGAAAGGTATGAGCATGTACAGCACTCAATACTTGTTGGGGCTCCCTTTGCCTGAATTACTGCAGCAATGTGGCGTGGCATGGAGTTGATCAGTCAGTGGCACTGCTCAGGTGTTATCAGAGCCCAGGTTGGTCTGGTAGTGGCCTTCAGCTCTTCTGCATAGTTGGGTCTGGCATATTGCATCTTTTTCTTAACAATACACAGTAGATTTTCTATGGGATTAAGATCAGGCGAGTTTGCTGGCCAATAAAGAACAAGGATACCGTGGTCCTTAAACCAGATACTGGTAGTTTTGGCACAGTGTGAATGTGCCAAGTCCTGTTGGAAAATGAAATCTGCATCTCCATAAAGTTGGTCAGCAGCAGGAAGCATGAAGTGCTCTAAAACTTCCTGGTAGACAGCTGCGTTGACCTTGGACCTCAGAAAACACAGTGAACCAACACCAGCACATAACATGCACCCCCAAACCATCACTGACTGTGGAAACTTTACACTGGACCTCAAGCAACATGGATTCTGTGCCTCTCCTCTCTTCGTCCAGACTCTGGGATCTTGGTTTTCAAAGGAAATGCAAAATTTACCTTCATCAGAGAATATAACTTTGGACCATTCAGCAGCAGTCCAGTCCTTTTTGGATGCGAGATGCTTCTGACGCTGTCTCTTGTTCAGGAGTGGCTTGACACAAGGAATGTGACACTTTTTTCTACCACATGTTTTCCTTCCCTTCGCCTCTCTATTAATGTGCTTGGACAGAGCTCTGTGAACAGCCAGCCTCTGTAGCAATGACCTTTTGTGTCTTGCACTGCTTGAGTAAGATATCAATGCTCATCTTTTGGACAACTGTCAACAGTCTTCCCTGTGATTGTGTAGCCTACAGAACTAGACTGAAAGATCATTTTACAGGTGTTTTGGGTTAATTAGCAGATTAGAGTGTGGCACCGGGTGTCTTCAATATTGAACCTTTTCACAATATTCTAATATTCTGAGATATTGATTTAAGGGTTTTCATTAGTTGTCAGTTCATTTATTCATTCATTCATCATCTTTTCTGCTCATCCATTTCAGGGTTGCGGAATTGTCAGTTATAATAATCAAATTAAAAGAAAAAAAACACTTGAAATATATCAGTCTGTGTGTCATGAATGAGTATAATACACAAGTTTCTCTTTTTGAATGGAATTACTGAAATAAATAAACTTTTTCATGATATTCTAATTTTATGGCCAGCAGTATTAGCAGCCAATCTCAATTGGGCCGTAGTTTGTATGTCATCACATTGCATATCACGTGGGCATACCTCAGGTCCCTAATAAAACCATCCTATCAGACTGAGTGTTATTCTGATTTATGTACATGAGACAAGCCTCTTGTTTTGCTGACAGCAAGATTGCAAACAGTCCAGTTTCAGCAGCTTGCCAGCTAGAATTACAAGAGTAATGGAGTTGAAATTGCTCAAAACACTGTCAAGCTGACATCTTTAAAAAAAAAGTCTGTAGATAATCCTGGAATCTTCAATCCGCAATAGGCTTTGGGTACAGATGGAATCTTGATGTGTCTGGGGTTCTTGTGACAATCTGGAATTTTAGGATTTGAATCTGGGTTCATATCTGGAAACTTGGAATACTATACCCCAACATTTCTTCTGGCATTAAAAGGGATTAAGGTCCCTTAGATAAAACAGAGCTTCGACTTGTAAGAAATATTTACACTAGGTTACAAACACTGCATTGCAGTGAGAATTTGATTGAATTCTGCCATGGGACCTTTGGTTAGAATGGGTACTAATGTTGAATGATTCGTTTCGCAAGTCGAAAGCTAGTCAAACTCTTCCCAAAGGTATTGTGTTTTTGCACTGCATTAGATCCCAAAGCTGAGATTTAGAACCCTCTAGCTGACAACTGGCACTTGGATACGGTGACCTTGGGTTCTTCAAATCATATGCAGTCTTATAGTGGCTTACTTGGCTGATCTTAAGAGGTTCCTATCCTTTATATGTTTACAGTATTGCACACACATACGGAATATTAAACTAAATTAACATTAACATTAACAACAAATATGTTGATAATTACCAGTTATGATTAGGAGCTTTTACCCTACATGTTATTCGTGGTAAAGGTGTGATGGATTAGGTAAATGGAGGTACAAAATACAGCGGAGGCGAGGGAAGATAATTGAGGTTTATAGGCTTAATTTCAGCACTTGTACTGCTTGATTATATGTATCCGAGCTGTGATAGGACTTCAATGAAATTTACAACAAGTGATCTTCTACCATATGGACTCACCAAATGGAGATCACAGACTGGCAAAAGCAATCAGCTTTTTAATTAACAGAATTAACAGTGCGATGTTAAACTATAATGACAGCAATAAAAACACTTGATGTGACAATGGCAGCGCCAAGAAAACCATTCATAACTGTTATTTTCCTTCCACTGCGAGAGGGACAATAGATTTGTGCAGACGCCGTGGTCCACAACACTCGACGCAGAGTCACTCATTGATATTGACATTGTTCGGAGGGGTAATAAAACTAGGACCAAGACATTTTGTTTACACTGATGTTAGCGGGCTTTGTTCTGCTCTGGTGCTTTGATGTAATCTTTGTCATTGTATAATCAGGGTTTTGTGGACTTGTTCATCAACTCTTTTGCTGATTGTGCTTCTGGCTTCACCATAATTATCAGACATGGGCATTTTAAAGGTGACAGAAAAAAGATGCTGGCAAAACCCTAATGGAGATATAGTTACATGTTGTATATACACTGATAATTAGCACACACACACACACACATACACACACACACATATTCTATAATTTATCTACAATTCAGTTCTACAATTAAAGACTATAGTCCATCTGTTTCTCTGCATGGTTTCTTATTCCCATTTCCCCCTTTCTTCACTGTACAGGACCCCCACCAGAGAGCAGGTATGATTTGGGCGGTGGATCATTCTCAGCACTGCAGTGACACATGGTTGCTATATGTGAAGTGTGTGTTATTGTGATAGGAGTGGATCAGACACACCATAGCATTATTTATAATTTGTGTGTGTGTGTGTGTGTGTGTTTCTGATAGTCATCTCCATAAACTGTTGATATAGTTAGTATAGTTAGTTATTATGGTATATCTCATGTCAACATGGGCGACTATGGTATAGGAGTCCAGGACTATGTCTAGTCAAGGTCAAACCAAGACTAAGACTAAACAGTCTTTGATACTATCCACAGTGTGAGTGTTTGAATGACTTAATGAGTGTGTAATGCCTTGCACCCAATAAATCCAGTTTAATCCGTATTAATTTCACTGAATTCTTAGCACATAAAAATCTCATTACAGCCTCCCTTTTTGTCTTAATGGGTAAAATTAGAGACTGTGTTTACTTGGTGGTTTTTTTTAGCATCCAATGCTTTTGTCCATTTTACTTAAGTAATCCTTTCCAGAAAAATATACAATATCAAACACTGACACCACCCAATAATCCTTTCCAAATATCCACCTAAGAAACTGACCAGTGACAAAGAACTAGAAGACTGTCTCTCTAATTCAGCGGTCCCCAACCACCGGGCCGTGGGCCATTAGGTACCGGGCCGCACAGAACGAGTGATTTTTTCCTTTTTTTTAATTGATTATCAGTCTAAATGTTGATGTTTTATTTTGAAAAGTGACTTCTGTGCGGAATGACGCATACATGCGTAACCCACGGACGGCGAAAGTATGGATCCGCGACCCATTTGTAAACACACCTGGAGAATGGAGCCTGTCCGTGCTAGAAGAGGATCAACTGCTGGACATTGCAAATGACGGTGGCCTTAAAAGTATGTTTCAAACAAAAACTGCGCCAGTGTTCTGGGTTAAAATCGAGGCAGAATAATCCTGAAATCGCCCAAAACGCATTGAAACGCCCTGCTTCCACTTCCAACCACATCTTGTGAAGCAGGATTTTCTGCAGTGACCGCAACCAAAACGAAACTACGGAACAGACTGAACGTACGGAACACACTTCGGGTGTCACTGTCTCCCATTACCCCGAGATGGGACCGGCTCGTTGCAGAGAAACAAGCTCAGGGCTCTCTCTAATTGACATTATTATTACTTGATTGACGTGTTCACCCTTTTATAGAGAAATGACCAGTATTGTCACTTGAATCGATTTTAGTTTTTTATTATAATTATTTCTTATTAGAAAGGATTTTCGTTCAAAAATAAATATTTTCGTTTACAGAGATGTTGTTCATATTAATGTATGAACAAAAGGTTGTTTATTGTGTGCTGATGTTTGCATTTGACATAAGACCACTGCGGATGATTTACTATTAGATTACATCATTAACGATTATCGAGCAAATGTAGGCCTGAGCATATGAAGGTTTGTCCGTGAAAATATTGTTGATGAAACCGGTCTGTGGTGCAAAAAAGGTTGGGGACCGCTGCTCTAATTAAGTGGCTAGCCAACTGTATACCCCTATATATTTGTATCCTCACTTAGTAACCTATATAATAATTTCTCATAACCATTCTATTTACTTTATGTCATATTTCATAACCCCATTGTTCTCCTTTTGTGCTCATTGGCCAGCTGCTAACATGCATTGCTGAAAATCACTGCCATGCTCACAATGCAAGGTTACTTAATCCCTCCCTTCTTACGTGTCATTAATCAATTAAGGGCAGACAGCCCGATTGGTTGTGAGAAGTCATTGAAAGCTGACAGCGGTACATTGACCCTGCCATGCACTTACACACACACACACACACACACCCTTATGCACACAAAGGGTGATAAACCATGGCTGCTGACCACCGCAGTGCACAAAAGAAAGTCAAATTATGAGAAATAATGAAAAGGCATCAATACGAATTCAGCAGAGACTCGTTTCATTCTGTTTTCGACAGCGCTTTTCAGTCTGTAATTTTCTGTAAATGTTAACATGCCCAGGCCTGCCTATTGATTCTATTATTTTTGACCTTGCATTAGTGTCGGCTAATCTTGCATGCCATAAAATTTCATTTCATGCGGAGAAACCCCCCGACAGACCCTCAGGGTGAGTTAGACACAGGGTTTGTGGACCCCCAGGGAACACTAAGTGCGCACACGGGTAAACAAACTATAGAGTCCATGCTTCTTAGGGTGAGCGAGCAGCGCTGGAAGCTACATTTCTCTGTAAAACCTTATTCCTTTCTCTTTGTGATATGTCATCCTGTTCGAAGATAAATGCTTGCATTCTCAGAACGGATACTTTTTTTTGCATAATAAAGAAGTATCAGCAGAAAGATTGCAAAATGAGTCATGTTTCCATCCAAACCACTTTTGCGAATAAACTTCAGATGACATAGGCTCCCATGATCTGGGACTGTGTCGAAATGAGAAAGGGGGGAGATCTGAATAGGTCGTTTATATCAAAAACACTCTTTACATCAAAAAGTTTGATTTATTTATTTATTTATTTTGGGCTCCTTGGATTGGTGGCAGATTATAAAACTCCAGGGAGAGACGGACATGCAACAAGTAATTAAAAGCATGCAGAATAAAACAACAACAACAACAACAACATGCAAGAACATGAAGAGCAAGCAGTGCTTAATGTTATTGCTGTCGTTGTTATGGTTCTCAAAGTCATCACCAGCTAGATTTTACTGTGGGGCTTTGTAAATGGAAAAGTAACCAGGGACCAGGGCTGAAAAGCATTACAAGCCATGCTGAGAACAGTTGAGTAGGTACCATGCAATGGATGCATAAAAGTCATTTAAATGCACAAACATAACTTGTATAATCTCTACTGAAAACATGGAGTAAAATGTTCTAGAACAGCTGTACATCAGGGTCACCCTACCCAGTACCAGGTGTCAACTAGTAAGGGGAAAAGCCTTCCAGAGTGGCCCTGGGGAGCAGTGGAACTGTGTTTTCTGGAGTGATATAACTCTGTCCAGGTCTTTGTAGTGAGTTAGTGAGGAAATGAAAGGACTGGTCCAGAACTAATCATTCAGTTGTATTTTCTCCTCACTGAGGTCCGCATTATAACCCACGCCTAGGGTTTGCCAGTAGGATATGGCCCAGAGCAACACACTGCATCCATCATCAGCATATTGGGCAGGTTTTTATGAAATTTTAAATGTATATTGAACAACTACATAACAACTACATATATTATTAGTTTTCATCACCTTTTGTATTTAATTCAGCTCCACATACTTTCAGTACTATGCATGCTGTTCTACAAATTAATTGAAGTTTATAAACCACCAAGCAGTACTATGCAACATACAAGCTTATGATATGTTATGAAAAATGACACATGTAGGTTTTACTTTGGAAAAATAAACAATGTGTTCCCGTAAACGTTTTTGGCTGGCCCCTTAGTGGCCATCCCTCAAGTGGGATGAAAAATCAATTGGCCAAATTACCATTTCAATCAAATTACCATTTTTGTCTTGTTTTATATCTGCTATAAAGGAGCCCGTCTGTGTGTATATTTATACTGCACAAGGTGAAAGAAATTAAAGTTAAATCAGAGCTTTCTGTGTGCTAACATGTTTAATGTTACCATGTGTAAAATATTTCATTTGTACATTTTTTGGCTCCTTGGTCTCCTCTTAGTATAATTCATATCACTGTGCTGAAATCAATGGGGAGGGGAAGAGAGGGGGTGATTCAATACCCTCCTTCAAAAGTTACATAGTGCAGTTTCTGCTGTGCCTAGCCCAAAATAGCAATGACTAAGCCTCTATCCTTTTTATTTCAGGTCAGTGGAGAATCCAGTGATTTTGAAGCTGTAATTGTATGGTAAAATATTGCATAGTGTTATTTTTTTTAACAAAGCATATATGGTGCACTTGGATATCTTTATTGTAAGATGCACTGCAGATTTCTTTATAATGAGAATGAGAACTTATTCAGCGTGTAACAAGAGCTCTGTCAAGGACTTTCGGCCTTAAAGCTGCAAAGTTTAGCTGCGAAGTCACAGAAATTGTCTATGTACTTGTACTCATGAGTGTCCATTGGTCGATTTCAAACAAAATGTAGATGCACACATTAATCCACCAGGAACACGAGAGGCAGATAACGTGTATCTTGTATATCTCAGCCCTTGTCCATTAGCTACATAACTACAGATATAGGTCATGAATGCTATGATCAGAAGGAGTTGAAGGAATAGACTCTACAGAGTCAGACATTTTTTAAACAGTATTTCTGTGCTTTATTATCACGAAGTTATTAATAAAAAACAAATAAATATTCAATTTAAAACAGCAGCCACTCTGCCCACTACAGAATGACTTAAAAAAAACGGTTGCATATCTGACTAAGTTTTCAAACATTATGGTACCTTTACAAATCTTAAATTCATGGCTGAACAAATCTTAAAATGTTTACTACCCTCATTTTAAGGTTACATAGTTCAGTTTTTGCTGTGCTGAGCTCAGAGTAGTCAACAGAGGCTCCCTATTATAGATTTGTGAAGCATCACAATGATTTTCATCCATCCATTATCTGTAACCGCTTATCCAATTTAGGGTCGCGGGGGTCCAGAGCCTACCTGGAATCATCGGGCGCAAGGCAGGAATACACCCTGGAGGGGGTGCCAGTCCTTCACAGGGCAACACAGACACACACACATTCACTCACACCTACGGACACTTTCGAGTCGCCAATCCACCTGCAACGTGTGTTTTTGGACTGTGGGAGGAAACCTGAGCACCCGGAGGAAACCCACGCGGACACGGGGAGAACACACCAACTCCTCACAGACAGTCACCCGGAGCTGGAATCGAACCCACAACCTCCAGACCCCTGGAGCTGTGTGACTGCGACACTACCTGCTGCACCACTGTGCCACCCTCACAATGATTTTGATGCTGTAATTTTAAGTGAACAGTTCTACCTAGTGTTGCTTTAAAACAGATATGTAAAGATAGTATGATGTAAAAGAAACACTGTTGGTCTATCTATTGCTTTAAAAATCTTTTCCCTTACACTCTATCTGTTGTAGCCAAAAGGGAGAATTCTGGCGTGTCCAATGTGGGGAGGGCCAGAGCGCTCGTGATTCTCTATCATTGGATCCTTGTTTTTTAGCATGTCACTTTGTTTAATAATCTCCTAACAATCCTTCAAGTTGGCTGTGCGTTGCGGATGCTTCTAAGCATGAAAACAGCTGGCTTTGAGCAGCCCAACTGTCAGGGTCTCCTTCGCTGTCCGTGATGGAAACATCAAACCAGTGAGCCGGAAGTGGACGTCTCAATCAGAAGCCGCTTCACCATCAACACCACCTCCACTGTACACCCTTCCCTTCTGCACATAATTCATGTGCGCTGAGCTTTTACTGCACACTGCACTACTGCACTGTTATTGTCTTTTTTCTCGCTCCCTCCTTTTCATTTCTGCTTTGTCTTCCCAAATGTTTGGTGCAACCTTGTTGCAGGGTTCTAGATCAAAGATGAGAGCAATTTGTGCAGATGTTTGAAAGATTTTGAGGTTTTTCTGATATTTTTTTCTGTTCATTATTGATGTAGATCCAGTCAGAAGCTTTTGCCATCCCCAGTGGCCTAGCAGACGATATCTTTAACTCACAATAAGATGCTACACATGAGCAGCATTAGAGTGAAGTGCGTTGGGCTAAAAATTTCAGCTTTGTATTGGAAGCATTAAGGGTTTGACATTTAATTCTGAAAGTGGTCTATCCGAAAAGGGACTTGCTCCATTGCTCAAAAAATATGAAGCCGCCTTGGGATGGACCAATTGGTTTAATACCAAACCCTCATATGCTTATAAATTGTGTATATCAGGAGGTTATATGTACCTCTTGCTGCATTTTCCTCATATAGCAAAGCGCCAGATAAATGAATGAAACACAGGAGTGGAATTGCAAAGCTCAGTGAAAAGCATTCTCTCTGTTGCAAGAGAGAAGAATGGAGTGACTGACATCCATTTAGTTGATTTGCCGTTGGCAATGAGAAAATGCTTTTGAAAACGAAGAGCATCTGTCCAATCCCTTTCAAAACGTTCATGCATCTTGGCATACTAGATTCCTGCTTAGTGTAGCATGGCAATACAACCACACTCCTACTCAACTTCGAAAGCCAGAAAGCCATGGTTTTCTCTTGCTAGAGAGCGTATTGTCATATTTGATCAAAGAGGACATGGAGCTTGTTGCACAGAATGCTTTCTCGTGACAAGTCATCTTAGATAGATCATCTGAATTCGGCTGATCATTGTGAATAGTGGATTTTAAAATTTCTACAAAATTCCATCATTAAAATGTAAACAAAGGTTTAATGGAAAATCCTTGAATATAGAGAAACCTGGGCTGCATTCAGAATATTTCACTTGTTACAGGATCATAGGTCAGATTTGGATTATATTCTCCTGGGGCTCTTCCTAGTGTAATAAATTTTTTCTAGCACTGTACTGAATGTACTGAAATCAGTGGGGAGGTTGTGTGTGTGTGTGTGTGTGTGGAGGGGGGGGGGGGATGACTAGAGGATGACAATACAGACTTTTTGGGCACTACATTCATACAAAAGTGACAGACGTTTTCTTGATGCATATATATTATGTTACATAAACAAATCAAACCTGACAGCAGAATATCTTAATAAGTAGGCACTGTCAATTCACTGATATAAACATTGTTACTTATTTAAATGTAATTTACAGTACTTACCTTTTTAGATAAAACTGTCCAACTTCATCTGTGTATTCCTGTCGCTCTGAAATAAGTTTCACACAATACTTACTTTTTCACACAATACTTACTACAGTTTTTATGTATCCAGTGGTTATGTCGCAATCTCATGTGAGGTGTTCACCTGTCTACTACACAGTGGAAGTGGGGTGGTGCTCTGCTATTGCAGGGGGGTGCTGCAAAGCAAGTGAATCAAATACAGTATGTTTGTCACTTGTAATAATTCCACTATAAAGTTCCTTTATTTTGATTGTGCACAATGTGCAGTTTTGTGTGAATTACAATATAAAAAAATATCTGAATCAGAACTCACCACTCATGTTCTTTCAAATCCAATGGGCTGAACAGGCTTTTCTACCAAGCATATGTTACTCACACTTGATCTGACCATGGTTATAGTATTTTGTAGAATGGAGCATTATACATGAGGACTTTGTTTATTTCTTTAATAATTCAGAATTTTAGACTGGGTGGAATTCCCCTGTAACACTAAGCAACGTTGACACAAGCCCCTCCTGGTTCTGTTATATTTTTCCCTGTGATCATAAAGCCAAAGTTGTCAGAACAACATACTTTGTCATTTGAAACTGTATGATTTACAGGGCTCCTTTTTAAAAAACACCCAGACAGATCTGATCTTTGGCACAAAATGTGGTTAGGAGCCCTAGTCCAGACACGTCCCTTCATCACGATTCAGATTGATTCCAGTCAAGGAATGTTTACCTCCTCATTTCCACATCAACCTTTGAATCGCTGATAAAAATGGCATCTTGGAATCTGGAGCACATCCAGATGGAGCCCGCCACCTTCCGTGAGGGGGGGTTACAAGGTGTCTCTATGGGAGGGCCGGCACAATAAATAAATGAGCAGATGAGTTGGTCCCTGACAAGTGAGGGACATGATGTAGCAGGCACATTTTTGATAGTGATCTAATTCATCTGGCAGCTGTGGATGTTGATTAAATCAGAATGTCAGCCACTTGACAAGACGAGACACAAGCCGACGTGGAGCTTGTTGGAACAGCGGCAAGCTGAGCTCAGCGCTCACAGAGATGGCAGGGGAGATTTGCAACATGGCAATGTCCCCGGTGCATAACACATGCCATGATGGGCCTCCATCGGCACATTTCCGGAACACGTCTATGGAGGATTCTACACTTACAGATTGTAAGAGTTCCATATCTTTATGGTCATTGTTATATTAGTTCGTACACTCATCTGCCAAAATATTAAAATTAAATCCTTGATTTTACACTCATTGTCCATTTTATAAGCCCAACTGACCAAACAGGTGCACTTTATAATTCAGGAGCCCAACAGAACCACCACAGTGCAGGTATGATTTGGGTGGTAGGTCATTCTCAGTACTGTAGTGACACTGATGTGGTAGTGATATGTTAGTGTGTGTTGTGCTGGTAGCAGTGGATCAGACACAGCAGTGTTACTCTTCTTGTCTAGATAAGTGAGGAAAACAAATCCTCCCTCAACTATCCAGCTGTGTTCTGTCCATCCAATATCTGGATGGACTGGCTGATTGGAGTGGCTTTTTTGATCCTTAATGAATTAAATTCAAATCCAAAATAAGTCCTTGACCTTACTTATGCTTTCTTGGATGCCATCAAATTCTCACAGCTGTGTTCTTATAGTGAAAGTCTTGCAGAGGAGCAGAAGCTCTTATTGCCCTATTAATGCCCTTCATTTATGTAGAAAAACTGGCCAAACCAAACTGACCACCTACAAACATTTGGCTATGTAGTACATGAATAGAAATAAGTGTCTTAGTAACAGCCTTTCATTTCTAGAACCCGGAAATACAGAATCAATGATGGCGTTCCTGCTCTTGTACTTGTTCTTCCGCTGGATGCCATCACACCTTCAATGGAAGCTTTCTGACTGCACAGCACAAGACAAGTGTGTGTGTGTGTGTGTGTGTGTGTGTATGTTTGTGAACATGGCTGTTTGCCTCATCTCTCTGTCACACACACAACAATTCTACAGCACTGGAGCTTTCCAAGTGCGCATCGAGAGCACAATTGAAGAGATATACCCCTGTAATTATATGGTGAACAAAGCCACTCTTTGGAAAGGCAACACAAAAGAGTATCAATGGCAGATCAGCCAGTGGGGCAGAGTGAGAAGACTGGTGGAGGTGGAGGCCTCACTCAATAGACCAGCACACAGACATGGTGGAATGAAATAACAATCAAGTTCCCCCTCTCTGCTGTCGTACTGAAGCATGTACAGTACCTAGAATTGTGGCAGTAAAACCTCAGTGCCATATTTTTCTGATTCCCATGTTTTACATTTCTTCATGAGACCTTACCGTGTTTCCAATAAGCTCATGTGATTTTATTTAATTAAACAAACGCTCTCTTTAATTAAACAAATACATACACACTTATTGGAGATGAGTGCAAGTTTAATAAAAAGAAGTGTTCAAAACAAAGTCGTAGTCCAGAAAGCAATCCAAGGCTTACATGAAAATACAATAGATACTATACAATGCTCAGACTCGTTTGAAAGCTATAAACATACAAACAAGACCTCATGGGGACACTAAGTCTCACCAACACTGTGCCTGATAACAAAAATTGGTGCTTGTGAAATATATAAAAAAAATTAAATTCAGAATCAGAACTCATCTCTCATGTTCTTTCTCAGAGGTGCTGGGTGAATCAGACCTCCGTAAACCTGAGGCAATCCTGCTGCGAGATGTCACACACAAACTGAACTGAGGACTACAAAAAATGTCGTTGTCCCAATACCACATCTGTAATATCTGTAGTACAGACAGTCTCCAGTACCATCACTCATTAATATTTCAATATATAAAATACAATAAAAATGTTTGATTTATATTTGAAAATGAATTGTTAAAGTTCATGGTTCTGACATCACAAATATAGCAACTTCTAAATGGCTTGATGCTGACACTTGATAGATTACTTACTTTTTTAAACTGACCTTGGTTATAAGAAAAGTGCTATATAATATAACCTATTATTAATTTTGTTACTACTATTGTTATTACTATTTTTGAGATACAATTTATAGATGCGAAGCACATAATGAAATTGTTTGTAAAGCAATCATTCACTCATTCATTCATATTAAAAGGCCGCAAATTCGCCACATGGGGTTGCATTCAAATTGTTTTTATACTTCATAAAAGTGGTGCTTTGCACCAGTGACACTGTTCAGCCTCTCATTTGTGATAGATTGTAACTTTTATTTCCATGAGTTTGGGCCCTTTTAAGGCTGGTTTCTTGATATGATATTCATTGACTTCTTGTCCACAGATCCTGTAAGGGCTGAAGTTGAAAATTTATGAGGGAGACTTCAGCCCTTCTCTTGCTGCTCTCTTGAGTGTGTAGAAGACACTATAATGCAAATGCATACATACATAGAGTCTTAGCAGCTATTGACTAAAAACTGCCTGTTTTCCGTCTCTGCTCTCCATTCACCTTGCTCTCTGCATGTCTCGGCCCCCCGACAGAGGTCAGGAAAGCATGTACCGAGCCACTCCGCTAATCTTCTTTGTCACTCATAAAATTTACACTACATCTCCCTGTTGGAGACCTGTCACTTTCCTGGTGCCTTTAGCTGTCACAACACACGGGTAATTACTCAGAGGATTTGAACAGACCCTTGATTATTTATAAGGTTGGATGTTTGGGGAAAAAAAAAACTTTATATGCTGCTTTGAATTATTTCACATTGGTAATAATACAAGAAAACGAGGACTCTTCTCCTCCCCAAAGTTCCGAATGATGATGAGAGTATACAAAGTGTCTCAATCCAGCTGTAATTATCAGAAAAGTTTCTCTTCCCACAGTTTGGTAGGAGCAAGACAGCATACATAATTACCTAGCCAGGCTGAATAGGCTGGAAAGGTGCAAATTGTGGTCATATATCCCATATACAATTCATGGACACACAAGTTTGGACATTTGTTCACACAATAATTCTAATAGTAATAGTAATAATAATAATAATATTAATATTTATAACCCCAAGGAACTATCAATCAGTGATATAAACATTATGGAGATATACAAAAATATTAAACAAAATATTAAATGTCATTAAATTAAGTCATTATGAAAGCCAGCGTTTGGGTTTTGAGAGGGTGTGGTGGTGGTGTTATGCTCCACAGCTGTTTAAGCGTGGCCAAATTTATATGCCCTGCTTATGGCTCTCCATCTTATATGTATCTCAGAACTATGATAAAACCGTATCCCAGCCATCAGAGAACATATTCATAATCATTTTATGTAATATATGTCTGTTAGAGAGCTTTTAGAGACATTAAATGTTTAAGACATCTGGTTCCTATCACCACCACTGTGAACAATTGTGAGTCAGCAAGTTTCTCTAGGATGGGCCTTTTCACATCAAACCACTCAGCGACTTTATTAACAACTGAATAATGCAGTCAATTTAAAAATCAGTGGAATTGCCCTTGTCTCTGAAATGTCCTAAGTGCAGTCAATAAATGATGGCTTTGCCACAAAATAGCACTTTAGTGCAAAGGTGGTTTATTATTTACGACTGAAAAGACTCCAACTAAATGGTGCAATACACAGTGCATACTCAAATTAAGCAAATATGTTTAGAGAAACTATATATTTTGGAGAGCTCCAGCAGAGACTGGATGTAGAAGACCAACAGCGGCAACTTCTTTGTAAAAATATACATTATATATCAGGTATATATCATGCCCCTTTATACCAAGAGGACTCTCTTCCCTTAAGTTGCACATATTGTGGACCCAGATGTTCATTTGTGCATGCACAGCTTGTATAATCTCTTTAAAAAAAGCATGAAATTAAGTGAAATTCCCTGGAGAAGCAGCATGTGAGCCACATGTATGAATGCTACATGTAAACTTAAAAAGTATATTGCCCCCCTCCCCCAAACACCCCAATTCCAATGGCTTTTGTGATTCACGAACTTGTCATCCAAAATAATTACCAGACTGAACTATTGATTTCATGGGCAAATGCCATCCAATATTCACAATTTTCAAATGTCTAGGGCTCTATATTTCTGGCTGTGCTCTGGAGGCAAACCATTTTATTGCTGTGTGCGCTGATTTTCGTGCCATGACATGGTACGAGAGAATGTGCAGTCTTCCTTGTATTAAAATGTTCTGCGATGGACTATTTCTACCATAGCTACCAAAATAATGTCACCAGACAATAAAATAGTCACCTGTGACTAAAATGCACCTAATAGCATGTAATACACACACAAGCAAGGAAAAACAGCTGTGATTCAATTTGACATGGATGGTATACCTACTGGATGTAGGTGACATCAATGTTTAACCACAGAGCTCAGAAATGAGCAGTGCGGCCAAATTTCATTCATACCTTCCCTGGAGTCTTGCGCATTTTTCAATGTAGTCCGACAGATTTTCAAAAGGATTAAATTCTGAGGATTGTGCTAACCAGTCCAGATGTGAGAATGCTCCTGAATATTCATCATGCCAGTCGGTCACATTGAATGTGAATGTGAAAAATACAGGAATAGGAATGTTATGTTTTCTGGTAATATGATGTGCAAAAGGGACGGCAGAATTTCCTCTAGACTGGTATTTTTACAAAAAGGAGTGATGGCATACTACTGCTGATTAACTACTGTTCATTAATCATTAACAACTATTTTGTGACCCATTTTCCACACATTGAACAAGATATACTCATGAAATGCCAGCTTTAGGAACTTGAATTTAGTACCAATGTATAGTGTTGTCACGATACCGAAATGATGACTTTCAATACAATACCTGCATAAATATCTCAATACTGATACTGAAACGATACCATGGAAAAACCTAAAATATCAGGAAAAGTAATGTGCTTTCCCTAGAAACTGAGGGCAGTAGGCAAAATTGATGGTATTCGATTGTGATGCCACGTTTCACCATTTCTGGGTCCAAACGCATCTTCGGCCCAGTGTCATACATTCATAAGACATGTTTTTGCTGTTTGAATAAAGCTGAATGCCTTAATCAATTATGTGAGCTCAGTTCAGAAGTTCAGAAAAAGGAATAAATTCAACATAAATGGAAGCAAACGTGTCTTTGAAACACTTTTTGCACATTTGCAGCTCATTCTGATCTGCTTGAGCTGCCATGTGGACTGAATGTGCTGCTCCGACTCTGAGAGCAAGTTGTGTCTCCCACTGCTCCTTCTCTGGGAGCAGAGGGCCATGTTGTGGGAGCAGTATCTCCCTTAGCTCTGTCTGTGGGAACAGAATAAGCCCAGAGAGAGCTATGTCTCAGGCTCACGGTCAGTCCTGGTGTTCTAACGTGTTTTGCTGCTGGCGGTTCTCTTCTATAAAAAGTAGCTAGGGTTTGCACAGAAAGTCGCTGGTGCTAGTCAGGCTTTTTGTTTTAAAACTACCTCACTAGAAGGTCTGAAAAGTTGCTAAACCTAGCAGCAAAATGATTAAGGGAGGGAGAGGAGGCAAAATGCTTTGGGCACATACTGCCCCACTGGCACTCACTGGAAATACCTTATTAATAATACTCTTATTTTAAAACACACTCAATCTTAAAGTACCGGTAAGAATTATATGGGGTATTGTACCATTTCTGAGATACTTTTCTAGTATCGGTATACTGTGCAACACGACCACCTTAAACAGACAAGGTGAGTGTTTGCCTGGGGAGCTCACCAAACTATATTTCTGCCACACACACACTCGAGTCCACCCTGTGGACTTATGCCTTATTTGCATGCATGCGTCTACAATTATGGAGGTTCTAGTGTATGCCTTCTCAGAAGTGTAGAGCCTGTTACTGCGGAGAAATTAGATAAGCTACCTACTGATATCACACCCAAACATTTGGACTCATGCTGTAGTCATACATGGCTGTATTAGACTTTCTTGAATATTTCCACTTAGAAGCCAGAAAGCCTCAATATGAAGAATTCCACATACAAGCAGTGGAGTTATCCCTTCCCAGAAGCAGGCCTTACTCTCATCACATCAATTGATTGAACCCTCTCTCAGTCCTTTATATATACAATTTATTTGTATACAGCCTTTTACAACTGATGCTGTCACAAAGCAGCTTCACAGTTTCAGAACAGAACATTTAAATCAAAGCCCAATGTGAGCAAGCCGAAGGCGACAGTGGCAAGGAAAAACTCCCTTGAGGCTGGAGGAAGAAACCTTGGGATGAACCAAGACTCACAAAGGGGACCCATCCTCCTCTGATCAAACTATAGATTGAATTTTAAATGATCACCAATGAAGTGTCATTATGCTACATAATAATAATAAGGTGAGCAGCTGGTCTGGTCTGGGCCGCAGGAGAATCCAGCAAACAATCTTCCATCAGTGGGCCACCATTTTCTCAGAAAACAGTAAAGGGAAGCAGTTAGTTTAGTTGAGTGCAGCAGAGAATAAGAGCATGTGAATATTTATTCATTAGTGTAGTGACGGATCTGACTGTAACAGACTGGGAGGAGGGAAACCAGAAGGAGCTAGAGAAATTGTGAGCACATCATCCGGGTTTACCCTGATTCCCCATGTCCATGAGTTCCTGAAACGACAACCTTAAACTAGACAGAGGTTAGTTGCCAAAGGCTAAACTGAACAAGTGTGTTTTGAGCCTAGACTTAAACATAGTGACTGTGTCTGCGCCCCAAACACTAGCTGGAAGATTGTTCCAGAGCTGAGGGGCTTTGTAGGAGAAAGCTTTCCCCCGCTGAAGTCTTATGAATTCTGGGTACTAGTAAGAGGCCGGCACCCTGAGATCTGACTAATCTTGGTGGGCCAGTGAAGGGCCGATAAGACTGGGCTGATATGATCAAATTTTCTAGTTTTAGTGAGGACCCTGGCTGCAGCATTTTGAATTAACTGGAGTTTACTCAAGTTTCTGCTGAAGCATCCTGATAAAAGTTCATTGCAATAATCTAATCTTGATGTAATAAAAGCGTGAATTAATTTTTCCGCATCTGGGAGGGATAAGGAGTTTCTTAACTTAGCGAGGTTCCGAAGATGTAGGAAAGCTGTTTTTGTAATGTTACCTATATGCTGATCAAATGATAGATCTGAGTCAATTATAACACCCAGATTTTTAGCTGATGAGCTAGGGAGAACAGGGAAGTCAAAATTATGTATTAAGTCTGATACCTTATTTATAGCAGATTTTGACCTAGAAGGAGAACCTCGGTTTTGTCGCTGTTTAGCAGAAGGAAATTGTATGACATCCAATGCTTCACTTCTTTAACACAGTCCTCCATTTTCTTTAGTGTTGGTTTGTCATCTGGTTTGGCTAATATGTATAACTGTGAGTCATCTGCGTAACTGTGGAAGGTAATGCGATGCCTGCTAATAACTCTGCCCAGTGGCAGCATGTATAATATAAATAGTAAAGGTCCTAAAATGGAGCCTTGGGGAACTCCAAATCTCATTTTTGTATGAATAGAAGAAACATTATTTACTTTTACAAACTGATAGCAATCTGTGAGGTAAGACTTAAACGATGATAGGGATGTTCCTGTTATTCCAACCATGTTTTTTAATCTTTCTAGCAGAATAGTGTGATCAATTGTATCGAAAGCTGCACTGAGGTCGAGTAGAACTAGCATGGATACGCAGCCTTGATCAGAGGCGAGAAGCAGGTCGTTTGTTATCTTAACTAAAGCCATTTCGGTGCTATGGTGTGGCCTAAAACCAGATTGAAATTTTTCATATGTTATTCTTATGCAAGTATGACCTAAGTTATTGTGCCACAACTTTTTCTAATATCTTAGATATGAAGGGAAGGTTAGAGATAGGTCTGTAATTGGATAGTACACTAGGATCACGTTTCTTGATCAGGGGTTTAATAAATGCTAGTTCAAATGCTTTGGGTATGTGACCCAGTCTAAGGGACGAATTTATGATTGTTAAAAGGGGATTGATTATGACTGGTAATACTTCTTTAAATAGTTTTGTTGGTATTGCATCAAGTGTGCAGGTCGTACAAATAACAGTACAAAACGAGTAGATGATTTTCTCCAATTCTAGCTGTGGTAGTAGGTCAAAGTCCTCTAGTCTTTCTTCTATGTTTTGTTCTATATCATCCACACCAGATGACAGACAGTCTGGATTTAGTAATATGGTATTTATTGTTTGTCTAATATTTTCAATCTTATTGTTAAAAAAGTCCATAAAAGCATTGCTGGTGTGAATGGCTGGGATCTGTGGATCAGTAGCTGCCCGATTGTTTGTAAGTTTAGAGATTACATTAAAGAGTGCTCTAGGATTGTCTTTATTATTTTCAATCAGTGAGGACAGATGTGCTGAACGTGCATTGACGAGTGCCCTTCTATATTCTATAAGGCTGTCTTTCCAGGCACAGTGAAATACTTCCAGTTTAGTCGATCGCCATTTCCGCTCTAATTTCCTTACGGTTTGTTTTTCTTCATTATACCAGGGAGCGAGTTTTTTCTGTCGTAGCTTTTTACGCTTAAGTGGTGCTACACTATCTAAAGTTGATTGAAGTGTGTTATCTAAGTAGTCCGTTAGTCTGTCCAGCTCCAGTGGGTCTGCTGGACTACTGACTGAGGTCAATAAATCAGTGATGTTTTCAGTAAATTTAGGGGCTATAGATGGGGTTAGTGAGCGCTTTATATAGTAATGTGGGCATGTACATTTTTTAATATCTAAACTCAGTTCATATGAAATTAGGTAGTGGTCTGAGACTGTGGAAGACTGAGGGAGAATATTTAGGTTTTTTTTGTTCGTGCCCAGGGTCAAAACCAAGTCTAGTGTGTGATTACAATAATGCGCAGGACCTGATACATTTTGTGTGAAACCAACAGAATCTATGATTGATGTGAACGCCTTTTTTAGGGGATCATCACTTTTCTCAAAATGAATGTTAAAGTCTCCTACAATTATTAACTTATCACAGGATACTGCTAAATTAGCAGCTAGTTCACCAAATACTTTTATAAATTTTGAATAGGGCCCTGGTGGTCTATAAATGTTTAATAAGGAGATTGTGTTCTTATTTGTGGTGGGGTTAATTATGTTAATGTACACAATTTCAAAGGAAGTAAAGTTGTAACCATGTCTTTGGTTAATAATTAAATTATTTTTGTAAATTATACATAATCCACCCCCTTTGACCGTCAGTCTGGGGCTGTGTACATATTTATAGCCTGTAGGAGTGGCTTGATTTAGTGCTAAATATTCATCATTTCTGACCCAAGTTTCACTAAGGCATAAAACTTCAAATTTCTGATCCATTATTATTTCATGTATAATTACTGCTTTAGAGTTAAGTGCTCTTATATTGAGTAGGCCAAACTTTAGGTCTGAGGGGATGATACTACCCTCTGTTTCTGATGGTTTAATAGTGATTAGGTTATTGGGGCACGCTGTTTGATATTTTCTGGGTTTAAGTTTGATTCGGGGGACAGACACAGTCATGATACTGTAACAAATTTTTATATTTCTTAGAGCAAGCTTTGTAGATATACCCTTATTATGGGCAAACAAATGGCCATTATCTGTAAGTGTATCCTTAAAATCACTTACCTGTTCGCTGTGTAATCTACTTGCCTGGTTTGTGCTGGTGGGTGGGGTTAGTCAAGCCTGGCATAGAACATCCTCGATGTTCCCAGAGAGCACTGCAGAACCTAGACGACTAGGGTGAAGCCCATCCCGGCGGTAGAGGGCAGGACGTTCCCGAAAACACTCCCAGTGGTCGATGTAGTCCACGCCGATAGTGCCACAACAAACCCGGAGCCAGGAGTGGAGTGCGAAGAGACTGGCGTCCGTCTTCTTCCGAGCGGTATCCAGAAGCGAACGGTAGTGCTCCTTCAGTACTTCGCTGCGGCGGGCGGAAGTGTCGTTCGTCCCCACGTGGAGAACGACGGTGCCGAGGTCCTCGCGCTGCCGCAGCGCCGAGGGAGGTCGCCTGGCAACATCCAGGACACGAGCTCCTGGAAGACAGGACACAGTAGCGTTACTCTTTGTGCCTGAGACTCTTAAATGTCCGACTATAGAGTCGCCGATGATAAGAACACCGCCCTGTTTAGCTGTGCCGGTTCCGGTGCAGGTGAGGGCCAGGAGAGAAGTTATTAATATGAAAACAACAATAAAATGGTAGTGGTATTAACAGTGTACAACTAACACTAAGTACAACTAATAAGGATAAGTTAGCAAGGTATTAACAGTAAAGACTTTAAGTAAAGAGCTTAGGAACAGTACTAAACAGCAGCAAGCAAACAAACAAACTGAGCACGCGAACTGTCAGCCGGAAATGACAACACCAATGACGAGGATGACTGATAGCATAGCTGACGACAAGAGAAAGTTCACAGAGCTGCTTTCAGTGTTGCTTTGTCCACCTTTTGTAACAATTTCTGTACCTGTCATTCACAGAGCTACTCACATAATTACCCCAACATCAAAAGTTTAAGAAAGCTATGTGCCCTGCATTGAGTCTGAAGGTCAAAGCAGGAGGCCTTGAGATTCAGGCACTTACATTTATCATTGGGCAGCTGCTGGAGCTCACGCTATCAGATAATATAATTTGTTGTATCTGCCCAGACATTTCAAAGGTACAGCTAGGAAAGTTTTGGATCAAAGAAGTGGCATACAGTTAATGGTAATGGAGTACTTCAGTACTGCAACTGTCACACCCACGTCTGTCTGCTAAATTTCTCAAGCAAATAGTCTAGGGTGACCAGACGTCCTCTTTTACCCGGACATGTCCTCTTTTTTAGACTTAAAAATATGTCCGAGCAGAATTTCACAAATGTCCGGGATTTTGTTTTTCTAGAGCTTACATAGAATTTCGAGAAGCGTTTCGTTCACCAACTAGTCCCACCCTCCCCTACTCCGTTTGGTTCGCTTGAGTGAGAAGGGAGCGTGGTGAAGTAGCCTAAAATCTTCGGATTGCATGGTCTGACTGTAGAGCTACCGTTATTGGTCGATAACCTTCTCTGTAAATATTTAATTGGTCAGTCTGCATGTCAGTTGTCCTTGTTTACGTCAGGCAAAGCTCATGTACCTACACTCATCTCGAGCAGCTAGGCGGAAACATAAATGTAAGCTCTCGAATGAATTAAAAAAGAAATTCCCATGTTTGGTGTAGCAAATACTGTGTCCTCTTTTTCACCCTCTCATCAGATCTGGTCACCCTAAAATAGTCATCATTACCATCAGCACTACTTTAATTTATATGACACCTTACTTACACTCACAGACAATTTACAATCATACAACATGAGACATAAACAAAAGATGAACAATTAACAACACACAGGCCTGACACATGCTGAAGGAAAGACTTCTTCACAAATTGCATTCTGGACATGTCACTCATGCCACAGCTATCTTCTGATTAGATAGACCAATCATGCACCATGCCAGTGCTGTGGAAGGAGCCAGTGGCTCCTATTGAAAATAAATGGGATCAGCTACATTGTGATGATGTGTTGAACCAAAAAAAAAAAAAAAAAAAAAAAACACGATTTCTCAATGTCTCATTAACCTAGAGGTGCAAAAAGATTTAAATCACGTTCTCTACTTTCTACCACCCCGTAACACATATGGCCAGTGTGATTGGCTGTGCCTTTCCCTGCTGTCACGTGAGACCCTGTAGCTACATTTGGTTGTTAGCAGGAAAACTTGTAGGAAAGCTTTGCAGAACTCGAGACTTAATGAGTGAGGGTGGCAGCAAAAGAGAAGAAGATGGACATAAGTAGCTATTTTTCAAAGAAACCTATAAGTCACTTAAAGTCAAGTTCGCTAATGAAATGACTCCATCATAATAATAACGATAATGGCAATGCTAGGCTTTGGCCCACAGCATACAACAAGCTAAAATCATCTGTAGCTATGAATAACATGGTTTGGAAATTAATTACAACAAACTGACAACTTCTTTGTCAGTCATTAGTTTAACATTAATTTAACATTAAATAAATAATTAATTTGATTATAATTTGTTATTTTTAATAATATAAAAGCATGTAGAATCGCATATGTGGTATGTCAGTCCTTTATCATTTTATCACGTAGAAAAGAGAAGACTAGAAAAATGAAAAAAAGAAAAAGAGAACAGGCAACTGTTTGTGGGGTGGGTAGATTCATAAGTCCCCACCAATGTCAGGAGCAAATCTACACACTTGATTAGTGATAACATGGAATTAAACGCAGCTGGTGGGAATGGTCTACTACTATAGCAAAGTAGAATCATCATTTTGTCCCTCCATCAAAAAATTGTGATCATATCTTGGTTACTGCATCTCCAAAAGGACAGTTCTTGTCAAGTGATCCTGGTATGCAGTGCTGAACAGAGACCCCAGACTGTTGAGCAACTTGAGGTTGTACATCAAGCAAGGATGGGAAAGAATTCCACCTACAAAGCTTCAACAATTAGTGTCCTCAGTTATGTTTTACACAATATCCCAACCTCATTGGAATTGGGTTGGGACCTGGAGGTTGTGGGTTCGATTCCCACTCCGGGTGACTCTCTGTGAGGAGTTGGTGTGTTCTCCCCATGTCTGCGTGGGTTTCCTCCCACAGTCCAAAAACACACGTTGGTAGGTGGATTGGCGGCTCAAAAAGTGTCCGTAGGTGTGAGTGAATGTGTGTGTGTGTGTCTGTGTTGCCCTGTGAAGGACTGGCACCCCCTCCAGGGTGTATTCCTGCCTTGCGCCCAATGATTCCAGGTAGGCTCTGGACCCACCGCGACCCTGAATTGGAAAAGCGGTTACAGATAATGAATGAATGAATGAATGAATGTGAGGAATGAAGACTAGACAATCTGTTCCAGTCCCACAGAAGACTGGAACTACAGTAGAAGAACTACTGTAGATTTCTGAATGTGTTTATGTTGGCTGCGACATACGCATAGGGTGAACACAGTGCATTGCAGCTTGCTGCATAGGTGACTTTGTGCCCATTCTAATCCTTCACTCCCATGTGCACCAGTGTCATTTGTCTCCTTCTTCTGAGTACTTTGGTAGGTACTAACCACTGTGTACTGAGAACACCCCACAAGACCTGCCATTTGGGAGAAGCTCTGAAGACAACATTTTGTACACACCGGTTTCCAAAAAAGTTGGCACACTAAACAAATTGTGAATAAAAACTGAATGCAATGATGAGGAGGTGCCAACATCTAGTATTTTATTCAGAATAGAACACAAATCACAGATCAGAACTGAGAGATCATTTTAAGGGAAAAATATGTTGTTTCAAAATTTCATGGCGTCAACAAATCCCAAAAAAGTTAGGACAAGGCCACTTTTTACCACTGTGTGGCATCCCCCCTTCTTCTTACAACACTCAACAGACATCTGGGGATAGAGGAGACCAGTTTCTCAAGTTTAGAAATAGGAATGCTCTCCCATTCATGTCTAATTCAGGCCTCTAACTGTTCAATTGTCTTGGGCCTTCTTTGTTGCACCTTCCTCTTTATGATGTGCCAAATGTTCTCTATAGGTGAAAGATCTGGACTGCAGGCTGGCCATTTCAGTACCCGGATCCTTCTCCTATGTAGCCATGATGTTGTGATTGCTGCAGAATGTGGTCTGGCATTATCTTGTTGAAGAATGCAGGGTCTTCCCTGAAAGAGATGACATCTAGATGGGAGCATATGTTGTTCTAGAACCTAAACATAGTTCTCTGCATTAATGGTGCCTTTCCAGACATGAAAGCTGCCCGTGCCACAAGCACTCATGCAACCCCATACCATCAGTGATGCAGGCTTCTGAACGAAGCGTTGATAATGTAGCGAATTACTAGAAAATAGCAATGACTTAGGTAGTTTCCAGTATTTAAATACCAGCGCTAAAGGTAAGTATCTGGGATTAATTAACAAGAAATATAAAATAATACTGTGGGCCAATCAGAAAAAACCTAGGATCGTCTACGGAGCCAAGGACGACACCACGTAAGAGATGACACTGCACCACTGCTCTGAGCTTGGGAGGTTAGGGAAAGCCTCCTTTTAATAAAAAGGTAAGTAAAATATTATAAAATAAATGACAATAAAACAGGCAGGATATTAAATATAAATAATACATCTTATATTACTGTTATTACTATATATATATATATATATATATATATATATATATATATATATATATATAATCTAAAATATGTATATCAATAAGAAAAAAAAAATATATATATATATATATATATATATAGTTTACTCCTCCTCTCTGGAGAGGAGTAAACGTTCAGCAACAGTGAAAAGAAGGGGGTTTCACAGAGCAGAGTTTTCCACAGCACTTGTGGACAGCTTCCAGGGTCGGAATCCAGGGAGGCTCGCCATCAAATGTAGAAAAGGGGGGTCCAATTTGAAATCTATCCAAAAACCTGACCTATAATAGGTCATAATACTCAGTCAACATCAAGTTTTTATATGAACACATATCAGCTCTAAACACAATAATTCACATTCAACACATACAACATCTTTACCGTCTTTACCAATTAATTTAATATATTTACAATATTTGGGATTTATGTACAGAGAAAATAAAGATTAATGCACTGCTTGGCACACAATGGGGTTAAATTCTCGCAACACGCGTCTGTGTTACGCGCAAATTTGTGGCACGCTTATCGTGGGTTCACAAAGGCCAGCCTGTGGTTACACAGGCTGAAATATCCCCAATAAACACAAAACTACACACTCCCAGCCTCTACAAATCCAACTCTTAAGCTTTGTCTCATTCATATGAGTAATAAATAATTTTAAAGGGTTATATTGACATGTTTAAGCACAGGCATCCCCATATTCACAATGAAAATAAATGGTTAGCGTAGCATAGTTGGCTAGCGCCATAATTACTAAATTAACTCACGGATGCAAAACTCAGTGTATCCCAGCTAATAGCGCTCTTCTTCGCCACGTAGGGCTTCTCAGGTCCACCAGCTCGGTGATTTTGTTTAAAGAGGGTTTACTTGCTAACACTGCAGTTTTTTTACTAAATAAATCCAGCTTTTTATCTATCTTTCTTTCTTTCTTCTGCAGATGCCTTCTGCTCACGACGGCTGCCCAAACCAAAAGAAAGAACTAGGTCCAGATCAGCAGAATTACCTGCGCTTATCAATGTAGTCAATCACCTTATTGGCTGTAGCGTGTGACGTACTACTATATAAATTAAATATTCTCAAAAATATATAACATAATTATTTTTTAAGTGAATAAAGTTTCTTTTCCTCACATATTTGTGTCTTTATTTATTTATAATATTTTCAAAGGTTTCAGCTTTAGTCTAGCTGAACTTTTGTGCCCTTTTAATAATAAAATATTCTTTTAATATCTCAGGCTTTTACACCCTCCCCACTTGAACATATGCACGTCCCTGTGCATCTGTATGGCTGTACAGTAATAGGTTTGGTATGGGGATGAGGTAAGTAATCAGGTTCTGGACTAACTCTCAAAGCTTCAGTCAAAGCTGTGCTCAGGCCATGAAATAAGGACTGAACAATGGAGACCATTGGGTTTCCAAACTGAGCATAGTGCAGGCGCTCAGGTTGCTCTCTTTTACGCTTAGACCGTCTGACACAATCTGGTTCACCAGAGCCAGTGTCTTCACTCAATTCGCTCTGTTCAACCCCAGGCAGAGCATCTTGGGTTTGTCTTTCAGCTTCCACTTGGGTACTTGAATCTTGGTCTTTCTCAACCTCTGACTCAGTAAGGGATTCAGGTGACATTACAGGTATGTCAACATACATTCTTCCATCAAGCGTTGAAATGTGCTTGGCGCGTTTGTGATTCCTTGTGGCATAAAATAGAATTCCCAAAAGTCAAGGGGACACACAAATGCAGTCTTGGGTTTATCAGTCTCTTCAACTTCAATTTGGTAGTACCCTGATTTCAAGTCTAACACAGAGAACCATTTTGATCCTGTGAGCATGGAAAAGGTTTCCTCTAAGTTTGGAAGAGCATAAGCATCTTTAACTGTTTGAAGGTTCAGCTTCCTGTAGTCTATGCATAAGCGCACATCTCCGTTTTTCTTTGGGAGATTGTGGTCACCTGGGAACCAGTATCCAGTAGACAATTTGTCTGAGTTTCTCTAATTTTTACTCGAGCTGTGCACTCAGTCCTTTAGGTATAACGCAGGATTGTTTTGTTTGTGCACATTTTAGTGAAGCTCGTTGAGTATGTGGTTTTTCAGCTTTCTTGATAGTGGGACGTGAATGAGCTTCAGTTCCTGGCTGTCCCATGACAGAAACTGGCTTCAGTTTAAAGGGTTCTGTTCATCTTCCCATACTCTTTGTCTTTCTCTTAACTCTTTTCTCTTAGCAGCAACAAGAGCAGGATTCACGTCTGCCTCGCAATTGGCCACGATGTGTCCATCTTCTCCGCAACGGAAACAATAACAGGGCTTTGGCTTTTCACTGGTATGTTTCTTAGCCTGAGGTTTTTTATTTTTCTTCTGTGCATGGTCAGGTTTTGTAGGTCTAGGTTGTGTCAGTGGTTCTCCTGTTGAAGACTCCACACTGGTGTTTCTTATACTTTTCTTTGTCAAAATGGAAGTTAACTGGCTCTTAATCTGAGCAAGTCCTTTTCTTAATTCGCTCATTTCACTGGAATCTGGCTCAACCTGAAGTACACTACTGTTGTACATACTGTGTAAGTGCACTGCTACTTTTTGTCTTCCTAAGCCTAGGTGCTGTTTTCTTCTTGCAACTATAGCTTCATACTTGTTTTCAGCTGTATGCAGTAGTAGCAGCAACTCAGCGAACGGTGGGGGTGTTTTATCTTGTGCTCTAGCTGTAGGTCTTTTAGCAAACTATCATTCCAGCAGCCCCTGCAAAACTGCTTAAGGAGATGCTGATTAATATCACAAGCCTTAACTCCACCTGCTCTTTCAGCTTGACTCGGTGTAGACTGAAGACGTTGCAGGTATGCTGGCGGTTTTTCTCCTGCATCTTGCAGAGTGCTCATGAATTGTGCAAACAACTCTTCTCCATCCTCCACAGTACCATAGGCTGAATCCAACAACTCCAAATATTTTGTAGCTGCAGCCCCTGGACTAATGATTATATCAGTAGTGGGGGACAGAAGACTTAAGGATCCTGCGCGTTATTTCCCTATCAGGGCCCAACAGGCACAGGACGTCAATTTGACGTCAGAAAGGCGTTTGTCTCTAACGTTGGACAGACGTTGAGTTTTAGTTGGAAATGAAAATCGGGTTGACGTCAAAGCCCGACGTTGCCTTGACAACAATTTTCATTGTTGGACAGACGTTGAATTTTTGTTGGAAATGAAATCGGGTTGACGTCAAAGCCCGACGTTGCCTTGACAATTTTCAACGTTGGACAGACGTTGATTTTTAGTTGGAAATGAAAATCGGGTTGATGTCTAAACCCAACATTGATGTGACATCAAAACTCAACATTGGTTAGACATTGAAATATGGTTAGTAATCAAAGTCAGATATTACTCAAAAATTAACGTTGGGATGACGTCAAGCTCCAATGTTGTGTAGTTGGTGATTTTTAGTTGGAAATGAAAATCGGGTTGACATCTAAACCCAACATTGATGTGACATCAAGAACCAACATTGGTTAGACGTTGAAGTATGGTTAGTAATCAAAGTCAGATATTACTCAAAATTTAACGTCAGGATGATGTCATGCTCCAATGTTGTATAGATGTTGATTTTTAGTTGGAAATGAAAATCGAGTTGACATCAAATCCAAACATTGGTGTGACATCAAGACTCAATGTAGTTTAGACATTGAATTATGATTAGTAATCACCTGCGTGAAGCTGGCCCCTCATATGATGAGAAACGGAATAAAAACGTGTCCTTTCGTTAGTGCTGCGTTTTTGCTCGTTTGTGCCGCAAAATCATCGCTTGTGCTGGTACCGTTTTTGAAGAATTAGCCATTATATCTTATTACCTGTTTCGTAACGCAGCCCCTCATTAGTGGCCAAATCGCGCCAAAGTGGTCTCATTCGTTCGTGCCTCGTTTGTGCTGGTTTGTGCCGTTAAAAGCAACGCTAGAACCATTTTCCTTCTTGTGTTATTCAGCCGTAAAGTTCCAACGAGTGACGTCACTCAGCCCCTCATCAATGTCCAATTCACACCAAAGTTTCCAGCTAGCATCAAAGCCCGACGTTGCCTTGACAATTTTCAACGTTGGACAGACGTTGATTTTTAGTTGGAAATGAAAATTGGGTTGACGTCTAAACCCAACATTGATGTGACATCAAGACTCAACGTTGGTAAGATGTGGAAATATGGTTTGTAATCAAAGTCAGATATTACTCAACAATTAACGTCAGGATGACGTCAAAATCCAACGTTGTGTAGATGTTGATTTTTAGTTGGAAATGAAAATTGGGTTGACGTCTATACCCAACATTGATGTGACATCAAGACTCAACGTTGGTTAGACATGGAAATATGGTTAGTAATCAAAGTCAGATATTACTCAAAAATTAACGTCAGGATGACATCAAACCCCAACGTTGTGTAGATGTTGATTTTTAGTTGGAAATGAAAATCGGGTTGATGTCTAAACCCAACATTGATGTGACATCAAAACTCAACGTTGGTTAGACATTGAAATATGGTTAGTAATCAAAGTCAGATATTACTCAAAAATTAACGTTGGGATGACGTCAAGCGCCAATGTTGTGTAGTTGGTGATTTTTAGTTGGAAATGAAAATCGGGTTCCAACGAGTGATGTCACTCAGCCCCTCATCAATGTCCAATTCACACCAAAGTTTCCAGCTAGCAAAATTGCATCGGCCCACACTCGTGCCGAATCACGCCCAAAAGCGATTTGGACGTTGATGAGGGGCTGAGTGATGTCACTCTTTGGAACTTTACGGCTGAATAACTCAAGAAGGAAAATGGTTCTAGCATTTCTTTTAAAGGCACGAACGAATGAGACCACTTTGGCGCGATTTGGCCACTAATGAGGGGCTGCGTTACGTAACAGGTAATAAGATATAATGTCTAATTCTTCAAAAACGGTACCAGCACAAACAATGATTTTAGCGGCACAAATGAGCACAAACGCAGCTCTAACGAAAGGACACATTTTTATTCCGTTTCTCATCATATGAGGGGCCAGCTTCACGGAGGTTTAGTAATCAAAGTCAGATATTACTCAAAAATTAACATTTGGATGACGTCAGGTCCAATGTTCTATAAATGTTGTTTCAGTTGTAAATGAAAATCCTGTATTTGACGTCTAAACCCAACACTGGTGTGACATCGAGACTCAACACTACCGTATTTCACATTTACAGCATACTACTGTAATTAAATAATACAATACTTTACTGTAAAAACTGATTTACAGTAAATAACTGGCAGCTGAGCTCCCAGATAATTACTGTATTTTTACAGAAACATTAATGTATTTCAACTTTACAAAATACTACTGTAATTGAATAAAACTTTACTGTAAATATTGGGATTTACAGTAAATACCTGGCAACAGAGTTTCCAGCCAATTACTGCATTTTTACAGGAACAAGATTGTATTTAAAATTTACAGAATACTACTGTAATTGCATAATACAATGTTTTACTCTAAATATTTAAATGTACAGTAATACTTTCAGAAACAATACCTTTTTACAGAAGAACACTAATTACAAACAGTATCTAAATTACATTCAATTCTTTATGTATACTGAACAATACCTGTCACGGGGACGTGAAGGGTGGACTAACGGAGGCGGACACACTCGCTACAACACAGATAATTTATTATAGAAATAACAAAACAAACGAACTAGAGGAGAAACATGAAATAACACGGCTTAGAATGTAGAAAAAGAACACAAAACAACACTACAGGACTGGGGCATGAAACAGGCAAGAGACCGAACGAGAACGAGAATGAGAAACGAGCTAGAGAAACAAAACAACAATAACAACAAATGACTAGGAATGACGGCACGACTGGGATAGGAAACGAACAATACAAATGACAATAACAAATGACCGATCACAGGAAGTGACAAAACCGGAACTTATATACATCAACAAACAAGAGACACCTGACACATAACGAGGGAAAATGACAAGGAGGCGGAACAAAGGTGGAGCTAGGGTGGAACGAGGGCGGAGATAGGAATAACAACAGACAGAGCCACATGGCAGGGGAAAATAAACAGGATTGGGCCAGGATGTGACAATACCAGCACGTAATATTTTGTATTAAGATTATAGCGTTACTATTAAATAAAAAAAAAAAAAAATCAAAAGTCTGCCAAGCATGAATACTTTAAAAATACTATAACCATAACATAAACAAAAGAAGTCCAAATCTACATTTAGAATTAAAATCAGTAATACTTTATTAAAACCGAATATATGCAAAATGTGGACAAATTTCAAGTACTCCATAACATGTTAAAATCATTTATACTTTTACTTGAACTTTATATTTTTGCCCCTTATATGCTTTTTTTTCTAACCAAAAATACTTCCCAATACCCAATTACATTATTGCCTTGATGAATTACAAGAAAGGTGCCCAAATCTTTAAAGTAAAACATTACGTTATATCACATGACTTTTGATCTTACCAGACAACACAAATAGTGACCGTAAAACATCATGAAAAATGTAATAAAAAAATATGTAATCTGGATTACTAAAACTTGGTATTTCAAATATCATCAGTGAACCCAACATGTTACTGACTTAGAGTCAGTTTTGTGTTGAACATGACCATTTAAATATAAACCGGATTCCAAAAAAGTTTGGACACTAAACAAATTGTGAATAAAAACTGAATGCAATGATGTGGAGGTGCCAACATCTAATATTTTATTCAGAATAGAACCCAAATCACAGATCAAAAGTTTAAACTGAGAGAATGTATCATTTTAAGGGAAAAATATGTTGTTTCAAAATTTCATGGCATCAACAAAAAGTTGGGACAAGGCCATTTTTTACCACTGTGTGGCATCCCCCCTTCTTCTTACAACACTCAAAAGATGTCTGGGGACAGAGGAGACCAGTTTCTCAAGTTTAGAAATAGGAATGCCCTCCCATTCATGTCTAATTCAGGCCTCTAACTGTTCAATCGTCTTGGGCCTTCTTTGTCGCACCTCCCTCTTTATGATGCACCAAATGTTCTCTATAGGTGAAAGATCTGGACTGGAGGCTGGTCAGTACCCGGATCCTTCTCCTATGTAGCTATGATGTTGTGATTGCTGCAGAATGTGGTCTGGCATTATCTTGTTGAAAAATGCAGGGTCTTCCTCAATTTCAAGCTCAATTTCCTTTTTCCAGCCACTTATTGCTACTTGTCCCAGCTTTTTTGGGATTTGTTGACACTGAAATTTTGAATCAACATATATATTTTTTTAAATGTTACATTTATTCAATTTAAACTTTTGATCTGTCATCTACGTTCTATTACGAATAAAATATTGACATTTGCCATCTCCACATCATTGCATTCAGTTTTTATTCACAATTGTTTAGTGTCCCAAATTTTGGAATCCGGTTTGTAAATAAAATTTCAACTTTCAAAAGTCCATTAGTTTCTTTAAAGAGAGGATACACGCGGATGCATGGTTCAGGACTTCTTGGTTGCTCTTTACGTTGACCACCCCTGGGGATTTGTACCAATGAGGCATCTATAAAAATAAAAATTCCATAGTTAGTAACATAGCATGTGGAAATAAAGGCACAATTTTGTACACAAGAGGATATAGTAAGGGGAAGATCAGATGAGATCATGGGCAAGACAATTTTTAAAATTAAACATAGCACAAAAATAAGGATATTTTTGTTTGGTAGATTATATCTTATATAATATATATCTTATATCTTCATCAACAATGCTTCTTGGCAATAAATCTTATATTGTTGGAATCATGTTAATTTCCTTTTGAAATGGTGCCACATTTATAAGGAACATGCATTTGTGGGATAAGTAGTAGAAATGAATACGTGGGTTGTGCCAATGAAACATTAGCCCAATCCTCTCTGCTGATGCCAAAGAGCTTATTCTGCCATTGACTCGTTTGGTAAGTTGTGACTGGCGTTTGTCTGTGACTGAAGTTTGAAGGAACAAGACATATTGGCAATTTAACAATGTATTCTTTTAACAAATAGGAGCTTCAGTAGCGTGTGGAAGAACCATAAACAGCCAAAACAGCCCAGGACTTTCTCTTCATGATGGTCACCATCCTGGTTACACACTGCTGGTCACACACGTGGTTGTGTTGGTCACTGTGGCATGAACAGCACGCCCAAGCTGATCCCACAAGTGTTCATTGGGGTTGAGGTCAGGAGCTGGCAGTCCATTCCATCCTCTCCACTACCAAATTCTGGAGGTAGTCTCTGATAAACACCGCTCTGTGGGGGCAAGTGTTGTCATTTTGGAGGATAGAGTTTGGTCCCACACTGTGGAGATATGGGATTGCCACTGGTTGTAGAATTTCATCTCAATATCTTTTTCTGCATTGAGATTGCTTCCAATGATGATAAGCCTCATTTTTCAAGTTAAGGGGATGCCGCATCACACCATCACACAAAATAAGCTGTTTGGCACTGGCAGTGAGTATTTGACAAATTTTTCACTGGCGCAACCCACATACTCAGCTCCACTGCTCATCTCACAAAAGCATGTTTCTTACAAATGTGGCATCATTTAAAAGAGAAATTAACAGTAATGGTATAAGGTTTATTGGCAAGAAGCACTGTTACAACAAAGAAATAATCTACCAGACACAAATTTCCTTATTTTTGTGCTTGTTTATTTTTCTGCAAGTAATCAGAGCAAATGAGTGAGGTAAAGGGTGAATTACATTAATAATTACAGTTAGATAATGCAGCATGTCCTATTTGGTGCTAAAAATAAACACAAACTTTGACATTGTATTTTGTTATGGCTTTCATAATGTCATATTGTATCATATATCTCCATTTCTTTTAGGCATATCGAGATATGAATTTTTGGTCATATCTCCCAGCCCTAGTTGTCAATAATTTCAATATTTCATAGTAATCCTGTATTTGACCTTAAATTTCACATATCAAAAGCACAATTTTCAGCTGCATCAAATAATTCCCACAATGACCCTAATTAGAATTAAATGGTTGCAACAGATGAATGAACGACAGTAAACAGTAACTGCTCTTCATAATAATTTCATAAAGAATTATCCAACAGAAACGGGTCAAAATTTTAATAAGCAGTTACCTTCAGATAATTTTAGAATTTTGTAATCCATTTTCATACATAGGGTTTCTGCATCAGTAAATTTATCATATTTCAAGGTTTTTATATATATTAATACTTTTAATTACAGGTAAGATGACATGAAATAGAGGCTAGTTTAATTCAGAGAAGGAAGTAAACAAGTAGAGAGAGAGAGAGAAAGAAAGAAAGAAACAAATACAAAGAATACAATTTTTTACTTCTGGATTAACTCAATTATATGTTAAATTTCCTGTCGATATTGGAAATTGAAATTTTAGTACAAGGAGAATAGGGCTGCCTTTCCAGAAATTAATGGAGGCTTGAGCAAACATAGGTCACTTGTCCTTCCACTGTCAGCAAACATCTTGCATTGGTCAAAAATTCCACTGTAATTAATTAAAATATTTCTTAAACTTTTGTCATTCTGGTGTATCTTGCAATTATATATACATACCCAGAATAAACATCTGAGGACTCACAAGCAGGTTAAGGGTTTCAAAATCAGCAGCTGTGGCACTTGCCTAAATGATGAGAATATAAATTCTTTTAAGTCTTCAACATTTACCACTGCAGTTTTCAATGACATGTCAAATTAAAACCTATATGATATAGCCTAGGTCTAGTTTCAGTTTTGCTGTTTTAATGATACCTGTAAATGTGAGCCTTAAATGCAGCCAACTTCCTGAAAGTCATGGCACAACGAGACTCTCCACATTTAAAACATATAGTACAGAGAAATAAGATGTCATATGTATTACAAAAACCAACACACTACATTTGTGATCACAGAACTGGTAGCCAACATTTAGTATTTAGACACCTTAAATGCAATACTCTTAAACTCTGATAAACAATTAAAATGTACACACACAAACACTTAGCCAAGCTAATTAATTTACTAGTTTTGTATACCTGGCTAGCAAATAGGTTCTTCCCTTCAAAATCTGACTATAAACTAAATAACAAAAATGGGAGTCTCAAATCAGATTTGGAATGGTATGGAGCCCCTAAAGGGACTGGGGGAAAAATAATAAAAAAAAAACTAGTGATTTTGTGTTCCCTTGCAAACATTATTGCATTCCCTCGCAAATACATTGCACTGCTTTGCAAATGTTTAATGATACACAATTGTCTTTGTTACGGAGCCCCTAAAGGGACTGGGGAAAAAAAAAAGACTTTTGCGTTCCTTCGCAAATAGTTTTGCATTCCTTCGCAAACACAATTGCGTTACCTCGCAAATACTTTGTGGGCTCCGTAGTACTGTGCTTGCTGTGCGTGTCAGGTGAACTATGGAGCAGCTCATTGAATTTTACTCTGATCTTGGACTGAAATATAAAGACATAGCATTTCTTCTCAGCAGAAAACATGGATATGTTATTGGGGAGCGCCAACTGAAACATTTGATGCTGTGTTGTTAATTGCTTAGCAAAGAGGATGAGAGAATTTAAAGTGCAAGCGCATGGACAAAGGTTACGTGAACAGTATAAAGATACAGACAATGAACACAGTTTCCAATCAGTGGGAGAGAAAGGAGACCAAAATAAATGTGTAGCTATTGGTAGTGTATTGGAGTAATGTGTGTAAAAGTCAGTCAGAAAAGGGTATCCTGTTTTTACTGCAGCTTTATTAAAAAAAACAATTCCCAGTGTCTGGAGTCAGCGCGCTGAGCCACGTCTCTGTAAAAATTAGTCCGCAGTGTGCCCTGAGATCTCTTTGTGTTGCGCCTTACACCCTCCATCTTGTTATTGAATGACCGGAGTCTTTGCTTGGTAAAGGTTTTTCGTTAAGATTCTTAGCTTGACCCCTACCCCAGTCAATAACAATAAAAAAAACACAGCCGTCCACACTTTCTTTCTTTCATGAAGCAGCCTACGTTTCATACACCTGTTACTATGGAAATACGTGGAACTACGGCGTTCTGACTAGCACTTTCAGGATGCTACATAACATATATAAACCTGTTGTTGACAACTTCTGATGTTAGGCAGTTCCTTACAGATGTATGAACGATTCGCACTGGCAACAAAACTGTGTGTTAGTAGAGATAAATAAATACATATATAATATCTGTTTCAAGTGGCTGGATTTCACTGGAAACTGCAGTGTCCTGATGTGTTGACTGAGCCACAAAGACAATTGTATATCATAAAATATTTGCAAAGGAGCGCAATGTATTTGCGAGGGAACGCAATTGTGTTTGCGAGGGAATGCAAAATCAATAGTCTTTTTAAAAATTTTTCCCCCAGTCCCATTAGGGGCTCCGTAGAATGGAGCTCAAAATTCTGCAGCAAAATACAGTAGCCTATAATTCTCAATACAGCACAAAGTAAAATCTATTTCACAGCAAAATCTCCCCCCATCTTGCACCTCGTTCACACCTGACACTCCAAATATATATTAGCTAATAATCTGGAATGGAGTTTGTCTAGCTAAAATTACATGTTCTACGTTTACAATTCTCTGTTATAATGAACGTAGCTAGTTTGACCAAACTGACCAATATCAATGACCAGAATCCCTGTCCATCTCTATGTTTATATTTCCCTCCGTTCTCTTCTTTAAGAAGCATTACTCTGCTAGCTAACTAAAACTCGAATAGTACCCGCAAGACTGGACTTTGAGTTTACAATTGTTTGTACAGTTAAATTATCCTTCTCTACCTGGTGGTCTCTACTATGCTAAATATAAATAAATAATGCTACGACTGACCCGTCCTTTCACCGGCAGCCTGTTTCAATGGAGCAGAACCCTCTCTTTGTTTTCTTCCCACCTCTTCTCTCCTACCTTTCCCTCAGCCTCCTGCTTGTAAGCCGTCACAAAACTGGTGATATCTCAGGCTCCAATCCCCTCCAACGGACTAATTTGAGGGGGGTGGGGGGACGCCAGTTGACAATAAAACGACAATAAAACATTAACATTTTTTGGGAGCAAACAAGTGTGCAAATTCCACAGGACTTATCTGGTTAAATGTTCGCGGCTATCATAACTAGCACCATCTATCTTGCTAAAAAGCAGTACCAAGACAATGTGGTTGGAAATGTTTAGAGCTGTATGATTAAAACATACATTTACTCATTACTTTTGTTCCAAAATCCCTAAAGTACGACAACGCTTGCAGCCTCTGAATACGTTTTGTCTCTTCCTTTTCGTCTCTTTCTCTCCGTCTCTGTTCTCGTCACCCCACCCCCAGGGAACCGTTAGCCCCGTTCTCGCTAAACGCCCCACCCTCAACAAAATAATTTAAATTCATAAAACAATATTAACGCAAATCATCATCATCATCATCTTTTAAGCTTGTCCATTTCAGGTTCGCGGTGTAACAAAATAAAAAAACAGGAGGCCTACAACTGACGTTAAAAAAATTAATTGTACCATTGCCTAAAGGAGGGGGGGGAAACAAAAACATGAATGTAATTTTGGAACAATCTAAGCTATATTTACGTTTTCAAAATAATAAAATAAGTGATAAATAAATGGTGTAAATAAGTTACACACCTTTAGATGCCATTTGCAGTCCTCAGCCTCCCCAGCTCACAATACAGTGAAATACTGTAAAGCTAGCTGCTTCATTGCTGCTTCCAGTCTGTTACCCAAGATACATTACAATACACAGTAAAATACTGTATTCAAAAATACATTACAATACAGTAGCAAACTCGCTACAGCATTTTTTACAGTGTGTTTTGTATTCTTAAGACGGCAAGCATATACCTGTCAAATGGTTTGAAAATGTTGGTAACCCACTGATGGTAGGCCACTGCTGGTCCACCATTGGTCCGCTCAGATTATTGCCCACTGAAGAACATCTCAGTAGTTTTGATCTCCTCAAACTAATTTTAAATTATTTTAATGATTTCTTATTCTATAATTTTCCATTTCGGTCATGGTATCTCACAACTGAATTTTGTTATGTTATGTCAATATGGCATCAGAATGTTTTGAAGACACTGCATTTTGGTTTCTTAACATTGCAGCTTGGGGCAGCACGATGGTGCTGCAGGTACTGTCGCTGTCACACAGCTCTAGGGTCCTGGAGCGGCAGGTGACTGTGAGTAGTTTGGTGTGTTTTTCTTGTGTCCACGGGGGTTTCCTCCAGGTGTTCAGGTTTCCTTCCAAGGTCCAAAAACACGTTAGGTGGATTGGCGACTCAAAAGCGTCCATAGGTGTGAATGTATGTGTGTGTCACCCTGCGAAGGACTGGCGACCCCTCCAGGGTGTGTTCCTGCCTTGCTCCCAGTGATTCCGAGTAAGCTCAGGACCCACTGTGACCCTGAACTGGATTAGCGGTTACAAACAATAAATGAATTAATTAATTTCAGTATGGTACAGTATCAGAATGATGTTTGGAATTTTTTATAAAATTCAACTTGGGACTGCAACAGGTAATGTTGCTGTCACACAAATCTAGGGTGCTGCAGCTGTAGGTTCAAACCCTACTCCGCATGACTGTCTGTGATTAGTTGGGTGTGTTTTCCCTGTGTTCATGTGGGTTTTCTCCGGGTGCTCCAATTTGCTCCCATGGTCCAAAAACACATGTTGGTAGCTCAATTGGCTACTCAAAACTGTCCATAGGTATAAGTGTGTGTCTCCCTGTGAAGGCGAAGTGCCCCACTGATTCCAGGTAGGCTCCGGACCCACTGCAACCCTAAAGTGGATAAGCAGTTACATTTAATAAATGAATGAATATTGCATCTTAAACCAAATAAGTATATCCAATATTGTTAGAATGTCACATTAAATTGACATTTAGATTATTATGTTTATCATACACTGGGTTTTGATTACCAATACCTAACAAATAAATGTAGGTATTTTACACCAAGATGACATTGAATTTGAAGTACTAAACCCCACGACCTAAAACCTTATAACTTAAGGTTGGCATTTTTTTATATCAACTTGACATAAGGATGAGACGTTTGGAAAATGTTGGATTTTGGTTACATAATGTCATGACTTAAAATCAAGATATTTTCAGGGTCTATTGATGTTAGAATGGCAGGTTGATCTGACATTAGAAGTCTGACGTTTACAAGATGTTGGGTCTTGGTCACCATACCTTACAACTAAATGTTGGTATTTTACGTCAATTTGACATCAGGATGTGATGATTGGAAGATGTTGGATTTTGGTCACATAACAGGACAACTTAAAACCAACAAATTATCAACATCTATTGATGTTAGGATGGCACATTGAGCTGACGTTAAAATTCAGACATTTATCAGATGTTGGGATTTGGTCACCATACCTTACAACTAAATGTTGGTAATTTACGTCAAATTGACATCAGTATGTGACGATTGGAAGATGTTGGATTTTGGTTACATAACATCACTACTTAAAACCAACAAATTTTCATCATCTATTGATGTTAGAATGGCATGTTGAACTGACGTTTACAAGGTGTTGGGTTTTGGTCACCATACATTAAATCTACTTGTTATTTTACGTCAGTTTGACATCTGAATGTGACGTTTGGACGATGTTGGATTTTGATTACATAACATCATGACTTAAAACCAACAAATTATCAACGTCTATTGATGTTAGGATGGCACATTGAGCTGACATTAAAATTCAGACATTTATCAGATGCTGGGGTTTGGTCACTATACATTAAAAGTATTTGTTGTTATTTTATGTCAGTTTGACATCAAGATGTGACATCTGGACGATGTTGGATTTTGGTTACATAACATCACAACTTAAAACCAACAAATTCTCAACGTCTATTGATGTTAGAATGGCATGTTGAACTGATGTCAGAAGACTGACGTTTACAAGGTGTTGGGTTGTGGTCACTATACATTAAAACTATTTGTTGGTATTTTATGTCAGTTTGACATCAAGATGTGACGTTTGGAAGATGCTGGATTTTGGTTACATAACATCACAACTTAAAACCTACAAATTATCAAAGTCTATTGATGTTAGGATGGCACATTGAGCTGATGTTAAATTTCAGACGTTTATCAGGCGTTGGGATTTGGTCACCATACCGTACAACTAAATGTTGGTAATTTATGTCAATTTGACATCAGGATGTGACGTTTGGAAGATGTTGGATTTTGGTTACATAACATCACTACTTAAAACCAACAAATGATCAACGTCTATTGATGTTAGAATGGCAGGTTGAACTGACATTAAAATTCAGATGTTTATCAGACGTTGGGATTTGGTCACCATACCTTACAGTTTAATGTTGGTAATTTACGTCAATTTGACATCAGGATGTGACGTTTGGAAGATGTTGGATTTTGGTTACATAACATCACTACTTACCTACAAATTATCAATGTCTATTGATGTTAGAATGGCAAGTTGAACTGATGTTAAAATTCAGATGTTGGGATTTGGTCACCATACCTTACAACTAAATGTTGGTATTTTACTTCTATTTGACATGAGGATATGACGTTTGTTAGACGTTGGATTGTGATTACATATTATTATGACTTAAAACTAACAAAATATCAGTGTCATATGTTGTCAGTTTCTTACGTCAGTTTAACATCGGTATTAGACGTTACCCTGGCGTAAAATTTTGGTCATCTGACGTCTTGACCAACATTCAACCACATATCAACGTCTTGACGTTGGTGGCCAGCTGGGGGACTGATGAATCAGTAAGCATCAGGCCAACTTGAGAACGCCATTTGTCATAGTCGACCTCGATATATGGCTTGGGAACTTTTCCAGAAAAAGTTCTCAATCTCACGGTTGAACCAGCGAATGGAGACTTTTCTTCGCTTCTCATGATGTGCTCTACTATTACTTTCTGCACTTCAGGTGGATTGAATGTAGAAGAATCAAGCAATGGAACTGTCCTCTGCTTAGCATGTGACAAGGAGTGTGCAGAATGATGGCTCCCGCTGTCATCAGAGGTAGGTTTCAGGTGAGATCCAAACAAGGCTTGGGACGAAATTTCAGACTGATTTTGCTCTGATGTTTAGTCAGGGCTTGATGCAGGATGAGAGTAATTTTTCAGTTCGACAACATCAGGTGTGTCAATGATATCACCTATCTGATCCAGGACTTCTCTTAGGATGGCTTCTAAACACCTCCCACTTAGTTTAGCTACTCTCTGTAGCTCACCTACATAAGTGTGAGTAATCTTACTACCCACTCCCTGACAGTAAACATCCGCTAGTGCTCGTACACAGCACAAAGTATTAACAGCGAGTGTACAGCGGTAGGGTAGAAGTAACTAGGTTTAACGTAACTAGGCTCCTGGCTGGCTCGCCAAGTTTTATGTAGCGAATTACTAGAAAATAGTAATGACTTAGCTAGTTTCCAATATGTAAATACCAGCGCTAAATACCAAAGGTAAGTATCTGGGATTAATTAACAAGAAATATAAAATAATACTGTGGGCCAATCAGAAAAAACCTAGGATCATCAACGAACCCAAGGACGACACAATGCAAGAGATGACACTGCACCACTGCTCTGAGCTTTGGAGGTTAGGGAAAGCCTCCTTTTAATAAAAAGGTAAGTAAAATATAATTGTAAAATTGTAATATAAATACAACAAAACAGGCAGGATGCTCAATATAAATAATACATCTTATATTACTGTTAATACTAATATATATATATATATATATCAGATTACTGTACATGTATCAATATTTATCTACTACTACCCGGGTAGGAAAATATGTATATCAATAAGAAAATTTATATATATATATATATATATATACACACACACACACACCAATATCTATCAATATCAAAATATCCTTTTTTTTCTGTGTGTGTATATGAGTAATTAATGTCCGGTTGTTTCACAGGTGGCAGTTGGAACTGAGTATGTGCAAAAGGTCCAGTCTGTGGAAAGGTACGTGTTTCTCCTACCGCTCTGGAGAGGAGTGAAAGTTCAGCAACAGTGAAAAGAAGGGGGTTTCACAGAGCAGAGTTGTCCACAGCACTTGTGGACAGCTTCCAGGGTCGGAATCCAGGGAGGCTCGCCATCAAATGTAGAAATGGGGGTCCAATTTGAAATCTATTCAAAAACCTGACCTATAATAGGTCATAATACTCAGTCAACATCAAGTTTTTATATGAACACATATCAGCTCTAAACACAATAATTCACATTCAACACATACTCACAACATCTTTACCTTCTTTACCAATTAATTGAACATATTTACAATATTTGGGATTTATGTACAGAGAAAATAAAGATTAATGCACTGCTTGGCACACAAGGGGTTAAATTCTCGCAACACGCGTCTGTGTTGCGCGCGAATTTGTGGCGCGCTTATCGTGGGTTCACAAAGGCCAGCCTGTGGTTACACAGGCTGAAATATCCCCAATAAACACAAAACTACACACTCCCAGCCTCTACAAATCCAACTCTTAAGCTTTGTCTCATTCACATGAGTTATAAATAATTTTAAAGGGTTATATTGACACGTTTAAGCACAGGCATACCCATATTCACAATGAAAATAAATGGTTAGCGTAGCATAGTTGGCTAGCGCCATAATTACTAAATTAACTCACCGATGCAAAACTCAGTGTATCCCAGCTAATAGCGCTCCTCTTCGCCACGGAGGGCTTCTCAGGTCCACCAGCTCGGTGATTTTGTTTAAAGAGGGTTTACTTGCTAACACTGCAGTTTTTTTTTTACTACACAAATCCAGATTTTTATCTATCTTTCTCTCTTTCTTCTGTAGATGCCTTCTGCTCACAACTGCTGCTCGACCCACAAGAAAGAACTGGGTCCAGATCAGCAGAATTACCCGCGTTTATCAACGTAGTCAATCACCTTATTGGCTGTAGCGTGTGACGTACTACTATATAAATTAAATATTCTCAGAAGTATATAAAATAATTATTTTTTAAGTGAATAAAGTTTCTTTTCCTCACATACTTGTGTCTTTATTTATTTATAATATTTTCAATGGTTCTTATTCAGCTTTAGTCTAGCTCAACTTTTGTGCCCGTTTAATAATAAAATATGCTTTTAATAACTCAGGCTTTTATAACCTGGGTTACAATAACAACTTGGGTTATCCTTGTTCTCTCTGGTCTGGATGACATGGCGTCCCAGTGTTCCATAAAGAACTTCAAATCGTGACTCATCTGACCACAGAACAGTCTTCCATTTTGCCACACTCCATTCTAAAAGACCCCTGGCCCAGTGCAAACGTCTGAGCTTGTGGAGCTTGCTTAGAAATGGCTTCCTCTTTGCACTGTAGAGATTCAGCTGGCAACGGTGGATGGCACGGTGGATTGTGTTCACTGACAATGCTTTCTGGAAGTATTCCTGAGCCCATTCTGTTATTTCCTTAACAGTGGCATTCCTGTTGGAGGTGCAGTGACGTTTAAAGGCCTGGAGATCATGAGCATCCAGTAGAGTTTTACGGTCTTGACCCTTACGCACATCAATTGTTCCAGATTCTCTGAACCTTTTGGTGATGTTATGCACGGTTGATGATGATAACTTAAAAGTCTTTGCTATTTTACTCTGGGTAACACCATTCTGGTATTGTTGCATCTTTCTGCGCAACAATGGTAGAATTGATGATCCTCTTACCATCTTGGCTTCAGAGAGACACTGACACTCTGAGAAGCTCTTTTTATACCCAATTATGTTGTCAATTGACTTAATTAGTGTTAATTGGTCTTCCAGCACACAGCTCCCGGGGCCTGGAGGTTGTAGGTTCGATTCCCGCTCCGGGTGACTGTCTGTGAGGAGTTGGTGTGTTCTCCCCGTGTCCGCGTGGGTTTCCTCCGGGTGCTCCGGTTTCCTCCCACAGTCCAAAAACAGATGTTGGTAGGTGGATTGGTGACTCAAGAGTGTCCGTAGGTGAATGTGTGTGTGTCTGTGTTGCCCTGTGAAGGACTGGCACCCCCTCCAGGGTGTATTCCCGCCTTGCGCCCAATGATTCCAGGTAGGCTCTGGACCCACCACGACCCTGAACTGGATAAGCGGTTACAGATAATGAATGAATGAATGGTCTTCCAGTTGTTCGTTATATGCTCAATTTCCTTTTTCCAGCCACTTATTGCTACTTGTCCCAACTTTTTTGGGATTTGTTGACACTGTGAAATTTTGAATCAACATATTTTTCCTTTAAAATGTTACATTTACTCAGATTAAACTTTTGATCTGTCATCTCTATTACGAATAAAATATTGACATTTGCCATCCCCAAATCATTGCATTCAGTTTTTATTCACAATTTGTTTAGTGACCCAACTTTTTTGGAATCTGGTTTGTATCACAAATTCATTCACTCATTTGTTGTCTGAAACCACTTATCCATTTCAGGGTCGCGGTGGGTCCGGAGACTACCCGGAATCACTGGGCGCAAGACACAAACACACCTTGGAGGGGGCGCCAGTCCTTCACAGGGCAACACACACACACACTCACACATTCACTCACACACTCACACCTACAGACAGTTTTGAGTTGCCAGTCCACCTACGAACGTGTGTTTTTGGACAGTGGCAGGAAACAGGAGCACCTGGAGGAAACCCACGCAGACACGGAGAGAACACACCAAACTGCTCACAGACAGTCACCCGGAGTGGGACTCAAACTTTGTAAAAGTTGCTTAGAGCTCTATGCTTGCACAAGAACTATCTGTTTACTTGCTATTTAATATATCCCACTTTTTGACAGGTGCAATTGCAATGAGGTAATCAGGCTTATTCACCACAGCTGTCAGTGGGTTTTAATCTTGTGGCTGATCAGTGTATAATAGTGTAACATAATAGCTATTTATATGATTATTTTAGTGCAAATCTACTTGTGTCTTCTCTATTGTTCTTGTGTTCTACAGACTTTACATAAAGACAAACTGTGGTGCAATGATGGACAATACAGCACCATACCATTATCTGAATTTGTGATGGCTCATCTGTACAATGCTTATCCTTATCCAGGCCAACAGATGGCCTTGTACATGTATCAGTGATGCGACAAAAAGCTATCTCTGCCAGATAGGGCTTGAAATAAATGAACCATATAGATATACCCTCACACCCACACTATGGAGCCATTAAACTCTCTTTACCACCATCGCACTCTCTACTGCTGATACCAAATTACAGTGGGGTGACAGAAGATTGAGGTTTTTTTTTTTTTTGCTTACAATAAATTGTGACTTGGGTCAAGAATACAGAGCTTTAAAGCATGGAGTTTATGGAAATCATAAACTAGGCTGAGGTGACCATAACCTCCAGAGAGACTAATGCTTTGAAGGGAAAGCATTAATTAAGTACTTATCAGTTTGCTCATGGAAACTTGCATGAAGCAGAGATTTGTTCTTCTGCTTTTCTCCTCAAAAGCAGTTAAAGGAATTAGGAGCTTGCAATTTAATGTGTGGATCAAATGGAGAGGCTAGATGAAGTACCTTTCTCCCCATCGATTCTGAAGCGAGTTTAGAAACACTCATGAATTTGCAATTAGCCTCGTCCTAGCAACTTCTTGAGCTTTGAGACAGTGTCATGGGCCCTACTAAAGGGCATGTGTGTGTGAAACCGTGAATTTCTTGCGACAGCCCCTGATACCCAAGGAGCTATATTTAGGGAGGATAACTAGTACTGCGTGGTGTAATCTGACATTTGGACCACGAGGGAGTCTTACTGCATTGCTCGCAAATGACAGTGTCACTGTTGGTTTGCGTCCCCAGCGGAATAGGTTAAAGAGAACAAAACATGTTTTTGCAGAGGAGCGCTGGCCCGGCAAGACAGATCTAATAAAAGTCTATTTGATTGCAGGGGTATGATCTGACTGGGGCTGTCACTGGTGAGTGAGCCCCCTGAGTACAGGCTAAGAGAGGAAGCGAGAGTGAGAGAAAGAGGGAAGTGTCGGTCGGTCTGAAGAAGGACAAAACACTGAGCACTCAGGGCCAGTGCAGAGTAGGCAGGGACAGCAGGCTGCATGACTGACCTGCTCTTGATGGCTGTTGAAGACGACATGTCACTTCCCCGCTGCATCGCTACTTCCTCTACTAGCCTCAGTGGAGCCCAGCCTGTCTTGTACACACTAAATTGTGCCTCTGACCTCACTCTGACAGTAAGAGAGAAAACTCTTTAGCCTTACTTAGAGTTCATGTACCTGTGATATTCATGCTACACTCTGAAATTGAAGCACATATGTCGTTCTTGGTTGAATGCACCGGTGTATAAAATAGCTTTACATTATGTGGAGTCTCTGTTCTGTGGTTCTTTAAAGACTTCTGCTATCCATGGTTTGCAGCTGACATCACTGTGTTGAGTAGTTGTCATATTTTCCATAGTTGCATATCTACTCCTCACTGAAACACACAACTAACATAAACTCACATAAATATCACATAAAGTGTGATATTTAAATGGTTTTATTATTTTTCTTAAAATACTTCTCTTAATTATTTTTCTTTTACAACACACTATGTGAGTAAAGAAACTACTATTTTATGAAATACACTATGCCCTATAGAGAGTGTAAGGGGACATTTGGGATTTGGTCTGAGCTTCTATTCCTCTCATAGAGTGCAGGGACAATGGATCAGAATATTTACCCTGTAAACAGGGGGCAATTAATAAGACACAAAAAATATGTGGATTGTGCTTGTACTCTTTTACACACTAAAATAAAACATAAATGAAATAACACAATTTCTGAACTTTGTATATGTTCTGTTTAGGAATAATCAACTCAGATTCAGTAACAGAAATGCATTTGCAACAGTTTTTCATGCGATCCTGTGATGAGAATGCTAATATGGCTAACAAAGGACAACAGTCTTTTTCTCCTTAATATACAACACTGTAGGATCATTTATGCCCCTGATACAAGTAGGTGGTGGGTTTCAGTGAGTTCTGTGTGTGAGATAAATTCATTATGAAAGTCATTACAAAAGTCCAGATTTGAATCCCCTATTCCATAGCATAACATCTCACAGTCCTTGGAGGTGCCTTTATTTTTTAGAGTGTAATCTGGGGTGTTTGACCACGGCCACACCATCTTTTTTTGCAGCCGTGCCAGCGGCTGGGAGTGATTGTCGTGTCCTGTCTGGAACAACAACCTCGATGACTGCAGAACCCCTGGGAGGGCGTTCATTAGCCTGTCAAACACAGGTCTCTTCGCTCACAAGATTTCTCTCCTTCGGTCTCAGGTGTGCACCAAATCATTCTTGCAACCAAGGTGATCAAACCTGCGTCAGCCTGCACCTGCTGGCTCCCCCAGGAGAACATGGTGAAGTTGAACAACAAAAGCCAGGGGAGCGCACCAAGGGAGTTCCACTGGCAGCTTCTTCAATCATGTAATCTCAACGCCTCCGGAAAATATCAGAAACCCAGGGAGCCAAGGGTGTGTTCAACAGTCTTTGAGCTTGACTCTCTCACCCACACTGATCAAAGAGCAGACAAATGTTGCCCAATACCTTTTTTCCCCCTCTCAGCTGGAGGAGAGTAATTCCGGGTTTGACAGTAAATCACCTCTTAGCAACAACTCTAGCATTTTATTCGTCTTTCTCACAACTGTTTATCTGTCTGTCAGCGATTACTTGTAGCCATCTCCAACCTGTCTCCCAGAGATAACATTAAAAAAGAAACCCCACAGACATTTCCATGCAGAGTAATTCATATACAGTGAGCTAAAGGGGTGGTAGACAAAGCTGGAATAGGCCTGCTGAAAGTTTAGGGATTTGTAACTAGCACATTTTGCACTTTATTCAGTGTTTGAATTATTTCTCATGGGTGAACATAATGGCGATATAAATCTCTCTGTGTGTGCAATTACTAAGACTGGCATGGTCTATTCCCCACCGGGTGATCGCCTGCGAACAGTGACATATTACCGGCCAGCCAGCTATGGTCATTAAGACCTGATGTGGGATTTATGGCCAGTCTTTAAACATAAGATGGTATTATAGAGATTTGAATACAGGCAAAATGGCGCAAAGGATTCTGTCCTCGTGCGATGTAATGAAGTGTGATGGAGAGGCGCTGGGATGAAGGGTTATTTTTGGCCCGGATCAATTTAACAATGAGCGGAATGAGTCAATTGCTCGCCTAACTGTCACTCCTGTGTCTGAGTGTCATCATGGCCCGCTTATAATGGTGCAAGGCAACTGTAAGCAGCCAGCCGCAAGATGGCGGGTCTCGTCACATTGTTTTGACACATGAGATGTCCAAAACTCCACTGTAATTGACATACCTTTCAAATGGCCCCAAGGTTTGACATATTTAAAATAATGTAACAATGAAATAGCCCATTATACAAGATGGCTGCCTTAACTACCTGTGCCTTAAATAGATGTTGTTAGGAAGGAAATCATTTTAGCTGCTCTTAGGAAATATTAGATTCACTCATTACCATAGCGAGTGTCAATCTCCATATCATACATATGCTCTTATTAGGCCTGTGGTAAACATGATGGAATCATTGCATAAGTTGGCCTCCATGCGATTTGCCTTTGTTGTAAGCACTGAACAGAAGTAAATATGTGAATCGCTGCAACAAAACAAAGACACGGCCACATAATGGATGCCACTGGATTTAACCTTGAGTTAACATAGGGAAATTCTTCTATTATGACAGGAAGAACCCAATAATACCACCTTAGGGGGACATATCATGAAAAAACTAATTGCACGTTAATTTGTGGATCCAGAATCCACAACCTACACACTGTGAAACAAAATCACCAAGTCTTTTTTTGTAGTCTATGTCCAAAAGAAAAAAAATCCACAAGATATAATGAGCCGTTATGATTTTGAGCTGCTTCTTACATTAAATGCAGACACTTTACTATTGTCCTGTTTTCAGGTGAAAATGAGAGAACTGAGTCAAAATTTATCTCTTGTGGTGTTTTTGAACTTTGTTGTACTATAACTCTCCGTAAAGTTCAACTGTACTTGGTTTTAACCTGCGTGCGTCTATTCAGTTTGTACAACCTGATATATAAACACAGATTTTTAAGCAGTACTTAAAAACTCCGGTGCTACGGGTGAGTGACAATCTGCTAAAAGTAACATTCCTCATTCCTTCCCTGATAGAGGCTTGGTTAGCATCACGCTAATTTCTGATGGCAATTAGGCCTCCATTCCCAAATGCACCAGCGAGTGAGACTAAGGAGCTTAAGCAGGAGATGTGTTCATCGGCAAGTGAGAAATAGAGCCTTTGCCTCATCACATTAGTGCCAGTCCCTTAAAGTGACTGTTTATCATGAGGTAGTGCTCAAGGTTTTAATGAGCTCACTGCCTGTACTAGTATAATTCCAATTAGTTCCCTCTTTTCATACGATGACGTGATTACTGCGTGAAGCCTCCATTGTTTTGCATTCGGCACTGGGAGCAAAGCCTTTGCTGTTTCAATCTGTTTCCCCCAGCCAGCCACCTGACAGAAGCATTACACCTTCTGCATAATGTTAGATACTGCCTCATTAATACAGGGAAGGCATTTCAATTCCACAAGCTTCACACCTTATAATAGATGTGATCAAGAAATTATGTTCAATCCACATTCCACTGACAGCATGACGTGGAGAATATTGCTGAGAATTAAAATCTTACTGTATATAGGGTGCTTTCAGCTTTCGCTGTGTTTTTTATTCAATGATTCACAGGGGATATAAGGCATCTTTTGTCTGTGAAAGTGTACTTTGCATACTTTATACCAGTAGTTTGGATTGTACATCCGACCTAAGAAATACCAAATTGAGACTTGCCTATGCTGATCTATATATACACTGAAAAACATGATAGAAATACACATGGTACTCACCATATTATATATTTTTTTATAATATAATTGATTACTGCATTATATTATTAATGCTGTTTTACAAAATTTTGTATGAACATATGTCTGAATATATATCTAGAGTTTAAATATTTCTGCATACAGTTAAAAGCTGTTTTGAAATGTCGCCAAAACCAAGTGGTAATTTCAGTCATTCATTGTGCTCTTCTTTGTTAAGCATGTGCATTTCTGAATGCTATTGTTGCTTTCATCTTGAATATATATATTGAATTTCTTATTTGATCATATATCATCAAAACACATGTCAAGACATACTTGTAGACCCTTGTAGGATAGAGATGCATTTCTTAGCTACATTGGTTTGATACTTTTGTGGATTTCAGAAATTTAAAATATGTAAATCTCTGAGAAGCAATACTAATTTTTGGTGTTCACAGTGCATCCAACAATAATGGCAAAAACCACATTATAATGCTAGTTTAGGCATGCAGAGGTGTAACTAATCTGGAGGATTTCTCTGTGTCATTTTTGGCAAACAAAAAATATTTCATGAAATGTACACTGTGGTGTATTTAATAACATTTTGGCATGAATTAGTTACCTAAAATGTAAAAATCAGTATTGTAGGACTTTCAGTTTTTTATAGCATAAATTGGTTGTTAATACCACCAATTGTTAATTTATATAATGAATATGCATGAGTATAAATATTCAGAAAAATGATAGATAGATAAATATATAGATAACTAGCTTGATTCAACTTGCTTGGTTATAACGACATTATGGGAGAACTTCTAGAAACCTACAGGTCATAATAAACAGACTAAGCTTCCTAGGTTCATGATTCTCAGGTCTTCCAGCAATCCTCTAGATGTATTAGGTCTTTGAACATGGATGAATAAGCTAGACCTACACTCATTGTTAAAACAATGGCAGCAGCAGTGTCAGCTCTGTAAGTCTTGTAAATACTTGCTGAAGATGATCATCAAATCACCACAGCTCCCATGCCGTTAGATCTGACTCCTCAGTAGGCTCTCCACGCCTCGGCAGCCATTACAACAATTCTGGCCAGTGCCACTTGACGAGCACAAGTTATTTTTTGATCAAAAACACACGCGAGAGGGAAATCAGTCATTAGCAGAAGCCATTTCAGCTGTCATCTTGTTTGGACAGCTTGCAGCTCGCACTTCACCGCAGCACAACTCTCGAGGAAATGGGTGTGCGTTGCTCTCTGATGTGCATATATATATATATATATATATATATATATATATATATATATTTTTTTTTTTGTTTTGTTTTGTTTTCCTCACCAATATCCAACAAAGACCAGGATTCTATTGGCATTTAATGTCTTTATTTCAGTGACTCATTTTTAATCAAAGAGACACTTTTTGGGAAATTATTTTCTTGGGTAATAATGTGGCTATTCAGACAGGAGTAATATTATATAATATTATATAAAAGTACACAAAAGGGGAATCAAATGTTTTGTTTACTGCCTGAACAAAACAATGTGATAAGTGTGTACATCATTATTTCAAATTAAGTGTAATTTGAAAAGAAATGCACAATATATTGCACATTTTTTTCTTGACCAGTGGTGTTCAATCATTTGCATTTATGGGCAGCAAGTCAGGTATGGAAGGATGGATTGATGGATTTATGTATGTAATGGATTCAGGATGAAGTGTTCTGTCACACTCATACATTCTAGCTGATTGTATGAAAACATGCCTCCTTCCCTTGGATTCAATAACAATGTAATAACAACACCACTTGAGAAAGTCTCAGAACGAGCCTTCATATGGAAGGGAAAAGGAAAACATTCTGCAGTGTACACAGGCTTTGAATTTATCCTCCAATTCAAAATGCTTGCAGAGAGAGAGAGAGAGAGAGAGAGAGAGAGAGAGAGAGAGGAGAGAGAAAGGATAAAAAAGGATAATCTACAAGAAAACCCTTAAAAGAATCAATTTGGCAAGGTGTCTGGGAATTTGACTTTCTCCGGCACTGTGATTCTGCCTGTCTCCCGGCAGAGTGGGATGACTGTCTTTCTTCCTCGCTGACAGGCAGACCGGGGCCAAATTGACAGTTCTTTAAAGTGCCTGACAGAAAGCAGCATTAATTAAGTCATTGCCGGACTTTAATTGTGTTAAGGAAGAGCGAGAGAAAAAAATCTAATATGAGAAAAGGTTACTAAGTCCTCTCTGGTGTCAGATTTTCCTACTTTCTATGAATATTAATGTGCCTAATGAAGACAATCTTGCACTCATCTCTACACTGTTCTGTATTCAGGTGCCAGGCGTCAGAAACTTGTGATTTGTTGTTAAAGAACAAATATGTCACAGGGAGATGACTGCCACGCTTTTATCAGGCATTTATAAAAATGCCTCTCACACATGATAGGAGTTTCTGGAGCGTGTTTTATATTTTAAACAAGATGGGAGCATCATTGGATGGCATGTGAGATTTACAGGGCATCTCGATGCGCTGTGATTTTCTCATTCAATGCCAAATGGCAGGCATGCAATCAAAATGGGATTCTAATTTTATCATATCCATTGGAGGACAATTAGACAGGAGGCTACGCAAATGGCATCTATTATGGGTCATTGAATTCTTTTTGTAGCAGTCTCCTGGGCAGCACTAGGAAAGATCTCTGAAATGAAACAAAACAAGTCCATTAGAATTCTGACTAAGGATGCCTCAATCAACAGCCAAGAGTCTACTGCAATTTTAACACAAATGTGCAGGTATTAGGGGTATGATTTTAATACACACATAATGTCCATACACTCAACAGTCTGCATGCACTATTAAAGGGGCCAAAAACTATCCTGCCTCTTGGTTACATAAAGAACATTTCAGTGCATGACTTTCAGTGTAAGAGAATCATTTTTATAAATAAAAAATGTGAGTGTGAAGACCCCTTTTTGAAATTTAAAATTCCTTATAGTATTCCATGAGGATCCATTAAGACCTAGGAAGATCCTTTAATAAGTTGATGCAAAATTTTTACATAAAATATTGACTTTCTAAATAATAAAATAATAATTTTAAATAATTAAAATATAATTCACATTAAACTTAGAGGAACTTATTTGTACCATACACTTAAAGGCCAACTTTCTTAACTTGCCATACTCAAATAGACATACCATGTGAAATAATGAGTCAACACCATGGCTAAGCATTTCTGCTTTGAAACTAGTGTTCCAAAGACAGCCTCAGAAGGGGTTTCTTACATCATAAATCTAAGTAGCCAGTGCTGTTAACTTTTGGGGCAGGGTTTTTAACCTGAAGTAGCATAGATGAGTGTGTACCTAGAAGTCAAAACTAATGCTGCATTCCATTTATCTTGTAAGTCAGACGCCAGAGCTGGGAGTGACATCACCCGCACAACTTAAACGCATTCCAGTTAAACATTCAAACAACCATATGCCCTAGGTTTTATTGATAGCTTGTTCCTGTTTAGCATTGTTAGTGATAAATGTTAATAACTATTTATGCATTATGTGATGTTTTACGCATTCAAACACCATGGAAACATATCCACATAGAACAGTGTGACAGCACTGGGTGTACTGATTTAATCAGGCAAAAATAGATAGAAGTATAGAAGTGTTAATAAATTCTATGATATCACTCTTTTTATGGGGATCCATCTTAGATTCTGCTCTTGTGACTGGTGAGGCTCTGCCCAAGTAGGAAATCTTATTTGTGGGAGTGCTCCTGTTGAACTGTCCTACTGATAACTTGAACATAATTTAAAAAAAAAAAAAATATATATATATATATATATATATATATATATATATATATATATATATATATATATATATATATATTATATGGGATTAGTCTATAACGTGAGTGTGGGGCTTTATCAAAAATAGTGCAATTTTTTTTCACAGTACTGTAGAAGAACCCCTATTTGTTTTCCTACAGAATTGTAATCTTTAAAATGAGATTACCCTTAAAATTGGAATAGAATCTTGACATTAAGTAATAGATCTTTATGATGTTAATGATGATTTTTTTCCCCACACACATTATTCATCTACTTCGGATATTGTTCTGCTGGTATTGTTTGAAGAAACATTTGTGTCACCTTTTTAGATTTTTAAAGTGCACTATACTTCTTCAAAGGATACTGTAGGAGAAATATTTTGCTTCCTTTAACAAGATTTCAATAGATGTCTTGAAAATTTGTGAGAGTGAATACAATTTAAGTTTAAAGCTTAAGGACCTAGGAAGTTCAAGTCATATGAGGTTTCTTTAAAATGATTATTTAAACCTGTATGTCTCATAATCAAACATGGTTCTTTTGGGATCCAGAAGTGGTTCAGTAGCATTGCTTAAACCCAAAGGCAGGCGAAGAAACTGGTAGAAAGAAACTGTATATGTGTACAATGTGCAGTAATCAGCACAAAAAGAATAAGACCAGTGCTCCCCCAAACATCTTGGAAGTTATCAGTAAATGGCAACTCTTAAGACACTGCAAGAACTGCTCCTGAATGCAGGTTTTATTACATGGGATTTGGGGTCATGGTTAATTTGCCCAGATTTATTGTCCTGGAATGGTCCAGGACAGCCATGCAAGAGAACTTCAAGTGATTTGTGGGTAACATTAAGAGGAGGATGCTGCCAAGTGCTCCAGTACCCTCGGCAGAGCTTTGAATCCCCTCTGCAGTTACTTACAGTGGTCGCTGACTGCAGCTGCTAAGCTTGTGGAATGTGGTTTTCCTGCAGAAGAGGAGTGTTCATCATAGTGTTTTCCAGAGTGAAGGATATATAAATAAAGTACAGTAATTAAGAATTGGCACAGTGACATGTTGAACATCTTGAACTGGAGTTGCTTTCAAGTTCATAATCTTCCTTTTTTGTCTGCGAGTCGGGAGGTAAAATGCTAAAGTGCAAATGTCGGCCATTTCTGACAGCCACACAGTCGTGATGAGATGCCTGATGACAAGTTTCGTGTTCCGGATGCATGCCAGGGGGCCTGGAGCGGCACAAAGGCGAGCATTCCCAAAACTTCAATATTAACTCAGAGTCATAATTGCTTAGCTCATAGAAGAGACAGAAATTCAAATGAGCAACCCCCCCACCTCCCACCACACACACACACCCCACCAACACCCACCCTTCCAGCTGACACCCCCCACACACATACCCCACTTCTACCCCCCTCATCTCAATAAGCCAACCTGAGCTCTTGTGAAAGATGAGCTATGGCTATTTCTGGAGAATGGAGTGCTCTCTGTAGCCACAGGGCAAACCCTGAATAGCCATGACTGGAATTACTTGAAAAGAGGGGAGAAATAAAGGGAGAGACTAGTTGATGCACATCGAGTTTTGTCATTGAAGGATAGCCTTTTGTTCCCTGGACTCATAGATCACCCTTTGAAAGGACTCCTCATGTTAAAGATGGATTTGAAGCCACTGGTACAAAGTATGTGTTAAGGAAATCCAGGAGGGGAACATTGACCCATTTCAGGTTGCTCCATATGTGGGCAATCTAAATAGAATTCCAAAAGATGGAAATTCCATATTGGACTCTAGACTTCCACCACACACCTCATATAATTTGTGATTTTCATTACTATAAATTTCACTATGACGTGCACTGGGACACCCCAGAGCAGCTGCCTGTAAGCCTAAGGTCATCATGCTCAATGTCAAGGGGTATAAGGCCTCTAGTCTCCAAGAGTATCTCTGATTCCTGACTCCTGAGTCTATGTCAAAACTGGAGTCTCTGGGGAATGAGTCTGAGCTGTGTCTGGCCACTCTGGGGAATAAGTCGAGTCTTGGGTCTCTGGGAGGCAACTCCAAATTGAACCTCTGGGAAGCAAATATGAGTCAAGTTTGGGAAATGAGTCTGAGTTGTCTTGAGTCTCTGAGGAACCAGTCTAAGTCAAGTCAAAACTTTCCAAACAAACAGTACGCTCATGTGACTTTTGCAAAACATACACTAGAATATTCACTTTGAGAATATCATGATCCACTTAAAATCATGTTTGAATCAATTTTGGGTGCGCTAGGGTTTTCTCAGAATATTACTGGGCCCACTCATCGATGCAAACACACATTAGACCTAGTGTTAACACTTGCTACTGAAACCATCTCTGATCACCATCTAATCATATTTGAAGTTGCTCTAAACCATTATATCTATCCACAGCCAGGCTATATTAGAAAGCACACTAAAACGATCTCAACAGTTAGTGCTTTTATCAATAACCTTCCAGACTTTACCACCATCTCTTTTCCAGCTCACCCTAATGACCTTCAGCTCATTGCAAACAACCTACAGAGTGCTATGTGTACAAGCCTAGATAGTGTTGCACCAGACAAAACCAAACAGTTTACGTGAATGTAAAATATGTGAATCTAAGTGTCCCTGAGGTGCACTTAGATTACTTAAATTCTGTCAATGAAAATGACTTGCGTAGCTTAATTAGCTCATCTAAATCATGTTCATTTTTACTGGATCCTATACTAACAAGGTTATTTAAACAAATCATAAAGTCATTAGACCTTTGCTTGCAACAATAAACTCATCCCTCAATATTGGATATGTACCTAAATCTCTGAAACTAGCAGTAATCAAGCCAATTATTAAATGTCTTGACCCTTTTAAGCTTGCAAACTACAGGGCAATATCAAACCTTCCTTTGTTTACTAAGATTCTAAAAAGTGTCAGAGCAGTTGTGGTCTTACCTACAAAACAATGACATTCATGAAATTTTTCAGTCTGGATTTAGACCAAATCAAACCACCAAAACAACTCTAATAAGAGATGACCTTATAGATAAACTAATGACTTTCACTTTTTAAGAACTGTATCTCTGTTCTGGTGCTGCTTGACCCTAGTGTAGAGTTTGATACCATAGATCATGTGATGGTACTTGAAAGGCTGAAAAATCTGGTAGGAATAAAAGGATCTGCCCTTTCTTGGTTCAGAAACTTTTTGTTTGACTGTAATCAATTTGTTTATCTGAATAATAAATACACACATCCTCCCTAGACTGGCTACCCGTAAAATTTTGCATTGACTGTAGAATACATATTTTAGCTTATAAATCTCTAAAAGGTTTAGGCCCGCAGTATCTTACTGAAGTTCCATACACTTTTATCGCAGGACGCCCATCTACTCTTAGTTCCTCAAAAAACAATGAAAAAAAAAAACAAGAAAAACAATGCAGGTCTTGGCCTTGTCTCATCCTCAGCATTATGCTTGGCCATGCAAAGATGCTGTTTTATCCCAAATTAACTCTGCACCTGCTTTTACTCTTCCTCAGAATCACTCACCGTGTCCTCCTTCCTCATACTCTTATATTAATAATAGTTTACCTTCAAATTACTATAAATCACTATCTCTATCAGTTCACTTGTACTTCTGTTCTGTTATCTGTTGTGGCCTCCAGTGTCGACCAGAGGAGGATGGGTTCACCCATATGAGTCTTGGTTCCTCCCAAGGTTTCTTCCTCATGCACTGAGGGAGTTTTCCTTGCCAATGTTGCCCTTGGTTTGCTCATATGAGGCCTGGACCCTGATCTCTGCAAAGCTGCTTTGTGACAACATTCTGTTGTGCAAAGCACTATATAAATACAATTTGATTAATTGGATTGATTGAGAAGACTTTCATATTACCTATAACTCATTATCTCTATCAGTTCACATTTTCTGTTCTGTTATTTTTTGTGCTCCAGTGTCAGCCAGAGGACAAAGGGTTTCCCCCTTGGTTCCTTCCAAGATTTCTTCCTCTTGTGCTGAGGGACTTTTTCCTTGACACTGTCACCCCTGGTTTGCTCATAGGAGGCTTGGACCTGGATCTCTGTAAAGCTGCTTTGTGATAACTTCTGTTGAGAAAAGCTATATAAATAAAATTTTATTGAAGACTATGAAAATAATTTTAATAGACTAAAGTCTGACACCCTCTAACGTCTAAAGACAATACACCAGAGTTTTTAGTCTCAAACATGATTTTGCAAAGACTGATAATTTTGCAGTGTCATTAATTACAAGACTGCAACTGTATTCCTCAGTACAGTCTCAGAAAAACTGTCACAATGATGACCTTAAGAAATAGGTTCAGTACCTCTAGTTAGGAACATAACTGTATCATATTCTATAGTAATCATAGAACTATAAGTTGTGTTGATTATATTTCCCCATTTAAACTCCAGGATTTATAACGTATTATTTAATTTTGCACATTAATGTTACAAAAGCTTACAAATAATTAATATCTCCTTCTGCAGAGTGCAATGTACCATCATGGAACACAACTAGACTTTAAAACCACTGTTGTATCTTTAAAGGTATTTACACTAGATCTCTGCACCGAGTGATAGGCTGAACCCCTTCACCCACCACACCACCATCACTTATTATTGACCGTCACTTCACTGTCAGTTTTATTAATGACCACCACTTTCACATTCTTATTGCCAACTTATCAAATATAGCTGCTTGTTCAGGAGCGCTTTGTGAGGGCCACATTAAATTTGGACATGCAAGGTAGGAGTGCGACATGAACATTGGTAGATTGTGCCATATTTAAACAATCAGCCACACATATAATATAAATCCAAATAAAAGTGCTTTTTGTATATTATGTACAATATTTAGCATTTATAATTTGTTAGTTACAGTGTCCACACCACTATTTGCATGAGCAAAGACTAAAGATTTGTGATAACATAAAACACAGTGGATTTTTTTGGCACATCAAGACAAGAAAACGACTGAATCTACTGATGACTTACCTCCAAACAATCAAGATGACGAAAGATCAGACAACTCCAGCAGGGCTCATGTGATTGTATTCCACCTTTGGAAGTTTGTCTGTGACAGTGAAATCGCTGGAAAAGTTGTTTGGTTTAAGGCAGGCATTAATGAAAATAGTTCACTGGCATTCTCAAACCCAGTGAAATATTTGATGAGCCTGAAATCCTTGGCTGTGGAGGCCTTTTGAAGACTTTGTTGAGAAAACTTTAAGTGATAAAATCAGTTCTGCTATGCTTTAGAAAAAGGCATCAATTTGTTCCTGCTGAACTGCTTTCTAAGAGAGGCAGTGAGGACACACATTTAATGACACAGAGAACACGACGATGGACTTGGGTTTATCACTTCAGGGTGAGTTGTTTGCATTATGACTGCTCTCATCGCAAGACCTTAAGACAGTGTGTGTGTGTGGGTGTATGTGTTTCAAAATGCTATGAAATTCTGGATGGCCTTCTGTGCAGAGGGGCTACTTCCTTACAATGTCATTTGGGGCATATTTCTTGACTAAAAAGGAGAGGTCAGGAACATCAAAAATGTGGCTGATCCTTTCCTAAAATGTCCTAAAGGTTTCTTTAGTAAAGACTATGAAAATACAGAGCCAAGACAACAAAGAGGTGGAAGGGTTAATATAGATGTTGTCACTGCCTCTGAGTTTGAGGGTCTAGAGGTCCAGGGTTTAAACAACTGCCTGTGAGATGTGTTCTCCCTGTCTCTGCGTGGGTTTCTTCCCACAGTCCAGAAACACCTGTTGGTAGGTGGACTAAGCAAAATGTGTCCAAGGGTGTGAGTGTGTTGCTCCCTGTGATGGACTGGATTCATTGCACCCTAGAATTCTGGGTGGGGTCTGGACCCACAGTGACCCTGAACAGGATGAAGGGGTTACAGACAATGACCTCTTTATAATGAGTGTAATCAGCTGCTTTACCATACACTCACATTGGCTGTAGCTTGCGGAATCTCTAGAAAAAGCAGGCAGTAGACCTGAAAAACTCAGGAGCAGCTTCACATTAGCCTAAGGGCAGCATGCTCAGTGTGAAGCATAGGCAAGTGTGAAATAAACCCCCAGAACTGTGCTGTGGACCAAGGAAAACATTGTCTGGAATGACAGCATTTTCCAATACTTTTGGCTTGAGTTGGAGTGGTGTTGTGATCCAGTTCTGATATTCTGACATCAGTATATTACTTTACTAAAACCATTGTGGCTGAATTCTATCAAATTCTCACAGGAACATTCCAAAATTTAGTGTAAAGAAATTCCAGAAAAGTAGAGGCTGTGTATGTAACTGTTGTAAACGTCAGGAAAAAAAATGAAATACTGTAGTTATGTAGGATCCAAATGTGTGTGTGTGTGTGTGTGCATATGTGTGTGCTGAAAGACCTCAGTAAAACAAGTTGGAGTGATCTCAGCCAATCAGCCACTCTGCTGTTTCTTCCTGTTGAGAACCTGTGCAGGGTTTTTTACTGGCCATCTCTCTTAGCTTCACTTTGGATTTATGATTTCCTGGTTGGCAGTTTGTTTGTTTGCTGGTCTCAGGAGCAGCTCATGGGGCCATTTGGGAAGCAAGGAGGTGGGGTAGGCTCAGATCAGAGGCTAGGGGCTAATGATGCCTTGGGCTTTGTCTGTATTTCTCTCTCACACTCTCTCTGTATTCCTGTAGTCTCCTGGATCTGGGATAGCTATTAACGAACTCCTTGAATAATTCACGCTGATGGATAAAACACCTCCACAATTAACGGCATGCCACACCGCAGCACCACCCACTCTGCAGAGGAAGCAGCGGAACTGACGGCTCTCTGTAAAATATTCACACACTTCCTACCACTGGCACTCATTTATACATGTGGACAAGAGGGCTAGAGGTTGGACACCTATGAGGAATGGATTAATTGACTATGCGGGGAATCTCAGGGAAACAAATGGAAGAGGAAAGAAAACACTGTTTCCTATTAAATCCATATAATGAAAAATATTTACTGGCCCTCTGCTGTTTACTTTAGACCATAAAACGAACGTACACAATCAGAAATTTTATTTTCTGTCTAGTTAATATGCAGTCATACAGCAAGTTAACTAATGTTAATTATAAATTAATGTTTAACTAGGAAACTTATGTTAACATATTGTAATGTATATAACAGGGCAGCACGGTGGTGAAGCAGGTAGTCACACAGCTCCAGGGACCTGGAAGTTGTAGGTTCAACTCCTACTCTGGGTGACTGTGAAGAGTTTGATGTGTTCTCCCATGTCCGTGTGGGTTTCCTCTGGGTGCTCCTGTGTTTCCTCCCACGGTCTAAAAACACACTTTGGGAGGTGGATTGGCAACTCAAAATGTCCGTAGGCATGAGTGTGTGAGGGAATGTGTGTGTGTTGCCTTGTGAATGCACCTCCACCAGGGTGTGTTCCTACCTTGCGCCCAATGATTCCTGGTAAGCAATGGACCCACCGCGCCCCTGAACTGGATAAGCAGTTACAGATAATGAATGAATGAATGTATATAACATAACATCAGAACAAATCGGACATATTATAGAGCCCCTCCCCTTGTTTCTACATTCAGGGTCCATTTAATTAGCTCCACTGACTATAAAGGAGCACTCTGTAGTTTTTTTTTAATTAAACACTGTAGTCCATCTCTTGCTCTGCATATTGTTTGCACCATTTCACTCTGTTCTTCACTGGTCAGGACCCCCACAGGACCACCATAGAGCAGGTATGATTAAGGTGGTAGATTATTCTCAGAGCTTTATTGACACTGATGTGGTGTTAGTGTGTGTTGTACTGATACAAGAGGTTCAGACACATCAGTTGCTCCTAGACTTTTTTGAATGCTGTGTCCACTCCCTGTACACTATATTAAATATACCTACCTCGTTTATCCACCTTTTTCTTTAAAGTCAGTAGCTCATATGTCGCTGCACAGTTTGTACTGGTTGTCCTCTAGTCCAGAGGTTTTCAAACTTTTCTTTAAGCAACCCACATTTTCTTCATGATTTTTATTGTGACTGAGGCTACTACTAAGGTAGATGTAATGGATTATTACTCTTCTCTTCATAACCAGAATAATCCATAACTTGTACTTTGCTGATGTCTTCATATAGCTAGTTAATTTCCCATTCCAGCTTAAATAGTGAAGCAATAGCACCTGAAGGTACTGCACCATTTTTTATTTATTTTTTGTTTATAATGTATTAGGTTCCTGAAGGGTTGTCCCATGTAACTATGTTCCAAGGATGACACTTGAAAACAAGCTGGACAGCTGAACAGCTGGACCTGGGCTAACCAGACAATTTGGGTTGTTGCATAATGTAAAGCTTGCACAAAGGGGCATTTGTTTAAGTATTCTTTTTTGTGTGTCTGTTAAATTTTATTTATTTAAATATTATTGTTTATTTGGCTGAAAAAGTCTATGCTCTATTCCTTCATCACAGGTTGCTACCCACAGGACACTGTTGGCTGAATATTTTTGGCTGGGGGGACTGGTCTCGGACAGTGAGGGGTTTAACAACTCCAACTGCACTATTGTATCTGATCCACTTGTACCAGAACAACATACACTGAACAACACATCACCACCTTGTCAGTTTCTGCCTATTACAGTTAATCTTCAACCAAACATAATGTGAATTGCTTATTACAGTACATAAGGTGTGTGTTTTGTTGTGTACCGTTAAGAGGTGTGGGCTATCAATATATTTTATTCAGTATCCAGATTCATATTTTTCCAAAGCATAATCTGAACAAGGCATCTCAGCCTTGAGAGTCGTCTTGAACATGAAAAAAGTGATGCCCTGTCAAAATGACTGTCAGAGAAATAGTGAATGTCTGATAAAACAAGAGGAGCATCCTTCATTAAAGACCAGTAGCTCTGCTTTCCTTCCCTATGTCCTTTTGCCACGGCGACGGAGCTACAGTGGGGGAAGTAAAAGCCCCCCGAAGATGTGAAAACTTTCTGAGCTTGTATATTCTGTTTCATGGTCCGAACTTCAGAGCAAATGAGTGTCTGACATGCTCATGTAAATTAAATAAGAAATCCAACCTTGCTCCTGCACTGTGCAAACTTAATTTCATTTTATATATTAATTATAAACGCAGAATGTATGCAGTATTAATTGCCCTACATTTTTCTTCTTTACAGCATCTTATCATTTGAGATGGTCTGAAGGAGACTTTGAGAAGAAGCTTCCCACAGATGTGTGGTCTTCAGTGGAAACCAGCAGGAATTCTTGTTGGAACTAAAACCTTGGCTGCAAGAGAAAAGCAGCGCTGGGCATCCACTGTCCTCATTTGCATTTTGGTCTGCCGTCTGCACCATATTTATAAAAGCATTTGCATATTTTTATATGTGTATGAAACTTATAGAAATGCTCCAAAATGACTTGAAATTAAATCTTTTTACATTGGTTTCCATTCGAAGTTAAGAAGGTTTTTCCTTCTCCCCTATTATAGAGATACATTTTTTTTGGACAGCAATGATATATATATATATAGCCCAAAGAAGGATCTTGATATTTTTACAGGTAGCACATTGTGTTTTGTTTTTTTTAATTTGTGATTATTTACTTAAAAAAAATTTATTCAATAATTTAATAATCCATTTGGACCTTGGTATGATTTGGGTTACGTTTAGGGGCAAGGATAGTGTTAGGCCTAGGACTAAAGTTAGAGACACTGCTGAGGCTGATTTTTCACACCGGGTATGCTTCTGAAATTCATTGTGTTCTTCTACGAAGGGCATGAAACTATAATTTATGCTCATTGTACTAATCATGGGAATGCTCTTTTAGGGTGTGCTCACACTTGGCCTGATTGAATTGAATCATGCCGGAGTACGGAGGTCCCCCTTCCCATTCACCCGCTGGCCAGCATTCACCCTGGATTTTAATGTTCCGAGCCCAAGCACACTTGCATCATCAGAGTGGCTTTTCTTTTTTAAAAAAAGCACTATTGCTTTTGTACAGTGTATTCTATTTTATGGCTTAATTGGCAGTGTCTCTGATTAGGTGGCGCCAAGATTTATGCATATAAAGTATAAGTTATATGCATAAACAAAGAGCAAAATAGCTGCCCATGTTACAGAACATCTCAGCAAACACTACCAGCAAACCCTGCCCCTCAGCAGTAGACCCTGCATGTATGTCTATGAGTAAACCAGAGGGACCCCTTTGCTGCTGTGTGTTTAAAGTGAGAATGGAAGCACTGAGATCTGTTCACATTCTGAGGCACTCAAATTTCTGTACATTCTTTACTATCCCCCTTGCATAATGCAGTTTCTGTAGTGCTTAGTCTGGAGTAGCAATGACAATGGCTGTATTCTTCTTCTCTATTACAAGTCAGTGGAATGTGATTTTAAGCTGTAATTTTAAGCTAATAATATCACCTAACATTGCTTTAATGCTTACTCTAATTTTAGCTAAATTTTCTATTGCTTTTACCTTTAAACTAAAACTGAATATGAGATGAACGAATAAATGAATAACATACAGAAGATACAATTAATGCAGAGGGTGACCTCTGCACAAAACTGCAGTACTGGCTGAATCATGAAACAACAGGGAGAAACTGCACTTTAGCCTTCAGCCAACAGGAACAGATGACTATCAAGTTGACAATGAAGCTGCTTCTGTTGAGCCACAGCACACACATATGGTTCAGGGTGAATCTGCAGTGAATCTCTCCTGCTTTGGTTTTCTCTATTTTATGGCCTCGTTTCACTGGATCTCAGAAAGTCCCACCCCTCCCCTTTTTTTTTTTCTTCATATGCAAATGCTGGGAATTATAAGCAGAGAAGGGATATAATTGTATTTTATAACTGTCACCAGTATTTCAGCATGGGCCGCAAGGAAGCGCGCCAGTTCGGACTATTTATTGCTGAACTGCTTTGTTCCATGCCAGCCCAAAAGGCTTCAAATCATCAGGGAGATTGTTAGGCTTCTGTGGAAATTACGGAAATGCGGAGGGGAAATGGACGAGGCTCCACTTCATAACAATTAATCAGGGGGCCCTGCTGATTAATAAAGTTCATTTTTTATTCTCGATGATTCAGGGGATTATCAAAAGGACACTGTCCTTGTCATTTTGATTAACAAACCCGTTGGCGTTCTGCAGTGGGATGTGGTGAAGGGAGACGCTCTCTCGTGCCCATAAAATAAATATTGAATGAGAATATTAACTCGTTAACCTTGACAACTATTTGTAATTTTCATAAGGGCCAAACTCGCAGAATCAGCACATAAGAAGAGCGGCATCGGTCTGTGTGTGTGTGTGTGTGTGTGTGTGGAGGGGATGAGGTAGACAACAGCACACATACTCACACAACAAATTAGAGAGAATGAAGAATGCTACTGCATGAATCCTGTCATTTTTATGGGCTGCAATGATTAATTTGTTTGTTCAGATTCTCAATTAAGCTGGGAGGCGAAGGGAGAATTAGAAAGCTGGGGCACCGCGCTGCCACGTTGTCTTGCCTTTGCCCGCAGCCCCTGGGAGAGAAAGTATATTTTAGCTGAGCATATTAGGCCCTCGGTCAGTCGACACAAAAGAAAATCCTGGATGTGTGGAATGCGGGAACTGAAGGTTCTTGTAACAAAAGAAGATTACCAAAATTAAAGCAACTTATGCCTTAAACAACTACATGTTATTTACTTAACAATATTGTCTTTCTTGTCTGTAACCACTTATCCAGTTCAGAGTCACGGTGGGTCTGGAGCCTACCTGGAATCATTGGCCACAAGACATTGAATGGAACTCAGTCACTCCAGACATCTGGAGCGTCTGTTTCATGACGACCACCAGAGTAATTACATATATGACATGTAGCTACATAGCTACTATAGTGATTTATTTTTTATTCTGATTATTGTCAATAATGCTTATTGTAATAAAATATCCCACAATATTGTTACTTGTGGAGAGGTCAGGAATCAGAAGTTTTTGACATTTTTCTTCTTGTTGTTGATTATTAATGAAATTGAATTAATGTGAAATAGTAGGTGTACAAATAAGATTTGCAGCCTTTTTTCATACATTCTAAGGTTCTTTTGTCATTTTATGGTAACTGTTACATAGTGTTATACAAAAAAGACCACCCAGTAATTTGTAGGCTGACTTAGCCAGAAAACGTGCTAAAAGGACAAATTGGAACAGTGGAGAACTGAGTGAAAATGGCTAAAAATTGTTACAATCCTAAAGTGACTAAAACTCAGCTCCTTGCTCCTGGGCTCTCACACTGAATTTAACTGTGGCTCATTTTCCATTCATTTCAACAGGCACTGATTTAAAGACGCAGGTGCGGTTGTGTTTAATACCCATTATTTTGGGAAAAGGGGGTAGATTATGTCCTCTAAGTCTTTTAAAACTGAGACTATTACTTTTTTAGTCAGCAGTAAATTTCTAGCCTGCTTCGGTTCTCAGTGCTTGCTGTGTTTTTCACTGATCCCTGGGATGTAGGAACCTTATAAACCGCATTGTGAGAGTACTGTAACCTGGAAAAGCACCACAGTAAAAATAAACTTATTTTAAAAACAGATAAATCTGTATATTTTGCCTATATGGTTTTGTCAGACTTGTCTTTGAACACAGTCATTTTACAGTAGAGTATCACATGGCATTTTGGTGTGATTCCTGAGAGTCTCAGTGTGACATCTATCAGCACTTTGTTTGCTCTTGTCAGTTAAAAGGACTGGAGAAAGGCAGAGATATGGGCCTTTTCTGGCCCTCCTCTCGCTTCTCTTTATTGTGTAGCGGAGTGACAGATGTTTCTCAAATTGCCATGTACCTGAGTGCCTCACAAACCCGGCCTTTCTGAAAATGGACAGAAGTGCTTCTGGACTGGAGACCACTAATTGCACACTCTGGCTTTTCTGAATGATATTCCTCCAAGACAGAAGACATACCCTTGTGGATGATTGACAGAGGCAGCCTCCAGAGAGAATGCTTTTTCACCTGCAAAATGTGCTGTCACCAAAGTAACTTTCAAGGTAATGTTAAATAACTTCTTACTTCCTAAAATAAAAACTATTTCTCTAATTCCAGTCAATTAAAAGTAGAACTGAACTTAACACAACACTGTTGGTTAACACAGTACTGTAGACCTTCTGGTCAGCTCTGTAATCAATCAGAATGTAGTTTCATGTGTTCTGACCATTTATAGACTTCCCTTGATATGTGTCTCAAGCTATTCACATAACCCAAAACCTGATTTCTGTGGTATGCTGTGATGATGATTTTGACAATAAAATTTACTAAGTGTTCCAACTGGCCAGATTTTCATTTCATACTCTTGAATTAAGACTTTTGTTCTTTATAACATTCCTGTAATTCTCTGGAGATGGCACATAGACATAATGGATCAGTGCTTAGATTTAATGGTGTCCAGTACCTCCTCGTGAACAAGGTGTCCTCTGTGAGAACAGGGCAACATTGACCAGAGTCTGTGCTTGTGCAGTGAAAATGCTTATTAGTCAAACAATCCCCATCGGAATAATGCCTCCGTCAGCCTCTGGTGAAGGATAACCATACCTCAGTGACAGTCCGGGGCCCAGGGCCTGCTGGGAAGAAAACACAGAGGAGGAGGTCGAGACTGACATGTTTCTACAAATAGACTTAAAACAGAAGGCGGTGGGCTTAGAGTACACTTGGGCAGTGTTTAGAACTTTGTAATCTGAAGCAGGAGGCTTTGTTCAGGTGCTGCTCACTTGACAGAAAACGAAGTGATAGAAAGTAGAGTGGAGAAAACTCTGAACACTGGCAACACAAAGGGACCCTGCCTTACTCCAAATGACTTTCCTATGCCTGTGTTGTTATACTCGATGCTTAGTTAATGATAAAAACATTCCCATACCTGGCCATCATTCCCCTATTGTTCGCTCACCACTGTAACATCCTGTTGTGTCTGGTACAATACTACACCCTGAAGCGGGCCTAGCAATTTCAGAGTGAAACACCACAGAATATGAACTCTATACACAATCAGTCAACCAGTGCTTTTGTGTTTAAGTCTTTGGCCCTTGCAACATAATTTATCTCTCAGGCCTGGACTGCCATTTTCCATGGAGTAAGACTAAAAATGAGAGCCATTTTGTGGGTGTTTCAGTGTTGGGTTGCTCAATAAATCCATTCAGGACCACCACAGCACAGGTATGATTTGGGTGGTGGATCATTCTGGGAGCAGCAGGGAAACTGACATGGTGATGATGTGTTAGTGTTTGTTTGTAGTGCTCATACAAGTAGATCAAACACAGCAGACACACCTACCTTGTTGGTCCACCTTATAGATGTAAAGTCAGAGACAGCAGCTCATCTGTTGTCCCACAGTTTGAGTTGATCATTTTTTGGTCACTGGACACTGCCCACAGGATGCTGCTGGTCTGTCTTCAGCATTTGCTGACCAATAGAGCTAGAAAGTGCCCCATATACTCTAATATGCACCATCCCATTGGAAACATAAGAGAAAGTGAATGTACTAGTACCTTCTAAAATTACTCTATATACACAGTTGGACCTTAACACTTGAAAGGCTGGAGTTTTCAGAAACTGAGGACATCCCTTCTCCTTCTTGCAACCCATTAGTGGACTATTAGCTACCCTTATGTAAATGAAGCATAGTAGAGAAGCACTCTCCAAAGGATGTGTCAGGGAAATGAGAAGGGCGGACTGACGGAGGCGGACGCACACGCTAAAACACAGATACTTTATTAACGAAAGAATATAACAAAACAAACACAAACATACTTGAGGGCAAACATGACGACTGAATAAATGAAAGGACTCGAAACAACAACATGAAATGAGGAAACGAAAACAAGGAACAACTGACAAGGCATTAGAACGTGGACATGACTAGGATTAGGAAACAACACGAAACAAATGACCGATCCAAGGAAGTGACACAAGGGAACTTAAATACAAGAACAGACGAGACACACCTGAAACAGATTACGAGGATTAAGGACAAGGAGGCGGAACAAAGGCGGAGACATGGACAATAACAGATACAGCCATGTGCTGAGAGAGAGCACATGGCGGGGAAAAAAAACAGAATTGGGCCAGGATGTGACAGATGCCCCCTCCAAGACGCGCAACTCCCAGTGCGCGTAAAGCTAGACTCCCAGGAGCTGGCGCAGGAGGGGCCAGGAAAACAAAACAGAATGAACCCACAAGACTCAGGACAAGACAGGAAATGAAGCTGGGGACAAGAGACTAGACCGTAACGGACACTGGACAGGACTAGAAAGAAGAGACGGGAATCATGACAAAGCAGAGGACAGAATCGGAGACAGGGCAGGAACAGGCACACGTGACTGGACAGGGTGCTGGACATTTGACGGAACACTGGACGGCAATGGAGACAGGACAGGTGATGGGGCTGAGGCTGGGTACTGAGACTGTACAGGTGACGAAACGGGGAACTGGGACTGGACTTGATTAAAGACTGGGGACTGGACTGGAGACAGGACAGGTGACGGGACTGGGAACTGGGAATGGATAGGAGACTGGACTTGAGACAGGACAGAGGGTTGAAATGGGGACTTGACAGGAGTAACAGGGGACTGGACAGGACTTGGCAGGGGAACAGGGATCAGGACGTTCACGGGAACAGACACGAACACAGTGAAAGGGACAGGAACAGAGACCAAGGCAGACACAGGTACAGGGATGAGGACAGAGACAGGAACTAGGACAGGAACAGACAGGGGAACCAAAACAACTAGAGGGTGCCCAGGACTGGCAAAAATCTGTGGGGCTGTCCGAGGTACCAGCCTGGGCACAGTTCTGGGGATCGGCCTAGAAGTCCGTGGGGCCGATTTACGGACATGAACTGAAGCGGCCGGGCCACAGTCACAGGTGCAGAAGCGGCCGGGGCCACAGCCACGGGTGCAGAAGTGGCCGGGGCCACCGTCACGGGTGCAGAAGCGGCCGGGGCCACAGTCATGGGTGCAGAAGCGGCCGGGGACACAGTCACGGGTGCAGAAGCGGCTGAGGAAGCTGCCCTCGCTGGGACAGGACGCACACACTACAACACAGATACTTTATTAACGAAAGAATATAACAAAACAAACACAAACGTACTTGAGGGCAAACATGACGACTGAATAACTGAAAGGACTCGAAACAACAACATAACATGAGGAAACAAAAACAAAGAACAACTGACGAGGCATTAGAACGAGGACATGTCTACGATTAGGAAACAACACGAAACAAATGACCAATCCAAGGAAGTGACACAAGGGAACTTAAATACAAGAACAGACGAGACACACCTGAAACAGATTACGAGGATTAAGAACAAGGAGCCGGAACAAAGGCAGGACAAAAGCAGAGACATGGACAATCATAGACAGAGCCATGTGCTGAGAGAGCACATGGCGGGGAAAACAAACAGGATTGGGCCAGGATGTGACAGGGGTGCCCAAATTTATGCAACTGCCTAATTTTGTTTAAATATTTATTGCACAATTTTATAAATCCTATAAACTTCATTTGTGTTCATCAGCTATATGATATATTTAACTAATATAATAATATGATATATTATTATCAGGGGTGCCCAAATTTTGGGTGCCCATAGCACTGTAACAAAATTTTAGCTTCTGATGAGTCCTGGAAAAGTAGTATTTAGCATATTTAGCTTAGCTTGAAGCTGCAGTGAATCACTAAATAAAAAACAAGTATGGAGAAAATGTCTTATGTAATAAGATAATGTAATAATATATATATCCTATTGTAAAATACAAAACAAAGAAAATAATCATTGATTGAAAATGACAAGCTTTGGATGAGTGTTTAAAAAGTCTATTTATGTAACATGTTTTAGTGTTTGGGGCTATTTTTATTTTACCTGACATGCGGCTGTCAAGAAAAATACAAAATCAGCCTGTGTCACCTGTGCCAATGATCTGGGTGCCGAGTAAAATACAGAATTGGCCAGCACCACCTGTGCCAACACTCTGGCTGCCGAGTAAAATATAAAATTGGCCACTGGCGACTCTCATCCAAAGCTCAGACTGTCACTCCTCACCCCATCCCCCACTTAGCGCTCCTACTTAGCAAAACAATAGCCAGTAATTGCTTCACAGCATGGGTACGGGGATCTTTACCTTACAAAAAAAAAAAGGTGCTTTTAGCGCTTCTAGTGTTAAGACCATTGTCGTACCCTTGAACAAAAATGTATCCACACAACATTCTTATCTTTCTGACTGTGGGTTATGAATGGGATCAGCAGTGGCTGAGAAAAAAGCGAATGAGTGATTGTTCTTTTAGCATTCGGGTGCCGAAGGGGTTAACTGCCAAGCTGGGTTAATTGCACGTGACAAGTGGTGGAGTGAGACCGATGTGACAGATGATGGAGGCAGGGACGGTAAGAGAGGGAGAGAAGGCAGAATGCGGCCTTTTCCTTCTGGTAGACCTCCAGAAAAGCCCACAACACGCCCAACCCCCCACCTGGACCTGGAGCTAGTAAATAACAGCTCGACTCTTATGCCATCGTTTAAGCATCTGGTGACGGGATGAGAGCCCCTCGTGCCTCAAAGAACTCCTGTCAGAATAAGCCAGCTTCAAAAGCTTTCCGCCAGGCCTCAGTGCTCTCTCTCTCTCTCTCTCTCTCTCTCTCTCTCTCTTTCTGCAAGTAAAGTGGCCAAACATGACCTCATTGCCAAACAAAAGGCTGACGTATGGAGTGATGGGGCAACACATGTAACTGTTTAGCATGGAGTAGCAAACCTTGTCGTGTAGTTCTGTTGTCACACAACAACACTTGTGTAATAAATAAATAGGTGTTATTTATTAGAATTACTTCATTCAGTATTTTTCCCAACTCAATTTAATCATTGTCTACTAAGCTTTTTATGGATAACAATTTCAGTCCCCAACAACAAGGATTACATACATGTACATATTAGGGTTGTGGATTGATTAAAAAAACTTTTAAATCACAGTTTGCTGTGATTAAACATGATTAATCAAATTGTCCTAGACAATTAAGACAATTAAGACTGAAATTTTAATAATGGATATTTCAATGTAAATTAAGAATTAATGTAAGATCAACTAAATAGAATTTTATTCATTAGTAGTGTATATCTATTTAAAAATATAATCATAAAGTAAAATTAAAATGCTAGTACTTCCTTGTATTTTTAGGAGATGTATAGTGTGATTATGTGCATGATTAACTGACCAGAAGCATCCGTTCTTTTTAACTTTATTATAATATCTGGGAGTAGTTTTGGAGATTTTGACTTAAAACCTGCTAAGTAAAAGTTTCAGGGAGAGCCCTACCATCTGACATAATAGTTTCAGAGGAGAAAATTAACACTGCAGCGTAAAATAGGAGCTCCAACTGTGTGCACATGTGTGTGAAAAAGTAAGAGAGAGATAAGGAAGGGTAAGATTTAGTTATTATGTTTAATACTCACTTTAATATATTAGAACTGAACAGGAGAGACACTGTGTATGACAGGAACAAATTTGGTAAAATTATTAATTGCTTATTATAATAAATAAAATAAATAAATAAATAATAAATAAATAAATAAATAAATAGTGCCAAGTGTGTGCTAAAGGGAATAAAGCACCCTATAGCACTGTGTTCTCAGGAGTTGGGGCCAATGTATGCTTCTTGAACCTGCACTGTACGGTCCTGCATGGATGCAAATCTTACAGCATAGTCTAAGGTGACCCTCCCCAGAAATGTAACTATGTGTCATATGAACACAGTCCGCATGACTGTGATTAGTCGGCATATAGGACCAACATAAATCAAGCTGAAAAGAGACTAGATGAGGAAGTCCAGAACTATAACCTCTTCTCCACACTACAGAAACTGTACACTGAAGCAAATTGATGGCAAGAGTTTTCCTTAGGTTTCGACATTAAGCAATTAATAAAAATTTGGAATAATTTAAAGGAAATATACGGATGCCAAAAACTCATAACAACCAGACAAAATGTGCCATTTAATTTTCTTTGTATTTGTTCTTTCCTGGCACCACAGGTAAACTATGCTCTGTTCCAAGTAGCATCCTTCTCCCTAAAGAGTGCATTTCACAGATTATAAAACTGATACTGCTACACGACTACATTGTGTACTATATAGTGTAGAAAAGTTATTTGTGATTCAGACGTAGTGTTTTGACGGTTATATTGCAAATGATTTAGATACACCAATGCACAAGTATTAACGATCACAACTGCATAGGGTACTTGCACAAGCTACAGTGTAGACACAGTGTTGAATCAACACAGAAGCATAAATAGGCCTTGATTCATACATTTAGGATGGATTATCTTCAAGCGTTTGTACCAACTCTGGCTAAAGCACTTGAGCTTGGACACATTCCTCAAAATAATGTTCCCAAATTTGGTGTAAATCCTCTCCAGAGGGTTTAGCGTAGGTAAGCATGACTTCAATGTCGATGACTGAAGAGTATTCCAAAATATTGTCATCCAAAATGGTCATTTAGAACAATAAGGACAGTTGAGGGAAGTCATGCCAGAATACAAAGGAGTGTTTGTGACACATAATTGATTCATGGTCTCTCTGATAAGGCTCAAGCTAACATAATTCATTTAGCATGATGGCAGCTGTCATGCTGTTTTGAAATATTCAACATCACTGGCATGTCTGGACATGTAGACATATCACGGGAAGACCTGATTGATGGATTGTGGTCCATTAATAACGATGTTTCCACCACACTGTCACTAGGATCATGCAGTGTATTATGAAAAGCTGCTGTTTATAGGGTATTTTGTGGAACAGAGCCCACTTCTGTGAAGCAGTGGATGTCTACTAATGTTGCTCTGTTGGACCTTCAGTGGCCACAATGCAAATGCAATTACCATGTGCATCGGTTCCAACAGCATATAATACTTTAAGTTTTATACCACCATGATAAAAACATCTTTTCATATCACAGCAGATATTAGTAACACATTCCAGATTCCAGGCACTCTGGCCTTTTCTGTGTGACGGATACTTGCTGTGGCCACAGCTGTGTCTGAAACTGTGTTTATCTCACCAGCACCAGGAATTGCTCATTGAATTCTTGATCATGAGAGTGTATTTAGGGTGGGGATTTGGGTTGGGGAGGTTTAAAGGATCCTTAGATAATCTGTCATTATATATATACAGGGGTTGGACAATGAAACTGAAACACCTGGTTTTAGACCACAATAATTTATTAGTATGGTGTAGGGCCTCCTTTTGAGGCCAATACAGCGTCAATTCGTCTTGGGAATGACATATACAAGTCCTGCACAGTGGTCAGAGGGACTTTAAACCATTCTTCTTGCAGGATAGTGGCCAGGTCACTACGTGATGCTGGTGGAGGAAAACGTTTCCTGACTCGCTCCTCCAAAACACCCCAAAGTGGCTCAATAATATTTAGATCTGGTGACTGTGCAGGCCATGGGAGATGTTCAACTTCACTTTCATGTTCATAAACCAATCTTTCACCAGTCTTGCTGTGTGTATTGGTGCATTGTCATCCTGTTACACGGCACCGCCTTCAGGATACAATGTTTGAACCATTGGATGCACATGGTCCTCCAGAATGGTTTGGTAGTCCTTGGCAGAGGCCATCTAGCACAAGTATTGGGCCAAGGGAATGCAATGACATGACAGCCCAACCATCACTGATCCACCCCCATGCTTCACTCTGGGCATGCAGCAGTCTGGGTGGTACGCTTCTTTGGGGATTGTCCACACCGTAACTCTCCCAGATGTGGGGAAAACAGTAAAGGTGGACTCATCAGAGAACAATTCATGTTTCACATTGTCCACAGCCCACTCCTTGCACCCTTGAAACCGACGTTTGGCATTGGCATGAGTGACCAAAGGTTTGGCTATAGCAGCCCGGCCATGTATATTAACCCCGTGGAGCTCCTGACGGACAGTTCTGGTGGAAACAGGAGAGCTGAGGTGCACATTTAATTCTGCCATGACTTGGGCAGCTGTGGTTTTATGTTTTTGGATACAATTCGGGTTAGCACCCGAACATCCCTTTCAGACAGCTTCCTCTTGCGTCCACAGTTAATCCTGTTGGATGTGTTTCATCCTTCTTGGTGGTATGCTGACATTATCCTGGATACCATGGCTCTTGATACATCACAAAGACTTGCTGTCTTGGTCACAGATGCGCCAGCAAGACGTGCACCAACAATTTGTCCTCTTTTGAACTCTGGTATGTCACCCATAATGTTGTGTGCATTGTAATCTTTTGAGCAAAACTGTGCTCTTACCCTGCTAATTGAACCTTCACACTCTGCTCTTACTGGTGCAATGTGTCATTAATGAAGATTGGCCACCATGCTGGTCCTATTTAGCCATGAAACCTCACACACTAAAATGACAGGTGTTTCAGTTTCATTGTCCAAACCCTGTATATATATATATATATATATATATATATATGTGTGTGTGTGTGTGTGTGTGTGTGTGTTATGTAATTCTATGTAACATTGTGGCAAGAAAACAGCAAATTGACCAGACCATGCAACTTACATACACAGAAGATGACGGAAACGCTTTGTTGGCTACCAAACCTCACCTCAGCAGTGCTTAAATACCCCTCCACTTTTCCACAGCGAGTTAATAAAAGGAGCTATGTCCTATCACTGCATATTTATAGAGAACATTTTCAGGGTAGAGAGAGAGAGAATCAATTTTCCGCTCCCCCCTGATAATTTATGGCTTTTCTAAGGGTGCTCTAGCAGGGAAAAATGACACGTCAGGTCTATCATATTTGGCGCGGTAGTAAACCTGCCAAAGTGTAATCTCCTAGAGGCTTCTGACCCCTCTGCAACCCCATCCCTGCAGCCTGAGCCAACAATCACTAATAAATGAGCCCTGGAATCCCTCCAGAATGTCAATATTATTATGACAGATGTTAATATTATTTTGTCTTTCTTTAATATTACTTTATCTTTTAGTACATCTGTATCTAGCTGCCTGGCCCCATCCAGCTGTACCTGGCTCCGAGACTAAATTTTTTATAGAAAAATGGCTCGAGAGTGTTATAGATCAAGAAAACAAAGCGGACAAATGAAAAAAAATAGTTAGGATTCCAAATGGGAGAGTGACAGTGGGTTCCATGTTAATGGTATTGAAAGTCTGACACTAGATTAATACACCTCTTATATATATATATATATATATATATATATATATATAATATTCTTTAGACTGAAAAAAAACAAGATAAGGATATTTACCCATTGTCTCAGACTGACAGCTTCTTCAACCTAAGGCAACACTAGGTAATACTTTTATTCTAAAATTCCAGTTTCAAAATCATTGTAATACTTCTCTGACATGTAATAGGGGGAATAAAGCCTGTATCATTGCTACTCAGGGCTCAGCATTGCAGAAATAGCACTGTGTAACATTTGGAGGAGGCTAGGAAAATATAGTAAAAATCAATTAGACTCAGTGTAAATGTACATTTAAAGGTACAATAGTGGTTTTAAAGTCCAGCTGTGTGCCTTAAAGGTAAATTAAATTGTCTTCTCCAGAAGGAGAGGTGAATATTTGTTATCTTTCATTATAAAAATGCATAAAATAATAAAACATTTTATAAGGGCTGAAGATGAAGCCAACACAATTTTAAAATCTACAATTATGTGTATATTCCACTGTGTAGCAGTGGAACTGCATTCTCTAGGGTGATGGATTTCCGCACCAATACCTAACCTCACTGATGTTCATGTGGCTGAATGCAATCAAATCCTACCAGCTATGTTCTTGTGTGTACTGTAAAGCGTTCCTAAAAGAGCAGGGGCTGTTACTGCAGCAAAGGGAGGAAGTTGGACACACTACCTGTTAATAGCCTTTATTTCTGATAAATAAAGAATGGACAGGTGATAAAGAGAGTCAGCACTCTAAATGAACTCCAGCAGAATGAAAGAATGGCAGTGAAGTCCATGCTTTGGCTGCCCCTGCAATGTGATGCTTCCAGTGCCAAAAGGCTGACCTTGGGATGTATTTTTGTCATGCCAAAAACTGTCTTATTCAGCACGGTGAAATGTGCCTGTCCAGATGGTTTTGTGCAGCATCATCTTGCTAATTGTCAGTGATGGCATCAAAAGGATGTAGCCAACCTGTCAACCTAGTTGATGAGCAGTGAGGTGAACAGCAGTGTCGAAATGCAGCAGAAACAAGCAGTGCAGAATATACACCTGCAAATACCAACACTGATATTAACACTACTGGCTGAGCCATATCATTAAAGCCACCTCTGTACTTGGTTTGTCCCCTTTCACATTGTTTTTCAATGCATAGCAGGTATGATTTGGGTGGTGGATCATTCTCAGTGCTGCAGTGCTAGTACAATGGATCAGACACCACAGTTCTGCTGGAGTTTTTAAAAACTGTATCCACTCACTGTCCACTCTGTCCACACCTACTGCATTGCTCCATCCTGTACAGTTTGTGGTGGGTGTCCTCGAGTTCTTCATCAGTGGATGCAGGATGCTGTTTGCTGGATATTTTAGGTTGGAGGACTAGTTTCATTTCAGCAGTGACACTGAGGGCTTTGAAAACTCAAGCAATACTGCTGTGTTTGGTCCAGTCCAAATAGCACAATATCAGTGTCACTGCAGTGCTGAGAATGATCCACTTACCAAATCATACCTGCTCTTTGGTGGTCCTGACCATTGAAGAACAGGGTGAAAAATGGCTAGCAAAGTATGCAGAGCAGCAGCTGGAATATGCAGTGTCTCTGCAGAAAAGTTCCCCAAATTCTTATACTACTTCAATCAAATGTCATCATTATTACCATCATCATCTTCATCCACGTCACTTTGCTAACCTGACAAGGCATCATCTCCTTAGAAAGACTATAAATGGAAACAACCCCTGAGCTTCCTCATAGCCCCAGCAAATAGAAAATGTCTCTTAAGCTTAAAAGTCACAAAATGCCATTCTGTGCAATAAGTGGAGCTTCATTTTGAAGTTTGGAGGCGTGAGGGGAAATTCCTAATGCTCTGTGGGTTTTTTTGATTTTTCATTTTTCCCAGACGGGACCTGCCTCCAACAGCAGCCAGGGCCAGAGAGTGACATGTGTTAAAGTGCATTATGGTTATAGCTGGAATAAAGGTCACATTGCTACACATTACATATCAGAAAGGACAGCTGAGGCAGATGTATGGTGTGGAGTGTGAGGGAAAGTGAAGGAAAATCCCACTGATCTTTGCAGATGCACAGGACCCACAGCTTTCGCTCTGATTAATGCACACTTAATCATCAACTTAAAGGAAGGAGTGTGTGTTGGCTCACTTCATCAGATAGTGCAGAGAGGGAGGTGTTTCTTTGTGTAAAATGGGAAAAACATGAGCATGAAGAAACAGTGAGCTGAGTCAGCTCGGGATGTGCAAACAGAGAATTGTTTCCATTAAAATGCAAAATCTTAAATGGCTATATTTGTATTGCAGTGACATAGTGGCACAACAGGTATCCCAGGGTCTTGGGATTGTGGGATAATGCCCGCCTCGGGACTGTGAGGAGTTTGGTGTGTCCATGTTAGTTTCTTCCAGGTGATCTGGTTTCCTCCCACAGGTGACATGTGAGATGGTGAAGTAGGTGAGGACAATCTAGACATTAAAACATTGCATGTTCTTCACTGAATTATGCAGTCTGTTACTCTTTTTGAAGAGCACTGTCACCTCCCTGAACATCCTGACATCCTAACATGACTGACCTGCCCTTGATCAAGGCACCTAACTACCAACTGCTCCTTGGGTGCTGAGGTAGCTGCCCACTGATCTGTATGTGTGTGTGTGTGTTTGTGTGTGATATACACAGACATGGGAGTCTATGTCAACTTTCCACAATTCATAGATACAGAAAATCTGTTTACACTCTCGCATTTTTGGCACTTGTTTTCCTTATGGGGAAAAATGTATATCCCTATGTTCCTTCCATTATACAGGGAATATATGTTAAGGGTTAGGGTAGTTGTGGTTAAGGTCAATGTAATGTTTCTCAGGACCCTTGCATAAAAGAACCGTTCCTGTCTTCAGCTTGAGGACTGATAAACCCTGGGTAACATGACAATTTCCTGGGTTATTCATAAGGTCTGGCATTATATATTCATTCTGAAAAGAATACTCTGGCAGGAAGTACAGATATAGTAATTGCAGTCCTGCTTTAGCTTAGGAAGATGTTTGCAACGCTTCATTAGTAAAGTTTTACAGTATGGGTCAGCAGTTGATAAGGGAGAGCAGGGAAAATCAAAGAAAACATTCCAAGCTCTCTGATGTTTTAAATGCTTTCTTGGGTGCTTGGATGATTTGGCTGAGCAAAAAAAAAATAATAATAATAATTTGCTTTTCCCAAATAGGGCACCTACACAAGGGTGCAATGTGACTTTTAGAAGGTGGTGCAGAAACAGCTAATACAGTTAAAGGTGATTTTCACAATTTTAATCCAGTACACTTACAAAATTCAGATAACTTTTCCTCACCATTTGCTGGTTCTATGATCTGTTTAAGCTCTGGAAAAATGTGCGGTGTTTGTACACAGACCTGCCAGTAAATGGGCAACAAACTGTCTCACTCAGGACTGGCTCAGGAGCATTTTCTCTTCATTGCCTGCTCGGAAACAGCATCTGGAGGCATTTTGACAATGATGAGACCCCCAAACTTTGAAAAACCTATGAAAAAGATAAGGATGGGGCTCTATTCTTGCTCCATAGGTGACTTGTTTTGGTAACACTATAAATTACAGCCTGCTAATTACTGGGTAAGTACAAAGTATGTAAGCCATAAGATAAAATAAGTACTGAGTAAGTAAAGGGCAATATACTAGAAATATTTGGTTTTACAAACAAGAAACATTTTACAAATAAGGTAAGTACAGAGTAAGTAAAGGGTATGATACTAAAAATATGTGGTCATTACTGGGTATATCTCACAAAAACTTTACAAATAAGGCACAAAACTACATTCCGAATCCATTGTACTTATAAGCATAATTTTAGATTACAAAATTTAATTAAAAGTGTGACAGTTTATGCAAGTGACTATTGCTGTCATTTTTTACCAATAAGGGACATATCCTTTAAAATGAATTACAGTGCACATACAGAGAAGTACCTGGTCAGCTATTTTCATTACAGGCACTAACAGAGTTTCATGGTGCTTTGTACTCATTATGTTCAGGACATGTGATTTACCACAATAATCATCATCACATACTTAGGAGATAATTTACATTGTTTAGCCTATATGTATTGAGGCATTATATGTACATAGTTGAATAATGATGAAATCATGAAATGAATTGTAAGATACCCAGTAATAACCATGTATTTCTAGTATCATACCCTTTACTTACTCAGTACTTATTGTATCTTACAGATTGCATATCAGGTACTTACTCTGTACTTACCCAGTAATTAGCGGGCCATTAGAGTTATATTACTTATGAAGGAACTCACTCCAAATTCAGGAGACTGCTAACTGCATGAAAGTAAACATATACAAAAAGTAATACAAAATTAAATAATTTGAGTTACAAATGAGTTTATGTGGTAATTCAGACACTGAATAATAACTAACAGACAAGTTCAAATTCAGCCACGTACAAACAACAATCTGCTACTCACCCAAACATACCATTTCACCTTAAAAGATTATGAGATTAAGCTGAGGTGCCTTACAATACATGAAGTGCATTAAGGCACCAGGCCAGGGTTTTGCTAAAGTAACCCCTGGGATCAAAAAATGTCCTTAAAATACCTAGTTTGGGCATATTTTACACACATTTTAAATGTTTACTCATTTAATCCACTTCATGTCCTGCCTTAAAAATAACAGGATATTTCAACAAGCTTTACTGGTTTTATATTAGAATCATGATTTTGTAAATGAATGTAGCCCAAGAATCTGCTTAAACTTGATTCATTCATTAATATCAGTTAAAAATACTACTGTAGAAAGCAGCGAACTGGGCACCAAAACAATGCTGCCCATTTAAGTTGGAAAGGAAGACTCCAATTTATAACATGAAGCTGTTATTCATGTTTTATTCATGTTTGAACTGATTTCAAAACCAAATTACAACTTAATTAATATAAAAACTAACAACGTAATTAATCTGTGAAATTTCTGCTACTTTAACTTTACAAAACACACTATGATGTGTGTTGTTAGCATGGAGACTCAAGGAACCCTGCTCTAAACTGACTTCCCATTGGCTACATGTTGCTGAATTAAACCTGTTTTTAAAAACAGTGTAAAACAACTACACACAGTTTTCTTTTAAAAATAGATATATTAAATCTACAAAATCTGACGCTCCCCATCACACCTCAATTTGAACTTCCAGAACGGGGTTTCTGGCAGGTGTCAGGGAACGCGAAGGGCGGACTGACGGAGGCGGATACACATGCTACAACACAGACCTTTATTTAAACAGAATAGCAAAACAAACACAAACAGACTTGAGGGTAAACACGACAACTGATAAATGAAAGGACTAGAAACAACAACATGAAACAAGGAAACAAAACAAGGAACAACTGACTAGGAATTAGAACACGACTAGGAATTGGAACAACACGAACTTGGTACTGGTTGTACTATGAATGTCACACCCTTGTCCTGTCGTGTCTGTTTTCCCCGCCATTGTGCTCTCTTAGCACATTGCTCTGTTTGTTATTGTCCATGTCTCCGCCCATGTCCTGCCTCTTCTTCCTCCCCCTCGTTATCTGTTCCAGGTCTTGTCTGTGTTATGTATTTAAGTCCTCTTGTCGGTCATTTGTGTTGCTTCCATTGTTGCTTTGTTATGTCGCTCAGTCCGGTCTGTCTGTCTCCATTGTGTCATGTTGTCATTTTATTTCCTAGCTATGTTGTTTCTCATTTCAATTCCCATGTCATGTTGTTTAGCCCTCTAGTCTGTCTGTCCTGTTTGAAGGCCGCTCCTGTTTGTGAGAAGGCGGCCAACCAGGCTGCTCCTGTTCGTGTGAAGGCGGCTTTCTCAGCCGCTCCTGTTTGTGTGAAGGTGGCTTCCACGGCTGCTCCTGTCCCCGAGAATGCGGCTTCGCCTTCCGCCGCTCCTGCTCCTGTGAAGGCGTCCGCTGCTCCTGCGAAGGCGGCGTCCCTCACCGCTTCTATTCCTGCGAAGGCGGCGTCCCCCACGGCTTCTGTTCCTGCGAAGGCGGTGTCCCCCACCACGTCTGTTCCTGTGAAGACAGCATCACCCGCCGCTTCTGTTCCTGTGAAGGCGGCGTCCCCCGGCGCTTCTGTTCCGGTGAAGGCAGCGTCCTTCGCCGCTTCTGTTCCTTCTGCTTCTGCACCCGTGACTGTGGCCCCGGCCGCTTCTGCACCTGTGACTGTGGCCCCGGCCGCTTCTGCACCCGTGACTGTGGCCCCGGCCACTTCAGTTTGTGTCCGTAGGTCGGCCCCAAGGACTTCGGGGCTGATCCCCAGAGTTTTGCCCAGGCTGGCTTCTTGGACATTCCCACAAACTTGGCCAGTCCTGGGCACCCCTCTGTTTTGATTCCTCTGTCCGTCCCTGTCCTGGTTCCTATCTCTATCCAAGTCCCCGTACCTGTGTCTGCCTTTGTCTCTGTTCCTGTATCCTGTCACTGTGTTCGTTTCTGTCCCCGTAATTGTTCTGGTCCCTGTTCCCCTGCCAAGTCCTGTCTAATCCCTGTTGTGGTCCAGTACCTTGTCTCCTGTCTTGTCCCCTGTCCAGTCCACGTTTTAACCCTCTGTCCTGTCCCAAGTCCAGTCCCCTGTCCAGTCCCAGTACCCAGTTCTGTCACCTGTCCTGTCTCCATTACAGTCCCCAGTCTTTAATCATGTCCAGTTCCTGTATCCACCCAGTGTCCAGTCTAATGTCCTGTCCCCTGTTCAGTCACCTGTCTTTTCCCCCTTCCGGTCCACTGTCCTGTCCCCTGTTCTGTCACCTGCTCCTGTCCAGCCTTCTGTCTCTAGTCCTGTTCTGTCCCCAGTCTTGTCTCCATTGTCTACGCCTGTTCAGTCTCCATCCCCGTCCAGTATCCAGCCCAATGTCCAACACCCTGTCCTGTCACATGCCCCTGTCTCTGTCTCTGGTTCTGTCCTGTCCTCAGTCTTGTCTCCCGTTCCTAAACCTGTTCAGTCCCCAGTCTTGTCTCAGTTCCTGCCCAGTGTGCAACCCCAGTCTCCCGTCAAGTCTTGTGTTTCCACTCCCGTCCTGTCTAATCCATTCCAGTCCCTGGTCCCGTCTCCTGTGCCATTTTGTAAGTCACCTGTTCAGTCTCCCGTCGCTACCCTTTGTCAGTCACCTGTCATGTCCCGAGTCCAGTCTCCTGTATCCATGCTCTCCCCTGCACCCGCTCCTAGGTGGATCTAGGTGTACGTGCACCGGGAGTTGCACATTTGGGGGGGGGGGGGGGGGGTTGTCTGTATTCCTCTTTAGTCTGTTTAGCTCTCTGTCCTGTGTTACTTTGTTAGCTCTCTAGTCTGTCTGTCCCATTAGCACTGTTTAGCACTCCATATTTATGTTTAGTCTGTTTAGCACTCCGTGTTTAGGTTTAGTCTGTTTAGTACTTAGTGTTTAGGTTTCGTCTGTTTACCTCTGTGTCCAAGTTTAGTTCGTTTAGCTCCTTTTCTCCATGTCTCTGTTAGCTTTCTGTTTGTTGTCTTTTTATCGAAGTCTCTCTGTTTTGTTATTCTTTTTGTAAATAAAGTTCACTGTGTTGTAGCGTGTGCGTCCGCCTCCATCAGTCCGCCCTTCGCGATTCCTGACAGAATGACCGACACATTTAAGGACGCAGCTAGCACAGACAGCTATTTTCAGAAGCTAAAAGAAGTCCAAGCATCTATAATCCAGTCGTTAATTGGGTCGAGTGACTGCTCCAGTGGGAGAAATCGGAGCAAGAAGAGTCGGCGGTTGATGAGATCGCTCATGAGTGCACCCATCAGACTCCCTAAACCCTCAACGGCTCCAGCACTGCCCTGCGAGCAGCACAAACCCCTGTCTCCGTGGACATCATCGCAGGGCCCCCTGCCTCCGTGGATGTCGCTGCAGGACTACTTACTGCTGCTGCTCCACTGTCCGTGGCGTTTCCAGCCGCTTCTGTTCCTGTGATGGCGGTGACCTCCGCTGCTTCTGTTTCCATGTTGGCGGGGACCCCGACCACTCTAGTTCCTGTGATGGTGGCATCCACGGCTGCTCCTGTCCCCGAGAAGGCGGCTTCCACGGCCGCTCCTGTCCCCGAGAAGGCGGCTTCCACAGCCGCTCCAGTCCCTGTGAAGGCGGCTTCCACAGCCGCTCCTGATCCTGAGATGGCAGCTTTCTCGGCCGCTTCTGTCCCTGAGATGGCGACTTCCTCTGCCGCTCCTGTCCCTGAGATGGCGGCCAACCAGGCCACTCCTGCAGAGTTTGTTGTGATTGTTGGTGATATAGCAAGTAAAGTCCCCATGGAACTTGTGGCACTGAGCATGCATTAAGAGTTCCAGTGGGGCTAGGTACACTCACCAGGCAGGCCAGTATGGATTTATGGTTGTTGATGGTTTAGTGATGTAAAATTAGCTAGTGGGCCTGGGATGTCTTCTGGAGGTGTTTTACTTAATTCACTTTTTTTGCCTACCTCATGACCCCTGTGAACAGCTAATGATGCAGTGGGTATTGTGGGTGCTCATGGGTTGAGCTTAATGAGTATCCTTAGTTGTTAGGGGTAGTTGGATGCTGATCGGATCATAAACAACCACAGCAATCTTAGTGGTTAGGTGTAGGATTTAAAAAATATATGATAATAGAACTTTTGTAGTTGTGGGTAGGAAGAGAGTGGGGTGGGCCTTATAAGAAGCTCCAAATCATACTTTAGAATAATTGGAAGATAAATTGTTTACCTTTACAAACTGATAACATTCCCTTAAGTAAGATTTGAACCACGATAGGACTGTCCCTGTGATTCCAACCATATTTTCTAGCCTTTCTAGGAGAATATTGTGGTCTTTCATATCAAAAGCTGCACTGAGATCAAATAGCACCAACAGGGATACGTGGCCTTGATCAGAGAAAAGAAGCTGTGTGTGTGGGTAAAATGTTTCCAGTCTTTCTGCAATGACTTTATGTTTTATATTAGTCGTATCAGATGACTGCCGAGTCGGATTTACTGTGCATGTACTGTTTTAAAGTACAAGTTTATCATTGTACCATGGGCCGAGCTTTCTCTGTCTTATACTTTTTCTTTTAAGTGATGCCACATTATGTAAAGTAGATTGACAGGTAATTTCTAAATAGTCGGTTAGTACATCTAGCTCCATTGGGTCTGATGGAGTGGGAACTGGGGTTTATAGTTCTAGGAGGTTTTCTATAAATTGTAGGATGGTAGATGGTTTTATTGAACACTTTGTAGAATAGCGAGGGGACGTACATATATTATGGCTAAGATGTAACTCATATGAAATTAGGTAATGGTCAGAGATTGCTGAGGTTTACTGTAAGATATTAAGCTTGACTGTTTTAAGACCTAACGTCAAAACTAAATCTAAAATGTGACTAAAGTAGTGTGTAGGCTCTGTTACATTTTGGGTAATACCAACAGAGTCTATGATTGAAGTTAATGCTTTTTAGTGGGTCATCTGCCTTCACAAAATGGTTATTGAAGTCTCTTATTATAACTTTATACTATATAACTTTATAACTTTTTTATATATTTTATTACTTTTCTATATACTTATTATAACAATTATAACTTTCTATAACACACAGCTACACACAGCTAGGTTTGCAGCAAATCACTATATTCCTTTAAGTATTCTGAGTAAGTCCTTGGTGGTCTGTAAAGGTTAAATAATGAAAATGTGTTCTTTCTTGTGACTGGATTTGTAATGATAATGGAAAGAACCTCAAAAACAGTGAAGGTGACATGTTGTTTCTAACTGATATGTAGGGTATTTTGGTAGATCACACATATTCCACTTCCTTTGCCTGATAATCTTAGGCTGTGTACATAATTATAGCCTAAAGTGGTAGCTTCATTTAGAGCTGGATATTCATCTGGTCTAACCCATGTTTCCGTGAGACATAAAACATCAAATTATGATCACTTAGAGTTTCTGGAGCCTAATTCAGAAGCCTACCATACCAGACAGAGACAGGTTTTTATGCATTTACAGACACTACGTGCATCCCTAACCCTAACACATTAGACCGTTATTAAAACATTACATTGGATTACAATCATGAATCACATTTAAATGCTTGAACTCATTGCATTGGCTGATGACTTCCGTGTCCCAAATTACATAGCATTCTACACTACTGAGTGCCCTTCTTAATGATGCAATATTATTTATACCCTAGCATGCTAGTGTGCAGTTTGTGATAAAGCAGAAGTAATCACAGTTCTTTAAATTCAATTATTCATTCATTCATTTCTGTTCTTGAGGAAGCACCCAGAGAAAACACTTTTGGACATGTGGACATGGGGACACTACGTTAAACTCCTCACAGACAGTCACGCAGAGCTGGGCTCAAATCAACAATCCCAGGATTCTGGAGCTGTGTGATTAGATTTTATTCATGTTTACAACAGTAACACATCATAAAACCTGAGACAGTTTAATGTTTTAATTTTATAACAAACTGTTTTTAAAAGTTTCTTACATGTTTTATGCGATTCACAGCCATGAGGGCAATGAGTATAATGTCTGGCATGTCCATCTTTGTCTTTTATATTGCTTGAATTTCCTGTAATTTTGCAGAAAGTCCGAACCATTATAAAAGGGTTTTCACACTGCACACAAACCAGACATTAGTTCAGCATTAAAGCTCATTTATACTCCCTCTGCTTACGGAACTATATGTGTGTGCTTCAAGCAATATAACCGTCACTGCCCGCATACTTCCTCGTGTCAGTTTTGTTGACATGTTTGTTGGGCAACACATCCAGTAGAGGGCATTGTCGCTACTAGATTTGGACTGCGCATGCACAGAACACCATGCTTTTGTAAACTTTACTGATAGCTCACATATTTTACTAATTTCTCCTTCAAGTATAATTATAGAGACACAGCCCTCTTTGGTTGAACTCCATGTGTCCCACATTGTTATTTGTAATGTTTTGTTTAACAAAATGTTTTGTTTGGCGCAGGTGCTCCAGTTGTTTAAAACTGTAAAGGACAGTCTGAGTTTAAGAAAAAGAAGTTGAAGAAAAAGCTGTTCTTTACTTTGAAAAACATTATCTTTGCTGCTATAAGCTATATGTGTGAAGGTCAGCGCATGAGCCGTCCAAATCAGGCAGGTCATGCAAATAGGGTAGCGGCAGTTTGGAGTAAAAATTAAAAATGGCGAACTTGTAGAACTGTATTTAATTCAAAAACAACAAAAAAGGCAGCATTCTAGATGGCGGTGGTCTGTGAGGCCATTAAATAGTGCATGACATTTGGATAGAGGAATTTATTCACTTGTCTTACGAATGAGTGAAATTGCTGAAGAAAGTAATTTATAAAAAACTTTCTGGTGTCTGCCAGGGCATCCAGTAACTTGCTTTGCTGGGTAGCCTCGCACATCAGGCATGACAAATCACACTGTGCACCTGTGAGTGAGGCAAAGCAATTAGCATCACCATTCGCCTCTTGTACTGCCCCCACTGTCTCCAGTGGTATTTCTCTGTTCTGTCCACATTCATAAGCTTTTGGAAAAAGTGCAAATTTTGTATGGAATTAACGCAGAGTATGAACAGAAGGCTCTGTCTGTATCCATATCCTTATTTAATGTTGAGCATAAATGAGCATTTATCTGTACTGTGACAACCTCTATCAAATTTATCTATCAAAGTCTGAAAGTCTGGACCAGACAAGGCAAATGTGAAAGAGCCCTTTATACACCTGCTATTGATACTTGACAACGGGCAATTGACAATAGTGACATCAGGCCCATGTGCAGATGCCCAAGAGCATCTCATTTCATTCCATGCTTTTTGATGGAAATTATACAACCTGTGTGGGCACATTTGTGCACCTGTGTCCATAATGGGGGCAAAATATATAGTGTGCCTTATGCTTTATAAACCTGGCTCATAGACAGCTGGGTTTGAATATCTGTGTAGTTGTGCTTTGGGAAGTGCAGTGCATTGAAGAAATAAGGAACATAAATAGAGAAAACATGTCATGTGAACATGTCAACATGTGCATGCCTGATATTTTGAACATTTGTTGGGCGGGTATGAGGATCAAGATGGGGGGATGTTGGGGGATGTGGGGTTGGGGGGGTTGAGATACATATGACATGCATGCATGACCAAAGCAACCTCCTCAGGATGAGCACCGTGAAGCAAAGGCATGCAAGGGAAGAAAGAACCAACAATAACACCTGCATTGCTTATACTGGTTGTTAAGCTTTGGAATAAGATTTTGTGCAATATGCATAACCAAATGCTGGAATAATGAGCCATCTGCATGTGTGGTCCCCTCCTCTGAGATGCCAAGAACGGCACCATCTGGGATGCAGCTACCAGCTGTTTTCTTTCTTATTACATGTTTATTAAAAGCCGACTTGTTCCCCGAAAAAAAAAAGAAAGAAAAAAATCCCAGAATGAGGGAACACAGAGGAATATGGGTGGAATTCTCCTCCATCGCCATTAAAACGAAGAGGCTTTGAGTCCCTATTTTCTGGCCTCCTGTAAATCAAAGGAATGAATTGCCACGGAATGTAAACAACAGATATCTTTTTGATTAAATACTGGGAGATGAAAATGCAGAGACTGTCCTTTAAAGAACTTAATGATAAAACAGTAATGTAAAAAACAGCGAAATGTTGCCTGATACTGTATTTACCCTCTTGTTGCTGTTATTCCATTTTTAAAAATACCTTGAGCTGGCACAATAATGAATAGGAATATGTATGTTATATCCCAATATATGTAGTTGCCTCTTACAGTGAGTGATTTCTGCTACTTTAATGTGCAGTATATGAAATAGGCATTTAAACATTTACACTCTGTATGTACACTCTCCTTACAAAACCATTGCCCACAATGACTGCATAAGGGTATAAATATATTTGTCGTCCAGTGACATGCAGGGGCTAGAAGTGTATAAATATAATCTTTAGAAAATAACAAATGGTTTAAGTGTTATGCAAAGAAAGAGTCCATGTCTGTGATCATGAAAATCATTACATTGCAAAAGGTCACATATATTTGCTGACAGTGGTGTGTGGTCTATGCTGGGTGGTCCAGACAATTCTGACCCCAGTTCACTGATCTAAACATTATCTTAACATTCCAGTTAAAGACTGATGTCTATTTCAGGATAAACGTCAGCTCTGCTTTATTCTGTCCTGTTTGTGTTGTAAATGTATAAAATAATTAACATCTTTGTAAAATCATATTTCTTATTGCCTCTGCTCACACTTGTCAAGTAACTTAAAGTAGGTTGTCCTTTATTTCTGTACTACTGACACGGTTTACATATTTTAATCCTTGCAAACTGAATATGATGCAAATGAAGAAAACAATAATTAATTTTCTGAAATCATGTCACGTTCAGTGTCATGGTGGGTCTCGAGTGTAAGGCAGGAACACATCCTGGACAGAGGATGTATATATATATAAGTTGGGACACTAAACAAATTGCAAATAAAAACTGAATGCAATGATGTGGAGATGGCAAATGTCAATATTTTGTTCGTAATAGAACATAGATGACAGATCAAAAGTTTAATCTGAGTAAATGTAACATTTTAAAGGAAAAATATGTTGATTCAAAATTTCACAGTGTCAACAAATCCCAAAAAAGTTGGGACAAGTAGCAATAAGTGGCTGGAAAAAGGAAATTGAGTATATAACGAACAGCTGGAAGACCAATTAACACTAATTAGGTCAATTGACAACATGATTGAGTATAAAAAGAGCTTCTCAGAGTGTCAGTGTCTTTCTGAAGCCAAGATGGTAAGAGGATCACCAATTCCACCATTGTTGCACAGAAAGATAGTGCAACAATACCAGAATGGTTCTACCCAGCGTAAAATAGCAAAGACTTTTAAGTTATTATCATCAACCGTGCATAACATCATACAAAAATTCAGAGAATCTGGAACAATTGCTGTGCATAAGGGTCAAGGCTGTAAAACTCTACTGGATGCTCGTGATCTCCGGGCCCTTAAACATCACTGCACAGCAAACAGGAATGCTACTGTCAAGGAAATAACAGAATGGGCTCAGGAATACTTCCCGAAAGCATTGTCAGTGAACACAATCCACTGTGCCATCCGCCGTTGCCAGCTGAACCTCTCAGTGCAAAGAGGAAGCCATTCCTAAGCAAGCTCCACAAGCTCAGACGTTTGCACTGGGCCAGGGGTCTTTTAAAGTGGAGTGTGGCAAAATGGAAGGCTGTTCTGTAGTCAGATGAGTCACAATTTGAAGTTCTTTATGGAACACTGGGACGCCATGTCATCCGGACCAGAGAGGACAAGGATAACCCAAGTTGTTATCAATGCTCCGTTCAGAAGCCTGCATCACTGATGGCATGGGGATGCATGAGTGCTTGTGGCATGGGCAGCTTGCATGTCTGGAAAGGCACCATTAATGCAGAGAACTATGTTCAGGTTCTAGAACAACATATGCTCCCATCTAGACGTCATCTCTTTCAGGGAAGACCCTGCATTTTTCAACAAGATAATGCCAGACCACATTCTGCAGCAATCACAACATCATGGCTACGTAGGAGAAGGATCCGGGTATTGAAATGGCCAGCCTGCAGTCCAGATCCTTCACCTATAGAGAACATTTGGTGCATCATAAAGAGGAAGGTGCGACAAAGAAGGCCCAAGACAATTGAACAGTTAGAGGCCTGTATTAGACATGAGTGGGAGGGCATTCCTATTTCTAAACTTGAGAAACTGGTCTCCTCTGTCCCCAGACATCTGTTGAGTGTTGTAAGAAGAAGGGGGGATGCCACACAGTGGTAAAAAATGGCCTTGTCCCAACTTTTTTGGGATTTGTTGACGCTATGAAATTTTCAAACAACATATTTTTCCCTTAAAATGATACATTCTCTCAGTTTAAACTTTTGATCTGTGATTTGTGTTCTATTCTGAATATAATATTAGATTTTGGCATCTCCACAGCATTGCATTCAGTTTTTATTCACAATTTGTTTAGTGTCCCAGGTTTTTTGGGAATCTGGTTTGTATATATATATATATATATATATATTTTTTTTTTTTTTTTTTTTTTTTTCTTGATTTTGGTAATTTTGCTCCAGTGAAATATCGAAATTACAACAAAACTAAACAACGCAAGTTACAAATGAGTTCCTTTGGTAAAGCAAACAGTAAGTTAAACTTACAGACAAGTTTAAATTCAGCTGCGTGCAAACTACAGTTGCTTTTGTCCCCTCAAATATACCATTTGCTGGGCTTCTGAATGTAAGCAAGAGAGAACAACATTTCCTCACATCGTACACATCCCCTTTAATTGCAGTCACCGACGACAACAGAAACTGTGCAGCAACAGATGAACTATTGTATCTGACTTCATATATCTCCAAGCTGGACCAACAAAGTAGGTGTGCCTAACAGAGTGGACAGTGAGTGGACAAGATTTACAAAATCCAGCAGCACTGCTGTGTCTGATCCACTCATACCAGCCAAGCACACATTAACACACCACACCCCGTTAGTGTCACTGCAGCACTGAGAATAATCCACTAACTATAAAGTAGGCTTACCTGCATTGTGGTGGTCCTCTGGGTGTCTTGACCAATTAAAAACAGGGTGAAAGGGGGCTAACATATTATGCAAAAAAAAAAAAAAACAGATGGATTATAGTCTGTAATTGTAGAACTACTAAGTGCTCCTCTAAGGTCAGCAGAGCAGAGAGAATAGACAAAGACAAGGTCATTTTAATGTTATATCTAAATTATGTAATGGAAAACTCTATTTAAAGATTTTACAAAAGAAAATTGATATTCAGCCCCTGAAACACCATTGGGCTCCACATCTCATTGTAGAATGACTACAATGAGTAGGCCACTTGAACGCAAACTGACTGTTTATGCACAGCAAGCAAGCTGACAGATTGGCGTCAGATTGGACCCTGTCTGATAAAGGCTGGCAGAACTGCAGACCACCCTCTGCATCTGTCAACAAAACTCAGAAAGCCCAGGTTGGACATGGCAGCAAAGCGTCCCGCCTTTTTGATGGACATGAAGGAGCAGTTCTGGAAGCATCCATCAATGGTCATGTACACAAACAGAAGCAGACAGGTCAGCAGTGGGCTGGACACTCTGTCGCTGCGGAACACCCTGCTGCCAAGGGCATAAGTGACAAGACAGGCCAAGGCTTTAATACAGTACAGGGGAAGAAATAGGAAGTGTGTGTGAGAGAGCATGTGTTTGTTTTCATAAACTATAGGGAAGTTTGCAGACAACTTGTCCAAAAGTTTGTCTGAAATGAGGGAAAAACTGCAGGTGCCGTACAAAGAGTGTAAAGCAATATTTTGGATTCGGCCTTGGCTTCGTTGCATCTTCACTCACTTACCACTCACACATTCAAACAACAGAGAACTAATCAAAGCCAAACCAGAGGAATAATTTAGGTAGACAGTTGCGCTATAAATATTATCCTCCAAGAATCTGTTCCACTCTTAGAGTGCAGGGACAGTGGGATCAGATTATTTACCCTGTAAACATGATTATACTGAATCTTGTATATGATCTGTGTATGAAAAACTCAGATTCTGTCACTAGCAAAGAAATACATTGGAGTCTATTGTGCTAACTGTTTTCTATTAAATCTTTTGACAAAAATGCTAATAAGTTTAACAGAGTTATTTTCTCCTCCATTATACAACCCAGTGGGACCCTAAATCCTCTTGAGACATAAAGGCTGTGGGCTTCTGTGCTTCTGAGTGTTGTAAGAGTCTCTCCAGTGCAGGGAGAAGAACTATGTATGAGATCCATTTTTTTCATCTTTCCCACATTAGTGCATTAGAGGTTTGGGGTGGATTCTTGCCCTTTCCTGCAGGGAACTTGCCTTCTTTACTGGTAATTACAGTTGTCTCAACCTCAAGGTTGGTGATCCTCATGCCAGCCACATCAAACACACCATTTAATTGTCAACTAACAAACTAACTGAATCTCATAACTTCCACTACCCGTGACCCAACATTTTGCAAGATCGGACCAGTAGAAGTCATGCAAGAGAACTAATTTCTAGTATGCATAATGCAGTGTAATACCTCATGTCCTGGCATTATACCTGTGTGCTTGTGTGTGTCTACAGGTTATGTCCCCACTACACTCATACGCGTTCAAGAATCAGTGGCAGATCTCAGTGTCTCATTACGACAGGACTGCTGCTCTTCTGGATCCAATCAGAGACTTGACAGACACTTGGCAGTAGCCTCTCTTGGCCCTGATCATATTTGATTTGTCAAAGCATGCCAAGCTCTGCAAAATTTCCATGCTACGACATCAGCATGGCAAGGAAGACTCCGATCAGACGGTCAATGCAGATGAAGCTGAAGGCTTAAAGTTTCTTACTCACACTAATCTTTCCTGCTTCTTAACACTTTAAACATTAGGAGACACTTTCCCAGACCAGGATCAGGCTCAAGCCCAAAGTGAAATGAAATCCTAATGAATAATCTCTGATTTAGACAGTTTAGATTAAGACAAAGCTTAATCCATGTCTGGAAAACCAGCTCTGAGGGCCATCAATCTGTTCCCTCATTCTCAACGGCAGAGACATTAACAAAGTACGAGTTACAGTATGTACTCTGAGTTAGTTAATTTCCCTACATTGCATACACCCATCAGCCATAATATTTCAACTACCTCCTTGTTTCTACATTCATTGGTTGCACTGACCACTTTGTAAGTGCAGTTTGTAGTTCTGGAGTTAAACACTGTAACCCAGCTGTTGTTCTGCATATATTGTTAGCACTATTCCCCCAGTTCTTCAATGGTCAGGACCTCCACAGGATCACCACAGAGAAGGAATTATTCAGGAGGTGCATCACTCGCTACCTTAAGTGATATTGTTATTGACATGTACCTTTATTATTAGTGAAGCTGATAAATTGCTTAGGTGGTTTTAATGTTATGGCTGGTGGATGTAAAGTTCCAATTTAGGTGCCTACTCTTTGTAATGAGTAAATCCATCTACTATAAATGTATGAATAGTGGATGTAGATGGTCAATTGCACACACACACACACACACACACACACTTTGTGCAATTTGAGCACATTTGGGGCAGTGAACACACAAACCAAGAGTTGTAGGCAACCAACTCACACAGGGAGGAATGGAAATTAGATCTCTTGCTCAATGGCACTTCAGCTGTGGATGTTCAAGGGGGTATAAGTGCTGTTCTTTTACTCTCCAGCCCATTTTTTCTGCACATTCAGGGGATGGAACCAGCGACATTTCAGCCACAAGCTTAGGGCCACAAATGCCTCCATGCAGCATAGATGAGCCAAAACCATTGCTACTTGTTTGGAGACTCCAATAATTTTGGCACTTGTCTCTCAGAGAATTATCTGTAATACATATTATTGTTAATAAGATGAAAAATGCATGATTTAAAAAAGACACTAAATAATAAGTCTAGGGTTTAAAAAGTGTTTGATCACAAGATAATTTAAAGTTTTCATATTCCACCCAAGCACTGTCCCTCTGTATGGCAAACCAAAGGGGTTTCCTGTGTTTGCGTGTGTGTGTGTGTGTGTGTGTGTGTGTGAGAGAGAGAGAGAGAAAGAGCATGTAGAGAGGTGTTTAAAATCAATCACAGAAGCAAGTGACAGGGGCATTTATCTTCGGTGCGGGCTAATGGGTTAATGCAGCCTACACACTGAACCCAGCAGAGGGTCCACATGGAAATGGCCCCCCGTCCATGCTCAGCATCCGCTCAGTGTGTGTGCTTGTACGAGCGCCGTCACATGTGTCAATCCTCCCATGGTGCCATGTTTCTTAAAGTGCCACATTTTGAAATCAAGCATGAATAATTAAGTCATATTCAGCAGGCTGCTTTAACGATACATTACATGAGAGGAAATAGGTCAAGCGCTTTGGTGTTGGATAAACCCCCAACGAGAGTCCTCACTGAGGGGGTGGGAAAGGCCTTGACTTTGGGACGGTTGAGAAAGGGTAAAATCAGAACATCAGCATAACAACAAAACATCCGTTTTATTTTCCTGACAAAGGTTTGAGAGGGTGAAATGCTTCAAACACCTGCAACCACTCATTTCACTTAAACGGCTGGATTATCCACTACAGACCCTCGCCCCAAAAGGACTAGGTCCTGGATGCTGAATGCTGTAATAACAGGATGATAATATCGCAATAATGTGTTAACAGGTTGTATTTACCATGAATAAAATGTCAGTTTCTTAATGGTTTCTAACTTGTTATTCTGTGCAGAAATATCATTTTATATAGTATTATTATCACAGAGTGCAGCAGTTATACTAAAAGTATATGGGTTTAACGTAAAACACTGATTCACTTTTATCTGCTTTGATTTATTAAGCCCTAACTGGGTGGCCAAATACCGTCATGCAACTTCTCCCTGCCTACGACCCACTTAGAAGTCCTGATTACTATCTCCACTGCCATCGTAAATGCATTGTACGGCACACCATTAGGCCCTGAAGCAGAACCTGCCATTGCATGATGCACCACATTTTGAACCTCACTTCATTTTGATGGGCTAACCTCCATTTGCCGCTTTATTTTACCTAGTGGAAAATATCTGATGGCAGCTCTAGCTTTTTGCTTTATCATTATCAGTGTACACACAAATGAAATGCTCTTCTAATACCCTCTTTCCGACTTTACAATTCCCAGATATCTCCTTACCAAATGAGGTCTTAACAAAATTTAAAGGATTACTTTATAATGCTGCCCTATCATGTTCCTTCTTTTTCCTCAAGTTCTCTGCTCTTCTCACCACGACCATCTTACCCTTAAGCTCTTTCTGTAGTGCCTTAATGCCCTCTTTTTCCTCTTCTCCTACTCGCCTCCACTGCTTTCTAAGAGCCCTTAACTCCTGAATTAGTTAATATATTTCTACTTGCTGTCTTGCCTTCACTATGTCTTGTCCCCTTTGCTTTTTCTGCCACCAACCAAACCTTTCCATATTCATAAATAACTTTACCTAACTTAGTGCGGCACGGTGTCGCTGTCACACAGCTTCAGGGTCCTAGGGTTGTGGGTTCAAGTCCTGTCCTGGGTGACCCATCCTTGTCCTTGTGTCCATGTGGGTTTTCTTCCGGGTGGTCCAGTTTGTCCCAAGGTCCAAAACACAAGTTGGTAGGTGGATTGGTGACTCAAATGTGTACATAGGTGTGTGTGTGAGTGAATGTGTGAGTGTGTGTTGCCCTGTGAAGGACTGGCGCCCCCTCCAGGGTTTTCCTGCCTTGCGCCCAGTGATTCAGGGTAGGCTCCAGACCCACCACGACCCTGAATTTGAAAAGTGGTTACAGACGTTGACGGAATGAAAACTATCTAATTTATTCTCTGTCCCTTTCAAATCATCATGTATACACTATCACCCCACCATATGTACATGCAGTTGGCCATTTTACTTTTACTCTCTGCCCAGCTCCTTTCTCTTTCGCCCTGTGTTTCATCCTCTCCTGCTCTTCACCATTGCACTGGTTAGCATAAGATTCACACATGTACACTTGTGCTTGTGTTCTCATCAGACTGATATCCTGTGAACTGTGGTGAGTAACCTGTCGCTGGATATCAACTGACTGATTTGAGCAATCCTTTAACAAGTATTGTTCTGTGCAGGGCCCCTGTACTCTTTCATTCAAGTACCTCCTTTTTGTTTGATGGATCCTAAGTTCTTTTACTGATATCATGTCTTCCCATCCACAAATTTCTCCTACCATCCCAGTTGCCACTATTTTTATCTCCTTTCTTGTAGTCAAAGCCGGGCCACTGTCTGTAGCCATGTAATACTCCTGTGAGTTATCGTCCACCCCTGCTCTCTCAGACTCAAGTGGTATTGAATCTATATGTCTCATTGTAGCCTTTATTGGTTGCATCCACTTGGTTAATCACACCATGGCTGCTGCTGATTTGGTGATTTGGATTGCTAGTCTCTGGCAGCCCCTCAAGGGTCTATTCCCCTATGTCAGCTGTCTCTCCAAGCTGCCACAAGGTATTTCCCCTGTTGTCAGCTGCTCTGTTCACAGCAGTCACTAGGTAAACTACATAAATAATTATAATTATACTCAGGATAAGATGTCAAATACCCTATGCCAATCCATTAGAGCTTCACAGTGGGCCCACCCCAATTTCTTCATACCTGAAGTCACAAAATTTATATTGTTTCAATCCTACACCTAGACACTAATGTTGCTGTGTCCATTTATGATCCTATCAGCAACCAGCTACCCTCAACAACTATGGTTACTCATTGAGCCCATCACATCAGTACCCAAACCACCCATTGCTTCACAGGGGTCATCAGGTAGGCACCTCCCTTCATCAGTGTTTTGATGAATTAAGCTCACAACACCTCTGGAAATCTTAACAATGAAGGCTGTACCTAGCCCCACAGGCACTGTTAATTCATGCTCAGTACCACCAGTTTCATATGACTTTTACGTGCTACATCACCAACCACCACAACAGCACCTCTACAGTGCATTTCCCCAACTACTCTGTGCTTTCCTTATCCACAACCACTAACTAGACCTTTTAGCTGTTTCTGATAACTCCTTCACAGCTGCCTAAGCAGGGATGTGACAGATGACTACAAATTCCCTAACACCTATTTCCACCGGTCTTACATGTGCCTGCCATCCGCATTCCCTCACCTCAGCTGCCAAGTCCGCATACTTTAGCTACTTACTTTCAAATTTCAAATTTCATTTCTCGTTTTTCTCATCATCTCATTTTTCATGTCTCTGTTTAGTTAACACAATGCAATTGAATTTTTTACATATATGTCCATGAGCAATTTCCAGTCTCGTGCATCCCCCCATCAAAAAAGACTAATAAATAATAATAATAATAATAATAATAATAATAATAATAAAAGGGCGGCACGGTGGCGCAGCAGGTAGTGTCGCAGTCACACAGCTCCAGGGGCCTGGAGGTTGTGGGTTCGATTCCTACTCCGGGTGACTGTCTGTGAGGAGTTGGTGTGTTCTCCCCGTGTCCGTGTGGGTTTCCTCCGGGTGCTCCGATTTCCTCCCACAGTCCAAAAACACACGTTGCAGGTGGATTGGCGACTCGAAAGTGTCCGTAGGTGTGAGTGAATGTGTGTGTGTCTGTGTTGCCCTGTGAAGGACTGGCGTCCCCTCCAGGGTGTATTCCCGCCTTGCGCCCGATGATTCCAGGTAGGCTCTAGACCCCCCGCGACCCTAAAATTGGATAAGCGGTTACAGATAATGGATGGATAGATGGATAATAATAAAAATTAAAATAACTGTCACGCCCTTGTCATGTCTGTTTTCCCCGCCATAATATCGGACATTCGTTTCCACTGTTATGTTGTTACCAAGTCTATTTGTCTCTGCTGTTTCACCGTCATTGTTTCCACCTTTCGTTTTGCTCACTCCAGTCTGTCTGTCACTTGATCCCTTTTCTCGTTTTGTCTCGTCTATTCCTCGCTTCGATTGCTCCCTAGTCTGTTTGTCTCGTCTGTTCCTCATTTTAGTTTGCTCTCTCTTTCTGTTATCCTGTTATGTTATCCTAGTCTGTCTCTGTTTTGTTATTTATTGTTTAATAAAAGCTGTGTTCTAGCATGTGTGTCTGCCTCCATCAGTCCGCCCTGCGATCCTGACAATAACCTTGATATACAAGTTTATATAGTTGGATTCATTCATGAATGTGTAAATACAACTTGCTACAATAACATTGTCATGTTACTATTCTTTTAATAAAAATTTTTAAAAGAAAATTCAAATATGATTTTGGAACATATTACATTTTCTGTTTAAAATTATCACAAAAATACAACTTTTTAAAAGCTGCATAAGTGCATATATTCATCCCCAGCACACTCCACTCCACCCGCTCCCCCCACAAAAAAACAAAAAAAACAAAGCAAAAAACAGACGCGCCTTTGTGCTGCGTTCAAATTAGTGTTGTTTGCTTTATTACACACAAATGACATCAAGGTGCAAAATGTGGACATGATGCAAGACTGGCAATGACACAAGGCCTGAAGAAACAATTAACCCTCCATTATTTTGTTAGGAACATCATGAGAAACTGGAGAGGGAGTGAGTCATTTTCTTTCTTCTGGGTGATACGTTCAGCTCGTCTCTTCACAACATGTTAGAGAATCAACCAACAAAACTTCACATAGGCCTGAATGAAGCCCCCTGCTGTACGTACAAGGCACAGCCTGTGTCCAATAGTATGTAGACATAACCTATAATTAATATATGTAATTTAACTGTCTATTAATAATTGCTACCAGTCTAGCTTTGTAATCTGAATCAAAGCAAACACAGCAAATATAAAATATCACTTAATTTCTGGAGCAATATCAGCCCATGACAGAGCTTAATTATGAGTGGGTTTGCCCGTATTTTAATATGAATTCCTACATAAATAATGTTGACATTGCTGACATTAGTTACTATGTCAGACAGCACTTTCAGAAAGTGACACCATGAAAATCAAATGCTGCAAGTCCTACAGCCAAGTGCTTATGTTTTACAACTGCCCAGACTGTGAGTGGTTTGTTATGAGTGCGAATTGCATTCATTTGAATTACCACAAACAAGGCTTGCGTTGAATATTTCAGCCCATAAAGCACCATGGCTGGCTATTTAATTCTGCTCGTGGTTCTCTTTTTCCCCCACTTTTAATTAGGTTATATGTATTAGATTTTCAAATTAAGCATCTGCTGTTAACAATATGCATATGTTGTTGTTCTACTTTGAAATTACGGGTCTCCAAACTTCAATCACCGGCTGTCCGTCTCACATGAAATTTCAGCTTTGAATCAGAAGCAGGTTCAGAATCCCCAGGCCTCGGCTCTTTCATCATGGAGAGCGCATTTTAATTAGCACGCCAGTGCTGCCGATTTGCAGCAAGGCTGCGGAACTAAACAGTCAGAAAAAAAGAAAAACCCGGCCATGTAAATGAAGCTTGTGTCGCCTTTATTGGAAACAGTTGCAAAAAAGTTTCCTCTGTCACTCAGTGTCAGCTTGTTTTTAGGGACTTGTGGGCTGCAATTCTTAGGGCTTTGGGTCAGAGTTTTTGGAGATCTGTTATGGGCATCTTCAGTTCTTCTGTCTACAGCATCAACGTCATGGCCATGTTTGATTGTCTTGACAATGATTAGAAAAGCCCAGACTAGACTGGCTTGAAATGTAAGACCTTGAGTATGTTTGTGAATCAGAACCATATTTTTCACAAGGCACCAGGATGTACAGTGTGTTCACTTAGGAATGCATGCTGTAAAAGTGTCTTTTGGAAGTCATTTATCCGTGACAGGGCTGGTTCAGTATTACAAAACAAAGATGAGAAAGAAAGACTGTTAATATCTGTGCTGGTTTCAGAAAACATACAGACAAAATACCCCTATATAATTCCAGATGGAAAAAAACAAAAATTGAATAAAAATTTTTAGACCAAATTCTTAGATATGCATACACCACCACAGAGCAGGTATGATTGAGGTGGTGGATCACTCTCAGCGCTGCAATGACACTGACATATCATGGTGGTGGTGTGTTAGTGTGTGTTGCGCTGGTACAAGTGGATCAGACAAAGTATTGCAGTGCTGCTAGAGGTTTTAAACCCTGTGTCCACTCTGTTAGACAAACCTACCGTGTTGGCCCACCTTGTAAATGTAAAGTCAGAGACAGTAGCTTATATGTTGCTATGCAGTTTGTGTTGGTCATCCTCTAGTCCTTTATCAGTGGACACAGGATACTGTTGGCTGGAGAATTTTGGCTATTCTCAGTCCAGCAGTGACACACTCAAGGAGAAACAGGTGCAATTTCAATGAAGCATGCTGAAATCTCCCTCCACAAAATACATGTAAGTAAATTTCTTGTAAGATAGTAAATATATTTTTACCTCAAAATGTCAGCAATATAGGCTTATTTAATTGATTTAAAACTTTAAATGTTGCTTGCTAGCCTGTGCTGCTGAAAGTAATTCCCTCTTTTAAAACTATATTTAACACTCAGAAGAAAAAACAAACAACCAAGCAAATACATCCCAATGTCCTAAATAATCACCTCTCGTGCATGGTAAGTAATTTTTGTTTTTTTATTTTTGCGGAATAACCATTTACATATTTCCCTTTGTTTTGGCATCAGTAATATTTTCAGTGTAGTTGCTGTTCAGAATTTCGATATAGTAACAAATAGTAAGGGAGATTATTAGCAGGGCAGTAATGACCAGCCAGGGAGCAATATATTTGGAGCTTACAGTCTAATTGCAAATATTTTAACTTAAACTTTAGTTATTTGAGCTGTTTCTCGTAATGTGAATTATCATAAAAAAACACCATGATGCATTTTAGGACCCCTTGTCCTTTGTACACCTTTGTACACCTACCTAAATAATGACCATGAGAAATTTGTGAAAGGATATATGTTAAGGTAGATTTTATTGTATCTACGTAATGGCCCTTTTCTGTTCCAACATGACTGCACACCAGTGCAAAGCAAGGTCCATAAAGAAATGGATGAGCAAGTTTGGTGTGGAAGAACCTGACCTCAACCCAATAGAACACCACTGGGATGAATTAGAGCCAGGCCTTTTCGTTCAACATCAGTGTCTAACCTCGCAAATCAGTGTCTGCTTCTGGGAAAATGGTCTAAATCTCCCATAAACACATAAACACACTAGTGTGATCTAACCACTTGGCTGGTTTAAGATGTCACGCATAAACTGTTAACTTGTTGAAAGTGCTGCTTTAAACCCTGCACTGGTTTTGTTTAGACTGTGATACACCAAGCATAAAAATACATTACAAAAGCACATTCACCCATAAACGTTCACATAATTAAATGAGTATGGCATTTCATTTATATTCCAAAATACATAATTTATTGATTATGTTGAAACATAAAGGTTTGAATGTGCTGACTCTGTTTGTCACCAAACTTCGACGCACTGTCAAAAAAGGGTGACCAACAACACTGTTCCCACTTAAACTGAATAAGGTTGGTAGGCAATCTTTACTTCTTAGCTTTCACGTGTAATTTATGTATATTAGATCCCACTCCCCATAACCCCCACCTCTCGACCTGTCTGTCAATTTTTAAATCCCTGTGTGGCCCTTGAGCTGAAAGGTTTGCCCACCCCTGTTTTAAACCATGTGTAATGTCCATAAAGAATGGTATGTTATTCAAGTTCATAGGTGTGTGAAGGCAGATGAGTAAATATTCCTGACAATGTAAGAGAACTGACAATTGGCAGTTTTTTGTGCAGTTAATTTCCAAACCATGTTATCATACAGATGATTTTAGCCTGCTGTTTCTTTGAAAAATAGCTCATGTCCACCTTCTTCTTCTTTGCTGCGATCCTCGCTTTTGACACCCATGTGTCACCCACAATGCGCCTGAGTCTTGCACAGTAATAGTGGCTTATGACTTGAAAGTTTTCCTTCCAGTTTAGGCATGGATAACAACCAAACTAGAGACTCACGTGACAGCAGGGAAAGGCCCAGCCAATCACACTGGCCATATGTGATACAGGGAGGTAGGACTCGAGTAGAGAATGTGATTTAACCATTTCCATTTCCATTAACCATTACTTCTAGGTTAATGAGACATTGACAGATTTTTTTTTTTGGAGAGAATCAATTATATATATACAAACCAGATTCCAAAAAAGTTGGGACACTAAACAAATTGTGAATATATTATTTGACCCAGCGTAAAATAGCAAGACTTTTAAGTTATCATCATCAACCGTGCATAACATCATCAAAAGATTCAGAGAATCTGGAACAATTGCTGTGTGTAAGGGTCATGGCCGTAAAACTCTACTGGATGCTCATGATCTCCGGGCCCTTAAACGTCACTGCACCTCAAACAGGAATGCCACTGTCAAGGAAATAACAGAATGGGCTCAGGAATACTTCCAGAAAGCATTGTCAGTGAACACAATCCACCGTGCCATCCGCCGTTGCCAGCTGAAACTCTACAGTGCAAAGAGGAAACCATTTCTAAGCAAGCTCCACAAGCTCAGACGTTTGTGTTTGACATATTTTTCCCTTAAAATGATATATATATATATATATATATATATATATATATATATATATATATATATATATATATATATATATATATCAGTGGTGATTGCTCTAAGACTGCAAGGGACGCTCAGCTTCCCCTAAAAGGTCAAAAATAAGTGATCAAATATATACTGTTGTGTGTACATGCCATTGAATAAATATGCACTACAATGCGCTCAACTTTTGTTCAGAATCAGCTTCTTATCACTGGTAAAGACGCGGCTTTCCTCTCAATCATTCCCGCAGATTCACAGTGCTTTAAACAGTGTGAGTTCAGTAGCGAAGCAGCGAAGTGCAGCGAAACGAGACAAGTCATTGGATAAATGCTGGGTTTTGTCCCGCCCATCGGACGCTCAGCGTCTCTGGGGGTCTAAGGGGCAGTGGGCTGGCCTCGGCTGGCCTGGACGCTCAGCTTCTGCATGTTGATTGGATGAGATGTGTGAGGCTGAATCTCTTTTTGATTGACAGCAAAATGAGCGAACCAGCGATCCTTTGGTGTAAAGATCCGTGACAGCACAGGCGGACACACTTCACATGGGCCAAGGCTGTTTAAGGAGCCTAGCTCTGCTGGCCATTGAGAAGACACTAGTCAAGTGCCTGGAAAAGAGGCCTTGTTGGCATCCGCCACTGATATAACACACACACATATATATATATATATATATATATATATATATATATATATATATATATATATGTGTGTGTGTGTGTGTGTGTGTGTGTGTGTGTGTGTGTGTATACACACATCAGGTTTGCCTTCTTGTGAGTTAAATTTCCTGCACAAATCCCAACGGCAGCTGTGGTGTCAGCGAGCCCGTTTGCTAAATGTTGCTTAGGAACCAGATACAGGCCAATGAAGCCTTAAAATCACACAGCCGTTTGAACCCCGCATAAGAACTGTGAATGTGACTGGCTGTGGTCGTAGTTTACATGGGCACTGGAGTGAATCGTCTGGAAGGGGTCACTTTGCCAGTGGTGCGGAATACATGGGTACATGGTGATGGGAGTCAATGCATTTGTGTGTGCTAGCGTACATACCTGCTTGATAGCTGTCACTACACAAAGCTTTTGTACTCACCAGTTGTTAAAAGCTGTCAGGCAGTTAAGGCCAAAGTGAAGTGCAACATTGATTGATTGTCTAAGTTCACTTCAAGTTCATGGGAGGTCTCTACCATCAAGCCACTGTGAGTGACATCCACAAGTCTGATATCTGAGAGAGAGAGAGGGAGAGAGAGAGAGCTGGAGACACAGAGAAAATAGGAATCGAATAACGTCATTGCATAACAGATTAACAAATGCAGTATCATCTCTCTGTATGACACTGCTATCATTTATCACGCAGCTATAGGCGAGGGGCTGTGCACTGAGGTCATCCATGGCCTGTGAGTAATAGCCAGCCATTTGTTTATCTGTGACCTCAATGATTGGCGATGGGGAGAGGTTGGGACACAAAACCGCAGGATGGCACAAGAGCATGCAAGACGGGCATCTTCCTAACTCTGTCTTTCCTAACAAGTCTGCAATACGGGACAGTAGCATTGAAATTTAGTAGCTTCTGCTTCTTTCTTTGTCCTCTTTCCTGCAGTAATCACTTCTAGGTTCCTCTGGATTTTAATGGAAAAACGCTTTAAGGATTTAAATACACTGAACCACAAGAGCTTTAGTAAGATCAGGTTCTGATGTTGGATAGTTTATTTTAGCTCACACACCACTTAAACTCATCTCATGGGTATTTAATCACAGTTTCATAGTCCACTACTAGTATACCCTGTATACTATAGGACTGTATACCCCTTTAGCTCATGCATTGCTGTGTGTGATCCACATGTACCAACACAACACACACTAACACACCACCACCACATCAGTGTCACTACAGCACTGACAGTGATTCCCCACCTGAATCATGCCTGCTCTGTGAGCACTTCTGATATTCCTAACATTTATACTTTCATTATATTCATATAATGTTTCATTATAATCCTGTCCCTATGATTTCTCTGTGTGTACTCCTATACTGTGATCTCCTGCCCACTGGTGCTCATTTCTCTAAGTACAAATACATTCCAAACTCTTTGTTGTGTTCATGAATAGATGCAGAAACCATGCTGTTATCTGTCACTGAAAGCATTACACAATCACATTGCTGTTTCTACTTTTTTGGAAGTTAGTATAAGTTTTAAAAGTTGGGGTTATGTGATGGTATTATAGGAGTTGAGTGCCATTTATAATGTTCTGGTGCATAGTATTAGGCTTACAGTCTAGTTTAGGGTTAGGACTAGGCTCACGTTTAGGGTTAGTGTTAGGTTTGAGGTTAGATTTAGGTTCAAACAAAATCAAAAACCAATGCTGTTTCTAAGGTTTTGGAGTTTAATGTTAGGTTCATGCTCAAGTTTAGGGTTAAATGTAGGTTAGGGTTAGAGTTAAAGAAGCACAAAACAAATTTGGTAGCTTAGTATTCATTTTAAAGTCAAATTTAGGGTTAAGATTAGGCCTAAGTTTAAGGTTTGGGTTATGGTAAGTGGAAGTTTTAAGATGTTTTTTCATGCTTGGCTGGGGCATTGGCCCATACACCTACTTTGCCTTTTAATGGTCCTCACTCCTCTACCTGAAAAGCCAAATCGCACTGCATTCAGATAAAGTTAGAGACACATTCTGACCACATTCAACACAAGGATAAATAGAATGCATTTATTTTTACCCGGGCACAACTACATAGGTCTTGCTCTAGAAAGTGTCCAAATGTGGCGCTGACTGCTGCAGAAATCACAGCAGCTGTAAGGCAAGGCCTTTGTGTATGCTGATGCAGAAAATTCATTGCCTGTTTAAATTATTTCTGGTATCTTACAATGTGTAATACACTGGTAGTAACTGCTGAGAAGCCATGTTTACAGTAGGTCACCAGAAATATACAAACCGGATTCCAAAAAAGTTGGGACACTAAACAAATTGTGAATAAAAACTGAATGCAATGATGTGGAGATGGCAAATGTCAATATTTTGTTCGTAATAGAACATAGATGACAGATCAAAAGTTTAATCTAAGTAAATGTAACATTTTAAAGGAAAAATATGTTGATTCAAAACAACAGTGTCAACAAATCCCAAAAAAGTAGCAATAAGTGGCTGGAAAAGGGAAACTAAGCATATAATGAACAGCTGGAAGACCAATTAACACTAATTATGTTAAATGACAACATGATTGGGTATAAAAAGAGCTTCTCAGAGTGTCAGTGTCTCTCTGAAGCCAAGATGGTAAGAGGATCACCAATTCCACCATTGTTGCGCAGAAAGATAATAATTTTAAGTTATCATCATCAACCGTGCATAACATCATCAAAAGATTCAGAGAATCTGGAACAATTGATGTGCCTAAGGGTCAACTCTACTGGATGCTCGTGATCTCCGGGCCCTTAAATGTCACTGCACCTCAAACAGGAATGCCACTGTCAAGGAAATAACAGAATGGGCTCAGGAATACTTCCCGAAAGCATTGTCAGTGAACACAATCCACCGTGCCATCTGCCGTTGCCAGCTGAAACTCTACAGTGCAAAGAGGAAGCCATTTCTAAGCAAGCTCTACAAGCTCGGATGTTTGCGCTGGGCCAGGGGTCTTTTAAAACGGAGTGTGGCAAAATGGAAGACTGTTCTGTGGTCAGATGAGTCACGATTTGAAGTTCTTTATGGAACACTGGGACACCATGTCATCCAGACCAGAGAGGACAAGGATAACCCAAGTTGTTATCAACGCTCCGTTCAGAAGCCTGCATCACTGATGGTATGGGGTTGCATGAGTGCTTGTGGCATGGGCAGCTTGCATGTCTGGAAAGGCACCATTAATGCAGAGAACTATGTTCAGGTTCTAGAACAACATATGCTCCCATCTAGACGTCATCTCTTTCAGGGAAGACCCTGCATTTTTCAACAAGATAATGCCAGACCACATTCTCCAGCAATCACCACATCATGGCTACGTAGGAGAAGGATCCGGGTACTGAAATGGCAGCCTGCAGTCCAGATCTTTCACCTATAGAGAACATTTGGCACATCATAAAGAGGAAGGTGCGACAAAGAAGGCCCAAGACGATTGAACAGTTAGAGGCCTGTATTAGACATGAATGGGAGAGCCTTCCTATTTCTGAACTTGAGAAACTGGTCTCCTCTGTCCCCAGACGTCTGTTGAGTGTTGTAAAAAGAAGGGGGATGCCACACAGTGGTAAAAAATGGCCTTGTCCCAACTTTTTTGGGATTTGTTGACGCCATGAAATTTTGAAACACCATATTTTTCCCTTAAAATGATACATTCTCTCAGTTTAAACTTTTGATCTGTGATTTGTGTTCTATTCTGAATAAAATATTAGATGTTGGCACCTCCACATCATTGCATTCAGTTTTTATTCACAATTTGTTTAGTGTCCCAACTTTTTTGGAATCCGGTTTGTAAATGAAGCCTATATTTGGATCTACATTTACCCTGATAATAAAGGAGGGAAATATTACAATTATTTAGTGTTATTGTAAACAAGTTCACTCTAATAAACACTTTACTTTTCTGAGCCGACTTTCAATATTGTCAGTAAATTATTTGTCTCTATACCATATTTAATCAAAAAGCTTACCGGCATATTACAGTACAATAGAAAGCATATATTTAGTAGTATTTTATTTTTAATCCCAGTTGAAATGTTAAGGTTTATAGATGATGTTTGAGTCTTTATAACTTGAAGTATGAGATTTAATAAATTTGTGTGATTGGCTTACTAAGAAGCAGTCTTAATAGGACAGTCCTCCTGAGGACATGTCCTACATTGGCTGCATCCTAGGCTAGCCTAGCCTAGGTTTTGGAATGCATCTTCTGATTCAGTGTGACCCAATCTCAGTGTTGACTCTGATTCAGTGTGATCTGGTCTCTGTCTTGACTCTGATTCAGTTTGGCCCAGTCTGTTTCTCAGTATGCATTCTTGTGTGTTCTTACGTTCTCCTGTTCTTGGGAAATGTCATCAGTTGCAGTCCAAGTAGAGTTCAGTTTAAATGTCCACATCTAGCCAAGTACAGTCCAAATACCTGGATGTGTTCTTACTCTGCCTGTAATCGAGGATGCACTGAGCCATGACTTCTGTAGACTTGAGAGAGTCTGATATTCTACAATGCATTTCGCACCAACCTCAGCAAGATGTTTTTTTTCCGCCACTGAGACAGCGACACATCAAGTATGTCGGTGTTCCAACTACAAAATGACACAGCGTCCTCGGATTTTGTATTTGTGAATTTAACTCGCCAAGTGTAACCGGTGGCTTCTTCTTTTTTCTTTGTTGTGTTGGTTAATAATGGCCGGACCACCGATGTGTTTTGGAGTGCATCTTCGTTTATTGGCTGACAAAACAGTGAACAAAATATCACACTCGGGTTAGCGATCACTCACTCTAAGCCCCGCTCCCGCCAAATGCCACAGAGAACAGGGGGCGCGGGGAGGGCGCACACAGTAATGTACTGAATACAACAACCGATTATATCCGGTTAGCGATCACTCACTCTAAGCCCCTACACAAACCAAACAAAGACATTATTGTTTATTACAGATGGTTTAAAATTACTAAACTTCCCAAATTTTCACTCCAAACATAGGGGTACAAAAGAGAAGACTAACAAAAGAAAGGTTCCACACATCAACAGGAGTTACACAGACACGTCTGGTAAGTTAAATAAACAAATAAAATTTGTGGAATTCTACATAAACAAACATGAAAATAACAGATAAAGACGGACTATAACTGAACACTATTAACAAGGAATTGGCATTGTTACACAAGCTTGTACTACCAAGTATGGCAGTTCAAACTTGATGTACTTTGTATCGAGAAACAGTCTCTGTCTTGGCTCAGACTCAGTGTGTCCCATGTTTGATCTGGACTTTGGCTTAATGTGTTCTGGTCTTGACTCAGAATTGATGTGTCCCTGTCTCAGTCTTGGCTTTAATGGTTTTGACTAAAACACCTGGTAAAGTCAATTCCAAACAAATGTAGATTTAAACAAATAACAGCCTCTGATGGTTTTGCTTTCTTGCATTTGCTTTCCTCAAACCCAACTTCGTCAAAGTGTGCATCCTTTGCTAGCTTATGTGTTTTAGCGTCACGGTAAATATCTCAAAGCACAAAAAAAAAAAAACACGCACATAAAAGCCTACTTTTATGACAGGACTTTGTGTCTTGTGTCGCCCTCCTGGTGCCTCCCCGTGGTGTTTTCTCTGGTCTCTGTCTCTTTAATAAACTCGTGCTTATCTAGTGTAACAAATGTCTAGCTGCCATCATCAAGTCCAGGCGAGGAGGGAGGAGTTTTTAATGTTCAGTTTGCTCTATGGATCGATGTTCGCTGGCATCGCTTTACCCTGCCTGTGTGTGTGTGTGTGTGTGTGTGTGTGTGTGATACAGAGAACAGTTATTTCACACCAGCGCTCCCCTTCTCTCTTCTTTCCTTATTGTTTCTTTCTTCGCGGACAATCTGGGAAGAGCTGGGCCCCTGAAAACGACTCGTCCTTTTGCTTTCTGTCGGCGGGGTGAGGGAAAAGAAACGAAGAGAGGCGAGAAAACATAGTCCGCCGAAGATCTAAAAGAAGGTAAAGAGAGAGAGAGACGGAGGGAGGCAGAGAGAGTCCCCGTCCTAACTGACAGCTGATTTGACAAGGCGACGAGTCTGATACTGGATTCTACGGAGGAGGAAGAGGAGGACAAGTGCGTTGAGAAAAGGCGAGATAAACCGAGCTCTTCGTGTGCGGACTATCTGAGAGCGCCTGCGATTTTTCACCTGGCCCGATTCACCCGCACACCCCGAGTTCAACATGCCAAGGAGGAAGCAGCAGGCGCCGAGGCGAGCGGCGGGTAAGGACCAAGCAACTGACACCTATCATTCTCCTTCGTCAAGATGTTCTCCATTTCTTTGGGCTAACACGCGCGTCTCTCTCACACGATGACACGAGAAAGCCCCCCTTCACACGTCGCCCACAGGTTTTCTTCAAAATACCCCGTAAAGTGAAACTCCTCGGCGAGAAACGCAGTGTTTAAACCGCCCAGACGCGGTGTGGACTGGAGCTAGTTTGAAAACGGCTCGCTCGCGCCGATTCTTTTCCGTAACGTATTTAGAGGCTGACAATTCTTTACCGTTTTCAATGTTTTTTATAGCGTTTCTGGGGTTTTTTATATTACGTGTTACATGTGTTCGCTGTTTATGATGTTAACACATTGTCCACCGAGCGGCAGGCTGCACAGTTGGCGACTTTTGAAAGTTTCAGGTTCAGAACTTTATCAGTGTGTTTTTAAGCTAGGTCCACCGTCAAAGATTTAGCCAACAGCTCAGGAATTATTTTCGAGATGGATGGGCTTGAATCCGAGTATCAGCTGAACTTCCTATGAACCCTTAATATCTCATGCACAAACGGACACATACACACACGAATGTGGGGACAGTGTCTATACTTCCATTCATGCTGAGCAGACTTACGGTAAATCTTACATGAACACAATACGCCTACATGTTAACATTGAAATATTTACGTTAGAAACAGCTTGTGGTCCCACAAGGAAAATGAGTCCCCACAATGTAAGTGTGTAAACAGGTTTTACACACAATGGTAACGTGTGAGGTGGTACATTACTCACAAGGCCCACACACACACACACACCATGAATGAGAGAGAATCCGATAGTGTTTGTGAGTACAGTTTCAGTTTGGTATTCCTAAAAAGAGAACAGCAGTAACATTTTCTTTTCCATAATTTTATTTCACAGTAGCCCAGGCTCCATCATGGTTATTCTAATTGGAAAGCAAAGCAACGCCTCTTTAATCTGTTTTCTTTCTCACGATTGCACGTGACTGCTATACTGAGAAACGTAATGAAGATCATGGTCACATGTTTTATGTATGACTCCAGATCCCACACACTCTCTGTCATCATGTTTATATCTGTAAAATTTTACTGCCCAAATTTACTGGTAGAAAGTGGAGAGGGATCATAATATGTTAGGGTATCTTTTTTAAATCTTTGTTTTAAGGCTATATAGGATATAGGATCTGAAATCATATAAAGTGTGGTACAGCTTTTCACGCATAGCCTCATGCCCTGCTGTGATCACAGTCAACATCTCTCAATCTTTTTCTTGTGTCTCACTGACTTTACGCTTTCATGAGGTGTCAGTGAACTAGGAGAAGAGAGAATGATGTCAATATATATATATATATATATATATATATATATATATATATATATATATATATACACACACACACACACACACACACACAGCACACACAGTAGCAAAGCATCTGACAATTCTTGTAATAAATCTGTAATGCGTACAGGCAAATGCCTGAATGTTTCAGCTTGTGTATGATTTGGGCCAAATTGTCCTGAACTGAGTGATTCTGGGTAATTTGTTGAGTTACAACAATGCTATTAATAAACAGATGTATAACTATATATTTAATTATGTATATTGTATGTAAGCAGTTTATAAGTGTTAAGACCTTTTATTGTATTAAGAGAGGAAAGCACCTGTGCAGTTTTCTTGACTGTTTTTCTGAGACATGGTGCTGAAATTATAATAGTATATAACAGTTTTAACTAGATATAATAATAACTAATAACAAATATAATAACAATATAATAGGTTATATAACTAGAGTTGTGGATATTAATAATGACTCTGAGCACAGCTTGGATAAGGGAAATTAAATTCCAGAAATTAAAGTTCCAGCAATAGCAAATTTTCAGCCCACCTATTGATTCTGAGACCCTCTAACTGTACCTCACTTCCTGAAAGGCACTCTGTCTGGTACATACAGACACACACATACATAAATTCCCCTGCTTTGCTAAAACCCCCTAGTTTCAAACAAAGGCAAGGCAGCACGATTATTGGGTGAACTTTTCGGCGAAGATTCCTGAGCGATCCTTTTACACGCTCTGGGCCTGCTCGCCTGTAATCTGGTAAATGTGTCAGCCCTATGGAGAAATAAGCCTTCCAGAAGAGTTTCTTCATTGTTGAGGTAATTGTCTCCTCTTTGACAGGCACATTCATCAGTGGCTTAATGGTCAATCAAAAGTTGGCAGGCAGAGTGTTTTCATTCTTTCCTATCCACTACATTAGGAATACTTAATCAAAATGTCTCCTGGTAATGGCTGTGAAGAGTTCATGACTGACTGATCTGTTGTCTGCGCCGATAGAAAATTAACAGCTCGGCGCAGGAGAGATGTGGGCCTGCAGATAAACAAATTGTGCATTAATATTTCATCTTCAAGACCTGGGATGTGCTATCAGCGGAGGAATATTCCGGGGCTTGTGTTGTCACCCCATCCCCCCCTACAATCCACACCCACCTCCCCATCCTTCATACCCTCCCCTTTCCTATATTCTTGAAGGCTTCTTGCAGCTGTAACTCATTTCGCTTGATGACTTTACTGGGGTTATAGAGAGTGACGACAAATTGATTACCTGGCAGTGCAAGAATGGAGCAGGGAGAGACGCGGGCTGACACTCATGTTATAATAATATGTTTAATGATGTGTGGAGGGGTGAACAAGGAGAGAGAGGGGGGGTGGTATTAAAATAAGACTGGAGAAGATGCAAGGAATGAGTTTTTTTTCCCCCCATTTTTGTGGGTGTGCGTGACATATAGTAAGAGACAGGAGGTCTCTGTGTGAAATGGGTATTATTGTGTTATGTGTGTGTGAAATGCTGTCTACAGTTAATTTTTTTTCCACGTTGGATAGGGGATTGTGTGTGTGTGTATTATATATATATATATATATATATATATTTTGGGCAGGCTTTCAGGCCTTCCTGCTGAATTACACAATTAATATTTGGAGACGGTCAGCGTTCACGTGAAGGTCAGACATATTGGATTTACTGTGCAAGCACAGACTTAAGGAATACTTATATCTGCGTTATGAAATAAACTTGCTTGGACAACTTCTCGGCTCATTTTCCCTTTTTGCTCCTACAGGAGCTCTGGGTGAACCCACTCTAAATTAGGGACCTGATTGTCCTTGGCGATAATCATATCATCAAACAGGTTTCATATCTTCATGCAAGTTTTATTATGGTAACGTGGGTAGGCCTGTACATTGTTTCTCAGCCTCCGAAGTGATTCCACTTATCAGCCCTACAATAGCTCCTGCTTCAAACTGTTAGCCCAATTTGCTGTTAACAAGATAAATTGGAGAACAGACAAAGGCATTAAGTGTTGCCGTGCCAGTAAGTGAGTGACAGGGGCTTCTGGGAATTGGCTAGCTGCGAGTCCTCCTAAGTGGTCTGTTCTGGAAACATCCAAGGATCAAGGCAGATGTTGTTTGTCTACTCTAGGTAGGAGAAGCCGTACAGTGTAGTCATTTGCCTAAGAGCCATTTAAGCTTGGAGGGAAACAGAAGTGTGGACACATCTGTCCTACTTCTGTTTTTATATTAACACCTCTGTCCTTTTTGTTTTGAAATTCTGTATTAGGTTAAAAATGTCAAAAGTTTTGTGGATTTGTTTAGGGAAGTGTTTAGGCCATAGCATATGAATTCAGTTTGCCTTCTAGGTCTGTTAGCCTCGATTAGTTACAGCCGTGCTCTCCCCTGTGTTGTGCTAATTCCTCTTTTGTTTGTTTATATCACTGTAATAGTTCAACCACAGAAGCACTTATCCTGTTCTGTGGCCATGATGTCATGGTATTTCCACCAGCCTGCCTTGGCATTTGTGGGTGGGGCTAGCTGGATGCGATTTGGGAAGGCACTTACACTGTGGCTGGTGTGAGGTGAGAAGAAAGAAGGCTCATGTGCCTGGAGCACCATGCTTTTTTGTGCTTTTCTGCTCTTCACTTCTATGTGGCTAAGGAGAGGTGGAGAAAAAACGTGAAAGGGAGGGGAGGGGAAAAAAGCAACCAGGTCCTGAGGCAAGCAGAGTGCCGCCTCGTACCCTGCCACCTCAACCGTACGTTCACCTCACCTTCCCTCTGAGACCTGTGCCAGTTTCCAGGCAAATGACACAATTTGATACAGCAGCAGGGCAACTGGGCCAAATAACGTTTCTGCACGATCATCCCTGTGAAAAGTAGAAATGGCTATTTTTTTTTATGATTTTTTCCCCTCATTAAGCATGAAAATGCTGAGGTTATGGGGAGACTTTATTGCACACAGACTAAAACTCATTACTCCTGCCTGACATCAAAGTATAAAAGAAATTACAAAATGGTGTTTTGTCCCAGTCTCCACAGATAGCAGGCTTGGAAGATTGAGGTCGGAATGGCAGTCAGAGAGAGAGGAAGGGGAACTGATCTGTGTCGATTCCTTGAGTGAGAGTGAGGCGAGGGGGGGAAAGGGCCTAACGATGACACAGAATGTCTTTTGTGCGCCTGCTATTTGATCACCAGCAGGAATTCTGGTGGTGTTGCAGTGCTCGACAGCGGTTGAAGAGGTCGAACCGGACGCCAAGTGCACCTGTCGAACGTGAGCCGATCTTTAACCGTGTTGGAAGACAAGGGGACATGGTCCATACAGACCCCTCAACTGCTCTTCAGGAAGGCTTTTCCTAAACCCTCCCACTCTTCTCGCAAAAAGAGAGCGGAACAAAGATTTGGTGTGAAACCAGAGATGCATGCTGTTGTGCTAGGCTAATAGTTGACCCACCTCAGGAGGCCATATGGCCCCAGTGTTGTTCAAAAACAATCACTGTGGGCTCATATTACCATCTCCAGATGGATTTCAGATGGAGTGTCCATGTCAGGACAAGAGCTGAGGACTAGCATTAGGTTTCAGAGTTCTGACATATTTACCCCCACTTCATTGTGATAGAATCCTGTTGATATGAATACAATGCTTTTTTTTGGCTTAAAAAGGTGTCATGGTCACAAGGGTACAACAGGAACTTGTTATACCTTTTACTTAATAGCCAAGATCATTCTGATAGCTCGTCTTCAATTTGTTTTTTTTTTTTCACAACATCATGTGCGTGTCATCTGTGTTAATGCTCTTGTGAACTGTGCAACAAAGACAGAGCTTCAATTTCTTTAAAGCATAGGTAAATAATAACAATTCATTAAGATCAAGTTAGAGAACATTTCCTCAAACCAAGAGCAACTGAATGTCCAAAAAATGATAATTACAATTCAGTATATTTGAACATTTTTCAGTTTTCTCACAGACTTGTTAATTATCTAAATAATAAATAGCAAATGTATACATTTCTAAATAAAATAAATATATATTTAATTCATTCATTCATTCATTCATACATTAATTCATTCATTCAGCCTCTGTAACCACTTTATTATTATTATTATTGTTAGTTTTTTTATGAGAACCCCCATTCATATTTCAAACTGTTTTTGGTCTTATAATATTTATACATTTTTTTGTTTTATCGCATAAAAACATATGTCCTGAAAGTGTCTCAAAAGACCTTTTATCTCATCCCATGAGCTATATTTACTGGCCAGAGGACAACGCTCTGTATTCACTATATAGTGCACTGTTATATGGAACTGAATTTAAGGGGGTAGTGCATTATTTTGACAGAACCTCATGTGTGTTGTTGCAGAATAATGCAGAGAACTATGGGTATCTATATAGATCTGCTATCTGCTAGTCTACAGGGGTTGTACACTACTTTTGCACTGCATTGTGGAATTGTTTGAATGCACTGAAAATTGTCCACTATGCTTTTAGGACACAACCTTAAATAGTACACTATATAGCAAATAGAGCACAGTTTAAGACGCAGTATGTGTGTGCCATCCAGTCAAGTCACAGTGCTCATCGTAATGTACAGATCTGAGTAGTGTACAATGCGTGCAATTGTTCACTACAAAAATTGTTCACTGTTTTTCTGAACAGCTAAATCAGTACCATAATGGCTAGAAAATTTATGTCAGACAAAATAAACACTCTGTTCAAATTCAAATAATTCTCAATAGTGTAGCAGCTATAGGTCTATGTTGTAACAGAGCAGCATCCAGGTCCAGAGCCAGACAGTAGTCTGCCTAATAGTGACCCTTGGTTTAAGGCACTGTTAAGGCATGTCGCATATGATCCAATATAATTGTCCTTGTGCAGGTAATATGTAAAGACTGCTTGCTAATCCATGATGAATTCGTTGTTAACCTTGAGCTTTAGCACTACCTGCCCTAGTTCTACTGAAATAGAAGCCTTATCTCTGGTCAGGGCGCATCATGTGCAGATAGAGAAAAATACTGTGTTGCTGGGGAAAAAAAAGATAGAAACTTCATTAATCTCAACATTATCCACAGTGTACCTGATTTGCTTCCAATCAAGTGCTTAATGAGTCTCAATTAAGATTTATTATGCAAATTAACCCTCGCCTGCTACTGTCTATGGGTGCAGGAGCTACGACAATATTTTGCTAATGGTGCAATCTGTAACAATTAGAAAGGCAAACTTCACAGGACTATACTTAGCGCTGCGCCAGAAGGTTTTCAGGTAAAGGTGGAATTTATCATGTTAGCAGGCATCCTCTGCTTCACTTACTCCATCAGCACTCATTTTCTCTTATTTATATATTTATTTTAAATGTATTTATTTAATAATGGGTGCCTTACTGACTCTTCACATGTAATGCAGTAGGACAGGATACCAATATATTTCCTATTCTGGTGAAGTACATTTTTATAACTGTGTTGCATGTTTGAGCGTACGAGAGAGAGAGACTGACTGTCAGGTGTTTTCATGAATCTTATTTAAAATTTTAATTTCATACTATCATTAGACCTAAGCCTTGACTAAGAGGCATCTCTCGGCAAGATATTTAATTAAAGCATCTGTGGAAATCGTATTGATTAATGCAATAAACGCATCGCTACAGTACACATCTTGATGAGAATGTCGCAGCTAAATCTTTGAGGCGGCGGCATCTCCGAACACCTCCCTGGCCGGCATCCAAATAGCACCAAGTCCTGAACCCCCTGTGCTTTTTGTGTTTTCGTTTAACATGGCTGTTGATGTCTTCTTGACAGCTTTATTGCTGATAAGTTTCACAGCGAGTCATGCCACGCAATTACACAAGAACTCATTTGATGAATCAACTTGATATTCGCCAGTCTTGGCTGACCTCTTTGTCGTATGTTCTCCAAAGCTTAGCTCACACATTTGCACCAGAGAAGGCACTGCACATGCTGCTGCTGATGATGATGAGGATAATTCCCATTTGACCTTTTATAGAAGCAAGAAGTGCTTTAAGATAAGTACTACTGAATTATAACTATAACACAATACAGATTTGTGGTACACCACATACATTGGAAATTTGATGAGATATTTTATATTTCACATTGTGTACTGTGCTAAACTCAGTGAGGCAGGAATAATTATGCTCTGTTATGAAATATACAGGTCTGTTTTTTTAAGGCAACAATTTTTTTCCTTAAAATTACAGCTTCAAAATTTATGTTATGCTTCATTGACCTGTAATTGAGAAAATATAGTCTCTGTTATTTCTACTCTGGGCTCAGCACTGCAGAAAATGCATTATATAACTTTTGGAGGAAGGTAGGTAACCACCCTTTCCTCCTGATTTCAGGACAGTTATGTAAAAGTGAATAACATTCTACAACTCTAGGGGGAGACCAGGAGCAAAATTACAAAATCTTACCTAGTGTTCTTTTATGTACTGGTGATATCCACATTCTCAGGGAAGCACAGAATGTCAGTGTAAGGTAACACTATGCACTGGCCTTTGTAATATGGTGTAATGTTCTGTATTATATTATATAGACAATATAGTTCAACTACAGATCTCTGTAAGACATAGTCTTCTAATGTTGCTTATTTCTGGTGTACTGTGTACATTACATTTTATAGATAATGGGGACATATTATACCACTTTTCCAAAAGGTGAACACAGATCTAGGGTTTAATAAAATGTTTGTGACATGCTTTGATAAAAATAATACAAGGACCAAACCCCACAGCAGTGTTCTCCCCTGTCTAAACAGGACTGTTCAGAAGAGCCTGTTCCTTTAAACGTTCTCCTTTCTTGTTTTCTCCATAGCTCTTGTCCCAAAACCTAGTTAGCTGCCAAGGTAGGCACTGACTTTGTACACAGCTGTTTAAGTAGGCAGTGTTCTGACTGACACCTGACCTCATGAGGCAGATTATTGAAATGCACCAGTTAGAGAGCTATTGCATCACTGCTCGTTCCCACTCGTTGCACGCGAACAGTGTTTTCTTACCTCAGTGCGTCAGCATTATGGATTCTGCTCTTTTCTTTTTAATCACATTAAAATTTGCCAAGATTAAGGTACCTCAGTAGGCAACATATTTAATGTATCTAAGAATTGGGCCTACGTGTCGCTATGCATACTATGACGTAAAATTCTCTCTATGTTAACAGCGCACTAGGTTTTGGGCCAGACATTTAATCAGTACTCTTATTTCTCTGCGTTCGTATTGTTTGTTTACTTTGTTTAACCTCGTCTTTGCGCTCTCACATAAACACAGGTCATTGGTAAAAATAAAAATAAAAATTGTTGTGATTGGAGAGACTCTTGAGAAGGTGGAACCTCCTAAAGTCTCTGTGTAAGATGCAGCACAAAATCTATCTATCTATCTATCTATCTATCTATCTATCTATCAATCATCAGTTTTACTGATTTAATATAATATGCTACTCCACTGTAAGCCCAGAGCAATGACGTTTGCACTTTGACACAAATCAGAAAATCACCAGTTTAGTTGAAAAATTACCGTTTATTATAGTAGAGGTGAGGTGATGTTTTTGCTGTGGCTCCTAAACCACACAGCTTATTTTGCTGGGGAACATTCTGGTACCAACTAGTGAAATGTCAATATACTTGAGTTTAGATGCACCGCAAATGTCATTTGGGTCATGTGCCGATCATAAATGTAAGTCTGAAGATGCACAGAAAACGAGGGTTTCCTTGCCCTCAAAGCAAGGCAGTTGGAGGCGAATATACAGGACTTTATTTTCATGCATCAGCTGAAACAAGTCACCTAGTTAATGTAGTTAACCCTTTTCCCCGCCTTTTAATATAGTTTTAATACATTTATATCCTTGTTTTGAAACTGATGTCATTAGAAGACTTTGAGCATTTACACAGGCTAAGTCTGGCATAATAAAATGTCTTGTTTGTGTCCTTGCCGGGCCGCGAGCGCATGCCTGTGTGCTGCACCATTCTTCTGAAACTAACAGCTTAATTGAAACTCATTAAAAAGCTGTGACAGCTTAGGTGTCCTTGTAGGATATAGAATAATTCAGTTGTAGTTACAACTTGATTAAGGGAAACTCGATGAACATATTAATGGTTAGAGGCACTATGCACTGTGCAGTTTTTTAACAACACAGTGTGAGGAAAAGTTTAACCATTTGCTGGTCTAAATGCAAAGCCCTTAGATTTCATTCTACATTGCTGTGGTTATAAAAGTTAGAAGTTAGGTCATCAAACTGTTTTGATGCATGCTTTACAGTTTGCTAGTAATTAAATCATTGATTTCTGTTTGTCCTACTGTGGTATTAAGCAGTGTGAGTTAAGTGGTCCATTCAAAGCACCTTTGACAATAACCACAGGAATTAACCTGGGTGAACTTTGGAAAAATTAAAGATAACAAAATAATAATAATAATAATAATAATAATAAAAATGGCAGAATATAATAAATCCTGTGTGGGTGTCATTATATTATGTTGTATTATATCAAAGCACTCTCTAGTGGAAGAAGACATATTAATATCTGTCATATATATTATTTTTCGTTAAATTGGGCTTCTCCCCATGTCTAGACCTTGTCTCTCTTTTGCAATATGTTGCTCTCCTCAACACTTGACCATATGCTGAGGAATAAATGCCATGAATAGTTTTAACGCAGAATTTCAGGGGACATATTCTGCCCCATTTTCACAAGTGAACACAGTCCTGGGTCATAATGAAACATCTGTCACATGTTTTGGTCAAAATACCAAAAGGATCAAACACCACTGCAGTGTCCTCTCCTGTTCAAAACGGCTGTTCAGAATAATGGGTTTCAGAACCTGTTCCATTAAAGCTCAGTTCAATGTTAGAGCCCGTGTGTGAGGAGCGAGGCGCAGAACTTCTGGATTCTAGCCGTTTTCACTGAGTTCTCTTTCTTCACCATTCTCGTTTCTGCCAACATTAATCAGTACTCAGACAAGGAGGTGGGACAATCCTAAATTGTCTTCACTCTATGTAAGAAGCAGGACAAATTCAGAACAACTCATTTTATTCCATGTTTTCTGGTTAAGAGAGCCCACAAAAACTGACTGAATGGTTTTGTTGACTTTGTACTCTCCAGATCCAAAACGTGCACATAGACTGAACAAGACTGATTTCTATTCATAATGTGTCCCCTTTAACAGTGATAGGAATTAGCCCCAAAACCCATAGCCTCTTTAATGAGTGTATGAGTAATATTGTAATTTAGAAAATGAAAATAAATATGGGCAAAGCAGCAAAATTATACAGTGTTGTGCTGATCAGGGGAGATGAACTTGCTAAAGATCTAAGATCTAAATGTAATTTTTCCAATTAATTGCCATGCCTTCTTGAAAGATTTTCCAGCTTAACTCAAACGTCCGTCATTTATAGTGACCAGTAGAAACCGTAGTAAAGGGGTCTGTAAGGCCCAATGGTAAATTAATGCACACATATCACACATGATGCATGGGATGAAACTGGACTTTGTAGTCACACTTTCCAACTATAAGATTAAAATTCTTCTTTTATTACTTTATTATTATTATGTTTTTTATCAATAAGTGCAGTAAGTGGCCATTATCTCTTTGAAATATATTTAAGCTATATTTAGCCTGGAAACATTTGTAGACTGGTGAGTCCATCACATTTGACTGTAAATCTCATTCCAAATATCTCTGACTGGTTGTGGGCCTTTCAGAATACTCCATCTAACTGTATTTTGTGAAAAATAATAATAATAAATAATATATTAAAAAAAACACTCGCTCTGTTTACTGTAAGACAGATTTCGCCAATGAATACATAATAACATGCTTCTTTCAGGATTTTCATCACTTCCCTTCCTCACTGTGATTATCCACATTTTGCCTAATAGATACTTTTATGTTTCCTCAGTGAAACTTTATGTGGCACTCGCACTGAGAACTACCCATGAACCAAATCAAAACCCCCACACATCTGGTCTCATCCTTCAATATCAACATTCTTCTGACATTTCAGCGAGCACGTCTCCACCCCTCCTCACCATTTTGTAAATCTGAAGGGGAGGGGGGGGTTCCCTCAAAGGAGGGATTTATGATTCTGAGCTGGCTTCACATGATTGATAGTGCACAGTGGAGCCTTTGTACAGGAAGGCGCATGCCTCATTGTGGGCCAACTGTATCAGTCTGAAACAAAACATGATGCCAGGCCTTCTAGTTCTCTTTCTGATTGGACTCAGCCAGTGGAGCTTCCAGTAACCTTGTGTGGGAGTACAGTTAAAGTCACTTTCTGGATGTGTAAGGGTGAAAACTGTGGAGGGCTGATGATATGGTGGGATGGGTGCCATCGTGACACATATTTAGAAACTCAGATTAACTGGGGCTTGTGAGTAGGTGGGGTTTACACTTTTCTGCATAGTAACATTCACTGACATTATCTCACTCCTGAGTGTTTTTGACGGTTTGAACTGTGAATTGGGTGTTGTTTTATGTACAAAAGCAGTTTTGTCACTCTTTGTATGGCAGAGGTGTGAAAGTATTGGCTCATTCTATGAGGTCAAAAGTTGAGCTCTTGTGAAGAGCTTTGGCAGTTGATAAGGAGTCTGCAAATCCAAGGAAATAAATAGATTCCTGTTTCCTGTTTTGTCACTTCAGATCCACTTTGATTTGTAGTATGCAAGACATAACTACACCATTAGCCTATGTCTGTAATTATATTTCCACATTCCAGTCTATTACAGCTAATTTGTAAACCTTTAACATCAGCCTAGAAGAGGTGTTTTTGCATACTGACTGAGTGACTGACCAAAAACATAACTTTGTTGAAACATGCATGTGCGAGGTCTGGCTCTTGCGCCATAGCTGCAGTAAGAGGAGTAAAAGCTCAGTTTGACTGTAGTCATTGTCGTTTCATATGGGTTTGTGTTATTGCTTCAAATATTATTGCAAAGTTAAGGAGTATGAAGATATGCAGTGGTGTAAATGTGCTTGTCTATTTAAAAGTTGTCTTGAAGCAAAATCCCCCACTCGCAAATCATACAAGCTCTGTTAGTCTGGTGCGACCTTAAAAACCTGGCTTTGATTAGCGCCTTGGTCAAACTCTATTAAAGTATGTATTTTTAGTTTACAGCTCGTGACCATATTCAAACTCTTCAAAATTAATCCAACAGCAACAGTATTGGTATTGGGCTCCAACAGTATTGACAATTGTTATGGAAAAGAGAATGAAGCTGAGATTATTATATTTTTTTTATTTTTTGCTAGCAGATTGAAGCTGTTCTAACTGAAATATACAAAACTGAATTTTGTTATTTAATTAAGCTGTTACACAGAAATAATTGAGATTTTTTGAATTAATGAAACCTTAGTCTTAGAAATATTTACATTAATTAAAAAACATAACTGATACTACAAATTATGCAGGTGTTATGAATACATAAAAATTCTGCAAATTTCTTAAAAAATAATTGGCTTACCAAATTTACAAGAACTAAAATGATCACAAATCTTTTTAAATATAACCTTATTTTTATTGATTTTTTAAAATATAAAATGTATGGGTATTATGGGCATATAGGGCATGTATTAGCTCTGCCCTATATGTTTCTATGCTACAATATCACAGAATTAAAACCACACGCAAACAAAAAATGTATATGCAGCACCAAAACCTCTCGAGGACCTCTAATAAGAAGGGTATGTATTTTGGACCCTACCTTCCCATTGTTGATCTGCGACAAGACATCACTATGACAAACACTATGCTGCCAATGGCTTTCTGGCAAATCTAGGTTTGTTATGTTTAACTTATATAGTTTGTTCTTTCAAATTCCTAATACCTTAACACCTAACTGGAAGAACTGCTTATAGCACATCAAAACAATGTATACAATGCGCAACATATTTCTTTGCCATTCTTTTTTGCCTGGAGTAGTGGTGTTAACTTGAATCAGTATGTCCCGATACTGATGCTGATCCATCTGTCTCCTTTGAAATCTCAGGTATCCTCTCTCTCTCTCTCTCTCTCCATCTTCTTGCAGCTCATTTTTAACCTCACATTTCCCAGAACTGTCTCACTGGGGCCACACTTTGGTCTCTTGACCCATCTGTCAGTACCTGGCTCCGTGTAGGTTACACTCCATGCAACCGTGCAGCTGTTGTAGCCAGAGCCACAGTGGAGGTCTGCAGCAGCTAGTGGTTGGGCCTAGCAGACAGATTGGCTTGTTTGAGTGGAGCCATGTGTGGCTATCCTGAGAAGCCCAAGGCCTTGCTGGGATAAGCGCTCTAATACCTGCCATTACGCTGCCAGAGGGAGTCATTAGGACTCGGCAGATCCGTTGCAGATCACAGGCAAATGAATGCCGGCCCTCTTTCGCTTTTTCCGGAGAACTCCCTTCAGGACTGCAGTGAGATCCTGTGAAACCTCAAGTAGTGCTTGCTGATGTATAGTTTAGGGCAGCATACCACTGTTGGTGTCACTCCAAAAGGTTGAGTTTTATTGGTAGCTGTATTGGTAAATAACAGAGTTACTAGTTAGCAATTTATATTGTTTACTACCTGCTTGTAAAAGAAAAATGTGGAAAATAATGTGAATAATATGTCAGAATAATGAATTTTAGGCCTATGTTAGGTCTGGAAAACTATTAAATATCAATATATATCACAATATACAATGTTTCAATAACAATGGTATGATTTGAATACACATTTTCAATTAGGGATGAGCGGTATCCACATTTTCATACTGACATATAGTCTCAAAAGTGTATCGTGGTATATGGTATTACCGTGGGCTGGGTGTGGGTATGTGGAGGGGTGCACTGCCGAGCTGCACTGAGCCTTACATCTATGAACATGAATGGTTTTCTGAATATTCTGTGTAAACTGCACAGCACAGCCCAACAGTGCACACCAACACACACAAACGTATTTCTTTGAGAGCAAATTTCAGTGACTAGTTTTGGAAGAATAGAAATTTCAAAAATAAGCAAACTAAGACTGTTCTACACTATTTAGAAGCAGAGCTGGCCAGCTAACAGGCACTTGGTTTAGCACACAGCAGCACATAATTTTCCAATGAACTGAGGCTCAAAACACACGTAATTAGAAGATAAAGCCTCATACTTGTGAGCAAGTCGAGTGAAGGGTCTTCTGAGTATTCTGTCTGTTTTCATCCTTCTTCCTCTCCTAACCCAAGCTCAGCGCTAAACTCACAACTGCTGTGAGCTACTGGGCTTGGGTTTTCTCCGCCCTTTTTCGGACGGTCTCATCTCCAGTGAGCTCCCACAGCGCCCCCTCCCTGTGGCTCACGTAAACGTGTTTGACACAGCACACACACGTCATAAATACTCACTCATTTTGAGATACCCTCTACATTAAAAAAAAAATTAGTTTAAAAAGTTAGTTTAAAAATATTTAAATTGACAAAGCCAAAACGTTTTTGCTTGATGGTGATGTCATGTGGCTTTCAGTTCTTGGCAGTTGTTCTGTGGCTTTTTTTATTCATATCGATATCAGAATGATATTTTATTGACCAAAATTAAGAAATATATTGTGATATAAAATTTGGCCATGTTGTCCTGCTCTAGCCTGTGTTCAGTATTTAGTATATATGTATGAGAGCCGTCTGATTCTGGAATAAAAATCCCATTCAAAATCACTAAGGATTTTGATTTCATAAATTATATTTTATCCAGTCAACATAGATTTACCATGAGCAGCAGATAGTGAGATGGTGGTATATATGCTGTTAAAGATACAAATCAGTCTGGTTATTTAGTTTTTTGTTTTATTTGTATAAAATTGTGATAATTGTGATTTATCTGCTAGCTGATTGGTTCGGCTCAGTGCTTAAAAACACTTATATAAGGATTATTTGTAATGTTTATGAAGAAAATAAATGGGATTTTTATTTCTAGAACTGGAGCTGCTGGAATAGTGGGCAGTCACTCTTCAGCTCTATAGTAATCAAATAATAAACCTCTGAAACATGAGGATATTGTTGACATGTCACAGCATGATTCCTATGATCTTCATTGCATCACTTTCAAATCCAAGCTTTTGTTTGATTTGTGTACAGAAATACAAAACATGAAATAAAATATATAATTACATAATAAAGTCCAATCAATCAGTGTGGTTAAGACACAGATTCGCACTACAGTGCTATTCTTCTGTTTAGTTTTAGAAGGCTTTTGAGGGTATGCTTTTCATTGCAATGACAAAGTAGTTTTTGCATCAGATAACGTCATTGTCTGCTGAACTGAACAGGATAAATGACTAAGTCTCCTTTTACACTAATGTGTTTGATTCAGTGTAGTATTTATTTTCCTTTTTTTATGTTTATTTATTTATTTGTTTTTTTTTTTTTTTTTCAGAAGTTGGGTTTTGAGGGGGAGGGCAACTCTAAACAAGCCTCTGACATCTCTGTCTTCTGCCGTCCTAAGGCAATTGCCACAGATAGATCCATGTCTCTCTGGTCAGTGGTGTCCATAGGCTAGGCATAGGGGTCACTCTTATCATCTCTACTGCCCGAGGCATTGAGACCAATAACTACAGCTCCATCTCAATGCGATTCAGGCCCTCTGCAGTTCCATTAGCTGCTAATGCTGCTGTTGCTGCGGTAAACGGGACTGGAGAGCTATCTGGCTGTATTATATAATTCACCAGTGTCAATGAAAATGTCCTGCAAATATCTGCATTGGCACAACGCTGCCATGAGACGACGGGGGAGGGAATGAGGTGTGTGTGTGTGTGTGTGTGTGTGTGTGTCTATTTTAGAAGAGGGACTTCCTGGTGATCGCTCAGATACAACCAAACTATGTGCCAACCTTCAAGCAGATGGCTGGTGGATGACGCAAGCTTATTAGTGTAACGACATCCGCTTTTTTTCCTCCCCCCTCAGCCGACATCTGGAGCATGTGCTACAATACAAAAGATTGAATTGATCCAGTTTTAAAAGAGTTGCAAAACATGGCTGATAGTAGACACTGCACCTGGGTAGTGTTTGCATAAACATTCACTTAGCAGATTTTAAAAAGGCCAGCCTTTCATAAATGTCTGGATTCAGTGTAGGGTGGTGCTTGTTATGCTCAATGAAATGAGGAAACTCACAGACAGTGATTTGCACAATCATAAACTTATGGTAAATTCTTCAATTTCTCAGTATTACAGTATGAAACATGCATTTGCATCCAAACAATTGCAATATAAGTAGTCATATGCCTAATGAGATGGTGTGGTTGGGTTTTTAGGTGAATTAGAATCCATCCTGTACATAAAAGACATTTGCAGTGTCTGCTCAAAACATAGCACATTTTATATGTTATATTTAATTATTTCTTTATATGTGCACTAAACATTGTGAAATGCACTGGTCAAAATACTACAAGGATCAAACTCAACAGCAACATTTTCCCAATGTCTAAACAGCCCTGTTCAGAACGACAGGTTTCAGAGCCTGTTCCTTTAAATGAGAATGAGCCATTGTTCACCCTGAAACAAAACGCAAAGCAGTGATGAACAAGGAGCTTCTCTTTCTTGTCATTTTTTCTTCATATTTAATCAATACTCTTATTTCTTTATTGTGTTTATTTTGCTCTGTTTAACCACATCTTTGTGCTCTCACCTAAACCCAGGCCCTGCGCTGTGCTTGGAGAGACTCAGAACAGAGAATGAGATAACTCTGAAGTGTCTTTAAAGAGTATGAAGAAAGGCAAAATCAGAACATCTCTTTTATCCCATGTTTTCTGCTTTAGGCAGCTCACAAAGAACTGACTTGGTGGTCTTGTTTCACACTATGTGTTGGTAGAATCTTAAGACTTCTAAATAATATGTACAACATTAAATAAGTGATTAGTCCTTCTAGGTATTTGGGCTCTGTTTTTATTGTCAAAAACTCTTTATCCAAATATTGATCAAACTATCGATTTAATGGTGTTTACATTTATCGCAGAATCGTGTAAGATCATAATAAATTAGACAAGTGAATTCAGCTCCTCTTTTAGTGTACTGTACACTGAGTTGGGGTCCATTCTTCACTGAGATGACTGTGTATTGTATTTGACCTGGCTTTGGCCCCTGTGCCCTTGTTTTGCTGGGACCCATGGGGGGGCCCCTGAAGCCCCAATCCATTTCTCTCTGTTTCCTGTCTACTCGGCTTAAGCTGATCAATCACAGAGATGTATGTGTGTGTCACTGCTCACGTGGCCACTACAGCACCTGCTAGACGCCCCTGCTCAGAAATGCTGTCAGTTTAGCAGCTTTTGACTAATCTCCACATTTGATGAGTGTATACTTTTTTCTTTCAGTTTTCATTCAGATGTTGGTTTGATTAATTGTTACAGTTGTATGCAAAGTTTTAGATATATCTGGTCAAATGAAATGATAGGTTGGTTATCTAAGTGGAATTAAATTACAGAACTAAACATAAATATAAATATTGTAGGACATTTTAATTTAATATTATAATTTCTTGAGTTGGGCGGCACGGTGGCGCAGCAGGTAGTGTCACAGTCACACAGCTCCAGGGACCTGGAGGTTATGGGTTCGATTCCCGCTCCGGGTGACTGTCTGTGAGGAGTTGGTGTGTTCTCCCCGTGTCCGCGTGGGTTTCCTCCGGGTGCGCCGGTTTCTACCCACAGTCCAAAAACACACGTTGGAAGGTGGATTGGCGACTCAAAAGTGTCCGTAGGTGTGAGTGAATGTGTGTGAGTGTCTGTGTTGCCCTGTGAAGGACTGGCGCCCCCTCCAGGGTGTATTCCTGCCTTACGACCAATGATTCCAGGTAGGCTCTGGACCCCCGCGACCCTGAATTGGATAAGTGGTTACAGATAATGAATGAATGAATTTCTTGAGTTTTACATTAAAATATACGTATATCCCCCCGGCAAAAAAAAAAAAAATAAGTTATAACATTTGAACAGGCCAAAATTTATGTTTTTTATGTATTTTTTATAGTTTTATTTCCTCTGGGTTCTCTGTCGACTATGTCAACAAAAATAAAAATTGACCTTGTCACAGCTAAAGCATTTGTTACACTTGTGTTTGTGACTTGGTTTGAACATATAAGCTGCAGTTTATAATATCTTAAAAATTCAAGAATAGACATGATTTGATGAAGAATAAAATCTCATTCCATTATTTTATATGAAAAGTTAGGAAGGTTGGAGGTTTTTGTCCGACAGCCGCGATCTGATTAAATTATTTAAAAAAAGGTTGCATCTGTGCATATCTGGGCTTTGCTTGAGTGGGTCTGTTTGACCGTGTTTCAGTGCAGCTGTATGTGTGTGAGTGTGAGTGTGTGTGTGTGTGCCCAGCCAGTGAGTACTCAGTGGCAGCATGTGGCAGGGGCCTTGTGCGTGAGGTAGCAGGCACTGTCCAGACGCCTCCTTCAGGGACCTCATCAGGCTTTGCGTTCCCTTCCCCTTGCGCCTGGGGCCATCCATATTCATTTCCTGCACTGATTTAGTCACAATGAAGAGAGAAGGCTACACACACACACACACACAGAGTCCCACCTCCTCGCCAAGAGCTCCCCACAAGCCTCCTTTCCTGCCTGCTACCTTGCATGACAACACACAGTAATTGTGTTGGATTAGTGTGATAGTACAGTAGACCCGGGTCAAATACTTGTTTACACGAGCAACACTTTAGAGTTTGAGTTATTCAAGCATAAGGCCCTCCTGCTGCTGCTGACTTTAAATGTATTATGTGCACAGTACTCTAGTAATACATGATGTTTGCTTGTTTACTACTAAAAATGTGCTACATGGCAAAGAGATTAACACTGCAAATTTAATTTTTGCTAAAATTTTTTTTTTTTATTTAACAGTAACAAGTAATAGAAACTGTCCAAAATGACTTATATTACATTTGTCCTAAAACCTAGTGAGCTGTGTAGGTAAGCACTGACTGCATAGACAGCCGTTTAAGTAGGTAGCGTGTCCTTTGTCGGTCATTTGTCCTCATGAGGCTGTAGTTAGAGAGTAATTGTGTCACGGCATGTTCCCGCCCACAGCACATTGTTGCGTCGTCTCAGTGTTTCAGTGCAGTGGATTCTAATCTTCCTGTTTTTAATCATGATTTTAATTTTTTTGCTCTGGGAGAAGAGTGAAATAGATGGGAGTTGTTTTGGTGTTGCATCATGGGATTGCTTTTTTGGCTGAGGAAGGCTTCAATGCTGCCTTAAAATTTGGCCAGATTAAGATATCTTAGTAGACAGCATAATGAGGTATCTAAGAATTGGGACAGCCTACATGTCAGAAGCATGCACACTATGACATAAAATGCTAGGTTTTTGGGACAGACCCATGTTATACTTGTATTTTATTGTATTATGTATTGTGTTTTTATTCATTCAGTGTGAATGAACTACTAACATGATACAGAACATTCTTGTAATAAATAGCCTTAATTAGAGAAGTATTATCGTCCAGACTCATGTTCAAAATACATTGACATGTAGCTGTTGTTGTTGCTAATGCTTTGCAAGGCAATTTTAATACACTTCTGCAATTTATTTCATTTATGCAAATATATAATTATTTGCCACACAAAAATATCACCTTGTCCAGAGTGTGGTCCTTCTTCGAGCACATAGATTCTGGTTAGGGGTCAGGGGGTATTCCACAAAACAGTTTCTAACTTTTAGAAATTTAGGATTTCTTAATGAGCTAGAAAACATAGCCTAAGCCCCAAGTCAAGATCTAATAGGAACAGAGCTGAGGGACATTGCTATTAGACAGTCCTCAAGTCTGGGCTAAAGTTAACTTATAACTTGTGATATGTGGAAAAGCGCCCTAGATTAATTATTTGTAGAAAATGTTACAAAATATGCCATACAATCACTGCCCAAAGGCAACATGTATCTGAAAAATAGTAATTTTACAGGAGAAGGTAAAAATCCTTTAAACACTTCTTAACTTTCAGTGGAAGTCAATGTAAAAAAATTCCTTCCTGGTAATTTCTATTGGTCAATTCATCATGAAAAAAATGAACAGGTGCGGTGTTCAAATGACATAGTAAAAGAAAAATCCACAAAATAGAGATACACGTTTTTCTTTGGGCAATGACAATTTATCAGTTTGCTTTCTTACTTACTTTTGGAAACTCCTTTTTTTGCATATGAGTGCATTATGTTGTGTGAAACTGTAGCTTTCATGACTAGTTATTACTATTATGATTTATTTATTAAACCTGATTTCGGCTGGTTAGCTACGGCACGGTGGCAGGTAGTGTGGCAGTCACACAGTTCCAGGGACCTGGAAATTGTGGGTTCAACTCCCGCTCTGGGTGACTGTCTGTGAAGACTTTGGTGTGTTCTCCCTGTGTCCGTGTAGGTTTCCTGCGGGTGCTTCATTTTCCTCTCACGGTCCAAAAAGCACATGTTGGTAGGTGGATTGGCTACTAAAAATAAAAGTGTCCCTAGGTGTGAGTGTGTGAGTGAATGTGTAAGTGTGTGTCACCCTGCGAAGGACTGGTCGCCCCCTCCATGGTGTGTTTCTGCCTTGTGCCCAGTGATTCCGCGTATGCTCCCGACTCACTACAACCCTGAACTGGATAAGGGGTTACAGACCATTGAATGAAGGAACCTGATTTCCCAGTTTGTATTTTGAATTTTGTTTTGATTTTGCACAGTTTCAGCAAGAAAGATGATTATTTCTTGCAGTTCTTTCCAGTTTAACAGGCTCAGTTAAGCTAAATATGAGTCATGTATGTAGTGTGGGGTTTGTTCTTCTAGCATTTTTTTTAAACCGTTTTTGATGTCCTTGATCAGCACTGTTCTTAGTGTCTGTCATTGGGAACAAAGAGGAGATGTGGCAAGGCATTGTTGGGCTGGATGATATCATTGCATTAGTCGAAGTGAAGTGAATCAAACCCGTGATTAAAGTGGTGGGTGTATCTTTTTTGTTCTTCCAGGGGAGGAAATTGATGGTAATAAAAAGAAGTCAGATGACTTAACTCTGTAATTACCAGACTGGCTTTGATGACTCCAGTGTTTGGTGTGTCGTCTCCAAAAGGCTGCCACTGTTGAGATTAGTTAAGCCTCTTTTTCCCCAGCTTCATAAAAGGGTCGGTGTGGTATATTAACTGTAGACGTACGTCAGTTACTCTAATTTTAAATCGCTTTTTCTGGTTGCCTGCTTCGACCACACACACACTCACACACACATTCACACACACACCCACACACACACACACATAGAGGTACCTCAGGCTTAGATCATGAGTGGTAGGAATGTGCTCCTGCCTACAGGCACACTGAGTAGATAGAGTCTGTGGTTTGCAAACAGCCCACATTGATCATTATTCATGAAAGGCAGTCATATGAAGGCAATGCCTTATTTCCCTGAAAATGCGTGGCTATTGCTGAATAGAAAGACAGTCTGAATAAAATGCTTTAGTCAGACATGCAGCATGCACATGACCTTAAATATTTGTGTGTGTGTGTGTTTGTGTGTTAAATGCATGCATCCATTTGCTGCCCATGCATGCAAAATTACATCTGAATGCTAAAGTGGGTATATATTGCGATATGAAATTGGAACTAGTTCTGGATTAGTACTACAAGGAAGTTTTGAGTATCACGTTATGATTACATACGTAGAAAACAAACAGATATTTGAACACGGTAGCTTAGTGATATTTAAAAAAGCTCCTCTTCTGAAATATAAGAAGTCATTTTGGAAATATCAGTTAGATATAAACACCTCGCCAATATTAAATATTTTCACACAATATACATATGATTTCAATGTAGTACCTGCACTGTATGTATCAGAATTAGTGCTGTCAATATTAACAAGTAAACACACGGGGGCCTAATGCTATTTTTTTTAACGCAAATTAATAATTTTACCAAATTTGGCCACAACTCCCCCCCATAATTTTCTCTTTTTACAGAGTCTAGTGACATATAAATATAATTCCATTGTGTTGGTCGTACATGTATTTATTGATTTTACATTTAAACATTATTAAAAGCTTCAGCCTTAAAAAGGGACAATGCAAATATTATTTGCATTTATTATATATTTGAATATATTTGAATATATTATAATATATTCTCTGAAAAGTGTTTCTCACACTAATGTTAACATTCTCTCCCTCCACTACAGAAGGCCTGTCTCTGCACAGGCATTTGCATCTATGAGATGCAGCTGCACGTTTGCCACTCAATAAGCAGAAGCACACTCTCAAGCACACACACACATACATACACACGTTCTGGCACTCTCAAATTAATGTATTTGTAATTGAGTGTCTTGTTGTTTGTGCCTGGGCTGCCCTGCACCTAGCTCAGCATGTGCCTTACTATCTCCGTCCACCTCTTCATGGGAGCTGGCTACGGCAACAGACACTCGGGGAAATTTTGGCCTGTGTGTAATTGACTCGTTTTGATAAACGCTCCTGAATGACACCGGCATAATTCACCCTAAAAGTTTGCACTGTCACCGGGATGAGCCTACTGTCTGCCACAAATATATGGGTGCAATTTTGGAAATAGGTTTATAGCAATCCTTGGGAGAGGAGGGCGAGAGATAGCGATATTACCAACTTTATTACTGCAGCCGAACATCATCCAGCGCCTTGCCCTCAGTGTGTCTCAGTCTTCCACTCTTACTCTCTATTTCCTTTCGCTTCACCTCCTTTATCATAGAGAATAGTGCTGTAGATAACCCCTAATCTCAAGATATTACACAATAGGTTACAGTAAACATTTCTAATAGAGACACAAGACGTACCTTCATTTTACCCGTCTGAACCTGCACCATTATCTGCATGCACGTCTTGTGGCGCAGTCTATAAGAAACAAATGAACTCAATTCGATGCCTCTTAGGCCTTTAGTTCTGGACTATTTTTATGTTGGCCTGACAGCTTGACAGTGTGTTCTAGTTGAGATGTTGATTTGCTGAAATCACGCTATGTTGGACTCTTTGGAAGATCAGGAGCACGTCACACTGTAGCGCAGCGAGTTTTAAATATTACATTTGTTGTTGAATTTGGAACAGAAAATATCTGTTCACTGCATATATGCTGAGAACATACTATTAGAAACAAATAGACCACTTGTGATACAGTGGAGGAAAATAGGTTCATCTTAATTAGCCATTTAACAACACACACACACACACACACACACACACACACACACACACACACGCATACACACACACACATTTATTAACACCTACTATGTATCTAAAATCTAATACAGGAGCACTTTGCAGTTCTGTAATTACAGATCCCGTTTTTCTGTATACTTTCTTATGTCATTTCCCCCTGGTCTTCAATGGTTAGGATAATCACAGGACCACCACAGAGCAGATATGGTTTGGGTGGGGGATCATTTTCAGCACTGCAGTGATGTGGTGGTGCTGTGTTAGTGTGTATTGTGCTGTAAGGGTGTCTCAGACAGCATTTGCTGCTAGATTTTTTAAACAGTGTCCACTCATTGTGCACTCTACATCATTGGTTCACATTGCAGATGTAAAGTTAGGGAGAGTGGCTCATCTGTCGTTGCACAGTTTGTGTTGGTTGTCATCTAGTCCTTAATCAGTGGACACAGGACATTGTTGGCTGAATATTTTGGGTTGGAAGACTAGTCTCAGTTCAACAGTGACACTGAGGGCTTTGAAAACTTGAGCAACCACTGCTGTGTTTGATCCACTCCTACCAGCACAACACACACTAACACACCACCACCACATCAATGTCACAGCAGCACTGAGAATGATCCACCACCCAAAACCATACCTGCTCTGTTGGGGTCATGATCATTGAAGAGCAGGGTGAAATTGGAATAAAAAAGAAACATGTGGACTGTAATTGTAGAACTACAAAATGCTTGTACACAAATTTTGAGACTATATGAACCACCTTCTATAAAACTGAATATCAAATGTCTCCATTTTCAACTCAAAAGTTGCTGTTTCTTTCAGTTTTATGGTTTCTATGAAAACAGGTATCATGAGAAGGGTTTATTGCTCATAGTTTTTGGATACACTGTTTTAAATGCTATTTCTATTTTTGATACACTTTTGAAACATGCTTTGATTGCTGCTTTATTTTGCTCTGTGCAAAAATGCTGATCTCTATCAGTTTTATTGGCTTGGTATAAACATGAAAGATTCATTGTCTTCATCCAGGAACCGCACCCATTCCCAATACAGCCCATAAGACAGACCTACAGAGTCTCTATATTGCGTGCCCTTAAATAAGCATGAACAAAAGGATCACTGTTGCAGTGCCATCCTGCACTGATGCCACAAAACCCCTGAGCCACTCCCTTCTTGGCTCTTAGTGAATACTCCCCTTGAGCGGGCTTGATGGGTGTTGACTGAAAAAGTTCCTTATTCCACAGCACCCGAGGAACTGTGGGCTGCCAATGGGCCGCGATGACTGGCAGCAATCAATCATGCACACAGGCCTAATGAAGCAGGCTGTGCTTTATTAGAGGGCCTAGATTGCTGCGGCTCTGGCCCAGATGCACAGGAAAAGCATGCAGGCATTTGGCTGTAAAGCTACTCTAATGTTTACCCAGTCCATTACATGACCCCTGCATGAAGTGACCTTTTTTTATTTTCACAGGAATCTAAACATAGACCCAGCAAGCCAGAAACACATTAACAGATTATTTTTGTGTGGGTACATGATTTTTATTATTTTTTTATTATCTACATGTCTGTGCAGTGATGATTCAGTCATGTAAACAACTGGAAATACCTTCTTATCCTGCTCCCCACACTCCAAAATTTACACACACTGGAAAGCCGAGACACAACCCCCCCACGTCAAATCAGCCAGGAAGTGGCTTTGAAATCGGCCTGAAAGTGACCCCACCAGACGTCGACTAATATTTCAGCTTCTGATAGAAACAGTTTACTCATTAAATCACAGGCTCAGGGAGCGGGACTGATGATTCAGAACCATAATTCAGCGTGGGAGGACAGCACCGAAGTTTTAATACAGTGCACTTTTAAGGGAAGAGAGGTGAGAGGCCTCAAGACGAGGGGGCACGTCGAAAAGTTTTTTTTCGCAGACAAATGAGTAGCGAGGGAGTGAAAAATGCAAAGCAGATGTTTTTTGAGCCATTTTAATGGCAATGAAACATTACAGATGCCATTACCGAGCTCTTTTATGGCTCCTTTTAATCCTCCTCTGCCTGAGGTAAGGAACCCCTTGTGGTGCAAAGCAGCCTCTTTGCTTTTGCGCGACAATTTGAAGCCATTTCCAATTCATTTCCTAATCTGCCATAAGGCTTTGCAAGGCTTCCTTTGCAATTATTATTTCTTTGGAGAGAAGAAGAGTGAGCAGGGAGAGAGAGAGAGAGAGAGAAAGAAAAACATGCAGAGAAGTGGGGAAAGTCAAACCAAGCAGGTAAATTCATTGTAGTCCTTTGGGTATATATTTCTTGGCTTTGAAATTGCACAAATATGGGTTCCTTTTTATATTTTTATTTATTTATTTCAATTTATAAATAGGTTTTTAAATATAAGCACAAATACTGAAGGTTTTGGTACATCTCTGAAGGATGGAGAAAAGTTACAGAAAATGGCTGTGTTTTTATAGCAGTTCTGTAGAAGCCTTTCAGCAGTTTGACCCCTGCTCTGGTGATGGATAGGTGAATGGAGTCAGTACATGGAACACACACAACACACAACTCTCGAGAAAGGATTCCAACACTGTAAGCCCTGTTTTGAATAATGGAACAGTGAGTGGGCCAGCGGCCCCTATCACTATTAAACGGCGATTATAAAATGTGTGGGCCCAGGTGCTGGATGAGCAGACGGCTGCAAGGCCCTGACGGCCAGTCAGTGGGGAGTCCAGCGTCTGCTGCCTGCATTAAAGCCCTGTGTTCTGAAAAAAAAGGGAGCAGGAGCACTTCTAGGGGTGCAGGACCAGGGCTGGAAAACGAGCTGGAGATGAACTGGAAGTCCTCAGTGGGCCGCATCCAGCGGGCTGTAGATCATGGCCGGTGGCAGCCGCATGGGCGTGTGTGCAAACGCGCAGCTCATAAATATCCCCGTCTGTACACACACACAGGGGCCCCCATGATGGTGATGGCGAAAGGATGTCGCTGTCGGAGTGATTGAATGCTCCTCGTCCTGGCCCTCGGCGTATCCCCGGCTCTCTCTTTCTACTTCTCTCTCTCGCCGGCTGGAGCAGGAGGCCTACCGCCGAGCTAAAGGGGGGTGTGTGGGGGCTTAGGGTGAGAGGGGAGCAGCTATGCAGCCACACACCAAGGCTGTACGATGTGCACATGATATCATATTGCTCTACAGCTTCACATTGAAGGTGTATGATATTTCAGATATAGTATTATACTACCATTTTATTGCTACATGATATTGCTATCTAGGATGCATAAAAATATATGAGAAATATCTTAGCATATGTGAATCTAGTGCTGGGCAATACTGATAAAATTCAGTATCACAATATTTTTTCCAAAAATGTCATGCTATATAAATTTAAAACTGAAATTTGGAAAGCGATGATTTCAATATAGCAATATGTAACTAACACTGTATAAGAAAGTGACCATGCAGAATCCATGCTTACATGTTTACTACATGTAAACATGTAAACATGTAATTTATTAAAATGTTACAGACTGTACACAATAAATATGCTGTAAAATTGCATATTTAAATATTTTTCTCCATTAGAATTAAATTAAAAAGCCTAGATCCAGAAAATATAGGATTATAGGGTTAAAAAGAAAAAAAAAACTGGTGAAACACACATGCCAGACTAGTAGGCCTACCACAGTAACCGTTTTTGTGGTTGATATATTGTTTCAGGAACAATTACGATAAATGATATAATTGCAATTTTAAGAACATTTTTCTGTCACTGATATAATGATAATATAATAGCCTAATAATGCAGTTATACCTTTTAGCAAAAACAAAGTCATTTAGGAATATCCAGATGGAAATGGAATATAAAAATTTAAAATGCTTAGAACCTTTAAAAGCATATATAAAATAAAGCACATCTTTAAACAAATCCATATATTAAAGAGACGAGAGAATACTAGACAACAGAACAGAGAGAGAGAGCAGCTAAAATATTGATGTTCATTCTTATATAGACAAACACCAATAAGCAAAAATTATTGAGGTGATGTCCATATATTGTATGACATATCAATAATGTAATTATTCTGACAGGGCTACAAACAAGGTAATGGAAACTAAAAGAGATTGCCAGTATCAGTAGAAAATTCTGGACTGCACACATAAGGAGACAAAAGAATTTAGTCCTATAACAAATTTGGCCTGAAATCGCATGCATTCATGTAGGCCTGAGTTTCCTCTTTTGAGGTTTTGAGTGGTTTGAGTAAGATGCCCTACTTTTATATGGTCATCTGAAGAGAAGTGCTTCTATTTAAAATAGCTCATTTTGCCCTTTTTTTGTTTGTTTGTTTTTTTTTCAATGGGTTTAAGATCAGTGTCAGTATAAAGTGGAGTCATGTTATTCCTACATGATACTGCAAATGCTGCTGTGTTTAATTGTATTTGGTTTAATGCTAGGATTTTTTTTTTCCAGAGCAAACATAAATGCTTATAGCTTTAAAATATAATTTCTCCAATGGCCTACCACTTCTGCTCACAGCACTGTACATGCAAAGTCTCTCCAGTCTCTACCCCTCTGAGACCTAGCTGTGCATGCAGAAAGCTTTCTGCTGCAATTTAGCAGTCTGGCAGAGCAACGGTAATGTAGTGATAAATGTAGAAACATTAGAAAGCACAAGGTACATAAGGGTTGCCTTAGTGGATAAAGTAAGAAACAGTTATTCAGAGTGAGTAATGTACGAAATATGAAGGGCAGAAATCCTGTGTGGGGTACTAAATCGAAAGTGAGGAAGACATTAAATCATGACATTGGTTGCGACAGACATAGCTCTCGCTTTCTCTCACTCTCTCTCTTTCTCTCTGTATCTTTCTTGTCTCCTTTCTCCCTCCATCTCTCTGTCTGTCTTTCAGACGCACACATAGACAGAAATCTCAGATAATCAAGGGCCAGTAATTAGCCTCACTTGCTTTATTTTAATTGGGGGCAGGGGAAGGTTGCTCATTCACTGAGATTTTTTCCCTCCCCCTTCTGTAATTGCATACTTTTACATTACCCAAGCGTGTCTGCCGATTTTCTTCTCCATTTTTTTAAAATAAATTTCTCAATCTTCATCAGCTTATTTCAGCAGAGGTAGAGTAAAGGTACATATACATTTTTTATACTATTTTTAAATCAGTCAGTACTGAGCGAAGCAAGAAGGCAGGGCTTCCCTTTTGAAGAACTGCTGTCTCTTATTCTATCTCAATTTTCTGGCCTTTTCCTCGTCCACCGTTCTCTGCTCTCATCTGGCTGAGTCTTGACACTGTCCAGGTCCGCCCTAGTTGGCAAGTGAACGTGCCGTAGAGAAAGGGAGAGTTTATTTCCTGTTCTTGTGAATCATATATCAGTACAATTCCCCTCTGAGCTGTTTGGCAACGGCAGAATGACGGGTGTCATTTATCATGCGGCCTGAAAGAGGTTGTGGGAAAAGGGATTTGAATTCTTTCGGAGGTGTGCGGATTCTCCTTAGTGGGGGATCATTAAATGGAAGAAGGGTTTTTTTTCTTCCCCCTACAAGGGGATGTGAGAGACTGCTTTAGCTTCTTGTTTTTTTCTTCTCTTCATCTTTCTTTGTATGCCAAAATCGTACCTGCATCTGTGCTTTTCTGTCTAAGAAAACACAAAGGTTTGGAAGATGAAGAAAATTTAAAATTGTTGCTTAAAAATTGACACTTTTTCATGGATTAATATTTGTTTTTTCAATTAGATTTGATAAACTTGTCAGAAATTTGGTGCTGGGGTTTGTTGGTATAGCAGGAATGTGATCACATTAGGTCATTAAATATTATTGTTATTATTAATTTCGCAAATAATGAACAAAGACTAATTACGGCATGACATAAATCTGCACTTCAAATGTTTTTGGTGTGTTCTCCCCATGTCCTTGTGGGTTTCCTCCCATAGTCCCCATGACACAGATTGACACGTGTACACATCTTTTACTCCACTGGAATTTGCTTATACATTCATACACTACTGTATACTTTTTTCTGCTTATAGAAAAAAAAATAAAGTGATTGTGCTAATAATAATAAACTGATTGTGTAAATGACTTAACAGTCATTGTTAAACATATTTGCTTCTAATTGCTTCTCTATCCAAAAGAATTAATTATAAAACAACTTCCTAAGAAAAAAAGCCTAAAACCTGCACATTTTCTCTGCAAAAAAGATACATTTAATCCCCTCATCTCTTCAGTTACTGATATGAGCTTGCTTTGAGGTATGTCTCTTCATATTTTCTTTTTTCCCCTTTGGAAGTTGTGGCTTGAGAAAACTCATCATCTGCTGCACATTCAGCTCTCCAAAACTTGTCCATATTTTGCTAGAAATGCTCAAATGCCCCCTACCTTGGGCACCACTGCTCTTTATAATGAAGTACATAAGTAAAAAAAACTACAATGTATACATGCAGATAGCACTAGGTTTCATATTATTAATATAATATGATTAATATATAAAATTTACACATTTTTTTCATAAATTTAACTGCATAGATTGCAGCCTGGCTTAGAGCACTTAATTTTCCATGAATTCATTTTAAAGAAGAGTTCTGTGGTTCTATCATAGTGAAACTCTGCCAGAGGTTTAATCACAGGAATATTTGCACTTTTCTTTCTTAACATGGAAGCTTTTAATAAGTGGATTTGTACATTTAAAATTAAAGAATCAACCTAAGAACAACAAGGGCAGCACAGTGGCGCAGCCAGTAGTGTCGCAGTCAAACAGCTCCAGGGACCTGTGTGTGTGTGTGTTACCCTGTGAAGTACTGGCGCCCCCTGCAGAGTCCTGCCTTGAACTGGATAAGCGGTAACAGATAATTAATGAATTAATGTAAGAACAACATAATCATTCATTCATTATCTGTAACCGCTTATCCAGTTTAGGGTCACAGTGGGTCCAGAGCCTACCTGGAATCATTGGGCGCAAGGCAGGAATACACCCTAGAGGGGGCACCAGTCCTTCACAGGGCAACACACACACACACACATTAACTCACACCTACGGACACTTTTTTGAGTTGCCAATCCACCTACCAACATGTGTTTTTGGACCGTGGGAGGAAATCCACAGGGAGAACACACCAAAGTCCTCACAGACAGTCACCCGGAGCGGGAATCGAACCCACAACCTCCAGGTCCCTGGAGCTGTGTGACTGCAACACTACCTGCTGCCCCACCATGCTGCCACAACATAATCAAATTCAATAATTTTATTAATTGCAACAATAGTCTGTGTAAAATTACTAGTAATTATTTGTATGTGGAGGAATAAAACACATGCATATGTTTGTGTAGTATACATGACAAGATACATACATGTAGTTTAGATGATTTCTGAATTAAAATCTCTTAATTTACTAAATAAATGTTGGGGTCGAACTTGAACACATTAAAATGAACACATTAGCTGAGACACACGTTGGTAGGTTGACTGACGACTCAAAAGTGACGGTAGGTGTGAGTGTGTGAGTGAATGTGTGTGTGTGTGTGTGTGTGTGTGTGTTGCCCTGTGAAGGACTGGCGGCTTCCAGGTAGGCTCTGGACCCATCGTGACCCTGAATTGGATAAGCCGTTACAGATAATGGATGGATGGATGGATTAGCTGAGACACATGGCCCAAATTGCTGATGTCTTTGCCTAAGCACTAATCCCCTTTCATAGGGGTAGGTGGTAGGCATCATTTTACCACTTCTTGAATTCCTCACTCCAAAATAAAAGCCCTCTGCTTTTGTAATTGTGGTTTCATGTAATTATTTCAATTCTGATGAAGCGGCCGCAGTAATTAAGCAGCGGTGGGCAGCTGCCGCAAAATTCACATAGAAAATCTGCACTGTTAAAATCTAAATTTAGTAATTTCATCTCTTTAACAGGAACAAATTCCCCCTGCTGGACTGGCAACAGTTTTCATATTCATCTGGAGCATGATATTTTTAAAAATGGAGGGAGGAAAATATCCAGTTTATTGTTTGATTGATTGATAGCAAAACACCCTTTCCCTCATCAAACTGCACATCTCAATCTCCCTTTTTGTAAAACCATGGCATTATGTTAGCATGATAGTGATGGTGGTAGTTGCATTGGATCTTCAACATGTGCATGTATGACAATTTGTTCATTGCATCGCTTTGCTCATCACTCAGCATAGTTTTTGTTTACAAGATGCCTGAAGTGAATGTATTTCCAGTATTTAAAAGAACACTGAACAACTACCTGCACAGAAACACAGGTTTATATACTTATAATGTGATCTTCATTAAATGCTAGATCCCGTCCAGACCTGGATGGAGAAAGTTCTCTCTGGATCCATAACAAAATTTTATTGAATGAATATGAATTGAATGAATAAGGATAAGTTGTGGTGATAAGCATATGTAGCTAACACAGTTAATGCAGAAATTGCTTTTCTTAGATGTGCCAGTCTAAAGAATGGTTTATCCTGCATGAGAGAAAATTACAGCTTCAAAATCTTTGTGATGCACCACTGACCTATAATAGAACCTCTGTCATTGCTACTCTGGGTTAAGCACTGCAGAAACCGCACTATGTAACTTTTGGTGGAGGATAGGAAACCCAACCCCCTCCCTGACGAGTAGAGTGCTGTAAAAATGAATTACACTAAGGGTAGTCTCAGCCACAGACTCTCCGCCCACAAGTAGAGAGAGAGTGATACTTTTAGTGTATTAAGCTGGCTTCACTGTCAGGATTCTGATTGGCTATCTGTCTCCTTCTACTTGGCATGCCAAAACAGCTGACATGTGATTGGTTCATTTGAATGTCAGTCAGATTATTTTTCCTGCAGTAGTAGGCGGTTCTTGGCCGTTCTTTGAGTGGCAAAAGGTATCCGACTCTCCCTAGAGAGTCTGGCAACGAGAGACTACACTGGGGCAGCCACAGGATGAAAAAAAAAAACACCTAAAAGTGTTCACTAAAAATGGATAGTTTAAAATGTGCAGTTTATGTACAATTTGTTTAGCCAGTGGTCTTATACTTTATGAAAATGTGACATTAATCAAAAGTAGCAGTGTGAAACACCACTATGAGTCCAAGCACAAATCTTGAAGTTTGTACCTTGCCTGGAAAGAGATTGTAGCAACTAGATCTTACTGAATAAATTGTATAAATTGAGAATTTAAGAGGGAACAGGAAGAAATTTCACTATTCCCTTTTCCTTTATAGATAGAAATGTATTCTAGTAAAGGTTGTTTTTATTTGTTTGGTGGTCACAGACTGAGAAAAGCTAAACATTGTATTACATATTGTGTAGTGAAACCAACACATTACATTTCTGCATTTCTCCTGCCCTTAGCAGCACAAACACTATCTCTGTATCTTATCAGTGATTGAATGAGCAATGATGGGGGAAGCGTTGGTTTAAGATCTGCTTCAGTTTGTGCTAAGATTAAATCAGTGCAGAGTATCTTGCTACACGTCCAACAGTTTCTCAGTTTGCTCGCCTCTCCAAGAAGTAGCATCTGCCTAATGAGAAACAGCAGACCCTATCAAACGCAGCTTCTTTGCTGACACTCCCTAACTGTCATCAACATAGGATTTCTCACATTGCATACATGTTGATCACATAAAATGATTTCTGATGCTGCTGTCAGCAGCTCCTCCTTGACTTGCCACAAAAATATGTTGAGGTTTGATTTAACTGCTAGGAAGAAAAACACACACACACATACAGCACTCCACCTCCCATGTGGCTTATGAGTGCAGGGTACATGCAGTATAAATTAAACGACTCGGAGCAATGCTATGATCTCGTATCAGCTCCTATTTTTCTACTAAGACACTGTATTCTTTAGGATGTAAGAGTAAATAACTGATCCTTGTTCTATACTTTAATGTTCTCTGAATCTTAATGTTTATTCAACAGTCAGGGAGGCCTATGAAGGCTGAAATAAAAAAGACAGGATTCTTTAGAGGTGCAGAGAGTTGGCACCTTGTCTGGCCAATATATATTTAGTCTGATAGGTCTTATTACAAGTGGCCTTTACATTACCCATATTACAATATGCAAATATGCAAATTAGGCCCCTTTCAACAAGCAATATACACTTTGAACATCCTGATGTGTCAAACCTTGAAGGTTAATATTCAATGTGTTTTAATAAACCAACTTACAATATACTATTTTATTTCATAGTCCACTATATTAGGCAACACCAAATGGTAGACATTGGTCCAGTTTGGTTCTGTCTGGATTCATGACAAATTCATCCATCCATCCATCCATTATTTGTAACCAATTATCCAATTCAGGGTCACGGTGGGTCCAGAGCCTACCTGGAATCATCGGGTGCAAGGCGGGAATACACCCTGGAGGGGACACCAGTCCTTCACAGGGCAACACCCACACTCACACATTCACTCACACACTCACACCTATGGTCACTTTTGAGTCGCCAATCAACCTACCAACATGTGTTGTTGGACTGTGGGAGGAAACCGGAGCACCCGGAGGAAACCCACGCGGACACGAGGAGAACACACCAACTCCTCACAGACAGTCACCTGGAGCGGGAAACGAACCCACAACCTCCAGGTTCCTGGAACTGTGTGACTGCGACACTACCTGCTGCGCAACCGTGCCGCCCTCATGACAAATTTTTGATGAATATATGAAAATAAATATTAATGTCCATGTAGTGTTTTTTTTTCCCCAGACAGTTGTGGCAATTCACAACGTGCACAGCTAATCCAGTTAATTCAGCAAAAGCTTCACTGAGCAAAGCCAATCAAATTAATTGTTTACCCTATGTGGCCAGTTAAAATAAGGAAAGATGATGTTCAATCCAGAACTAATACAATGTAAAAGGGAATGTTAGGAATGAAAAGGAGTTGTGTATGGCTGTTTGTACACTTTTTCTAAAAGAGACCCCTTTTATTTCTTTTCTTCTAAAGATTTGGTCTTTGTTTTTTTTATATTTCTGGTAAATATAGATCATTCTTTGTTCCAGTGATGTAGAAGTTCAGTATATTAAAATGGTCCTAATTTGAATATTAAAAATAAATTTTGTTCTAATGATTAGAAACTAGAAAGACTATAGTTTGCTGAGGCAAATTGTACCAACTGAACCTTGTTTCATTTAAAGGATAACTATGAAATATGTTTTACCATAAAGATACATTCATTCATTATCTGTAACTGCTTATCCAGTTGAGGGTCATGGTGGGTCCAGAACTTACCTGGAATCATTGGGCGTAAGGCGGGAATACACCTTGGAGTTGGCGTCAGTCCTTCACAGGGCAACACACACACACACTTTTGAGTTGCCAATCCACCTACCAACGTGTGTTTTTGGACCATGGGAGGAAACTGGAGCACCCGGAGGAAATCCACGCGGACAACACACCAACTCCTCACAGACAGTCACCCGGAGCGGGGATCAAACCCACAACCTCCAGGTCCCTGGAGCTGTTTGACTGCAACTCTACCTGCTGCGCCACCATGCCGCCCACCATAAAACTACAATTTCAGCATATTTGTGATGCTCCACTGACATGTAATAAGGAGAATAGGGCTTCTATTTTTGCTACTTTGGGCGCAGCACTGCAGAAACTGCACTATGTAGTGCTGAAAAAATTATTTACTCTAGGGAGAGCCCAAAAACAGAAACAAATCTTACCGCACTAGATATAAACATTTTCGGTTCTTTAAACTGCACCCATTGTGGACACAGACGTTCAAATGAGCTTGTATAAGAAAAGCCTGAAATAAAATGCCAAGCTCTGGAGCAGCTGGACATGAGCCTAAACTCACCATGTGCAGTGCCAAGTGTAGGTTTGAACTGTCAAGTGTAGTGGAACTGTGTTCACTGGAGTGACTGAGCTCCGTCTCATACCTTTGGGATGAGTTGGAACGGCATTTTTTATTTGACAGAAATGTTCTTTTAAACATGTACCATAAACCTTCCCAGAGAAGAAAATACTGAACCTGTGGCTGCAGCAAAGAGGGGCAAACTACCTATTAGTATCCTCCAACAAGAACAGGAGTCTAGAAACCTTTGCTCATATGGAGGAAAATAGGTCAATGGTGTCAGCGTTTACCGATGTCTTTGTAAGATATTGCATCGTTCAGTGCAATATTAAGTAAGGTCTGGGCAGAGTTGTAAAAACACAGTGTGATATAAAAATAAGCCTGTGTATTATAATTTTATATATTCATTCATTCATTCATTCATTATCTGTAACCACTTATCCAATTCAGGGTCGCGGTGGGTCCAGAGCCTATATAAATACATATATATTTTTCGTCGTTGTCTAATGAAGAACATGTATGTCCAAAGTAGCTTATAAAAAGTTTATAGGAGAAAAAAAAACCTTTGTAACTGTGAGTAGATGTTAGTGTAAAAAGATTTTATTCTAAATAATTTTTTAGCATTTCTAGCAATCCATTCATCAGTTTTCACAAAATATGAAGGACAGGTACAGTCTTCAAATCATATAGGAAACTAAAAATAGACAACAATTGAGATACATTTATTATTTATATTGAAAACCACAAAATGTGCTTCCAAAAATGGACATTAATTGTTTTTCCCCATGCTATTCTTAAAGTATTTTTTTAGGTACAACTTTTGATACAGTAGTTAATCTGTGTTCTTGGAGTAGTTACGGTATCCATGCTCAGATTAACATGACGTAATTTATTGTAATAAGGTAATAAGGCTAAATAATCACTCTCCACACCTCTAATAAGTAGCAACATTTCTGCACATATTGCACACCCCTAGTTTCCACCTGGTTTCACTATTCAGTTTTTTTTTTTTTTGCTCCTGTTCCCGCTGTCCTCTGCTGCTCTCGGGGTGATTTTGGGGCGATTGGAAGGGTTCTGAATCCAGCCGTGGGGTGTGTGGGGGGGCTTGACCTGACCTGATCATCAGCTTGTCATATTCAGGGCTCCCTCTGACTCAAGAACTGCAGTAGATGCCCCTGAGGTAAATGGAAACATTAGGTTGTTGCCAGACTAGTTCACATCTTATCCAGACCACACAAGTAGACAGAGAAAGAGAGAGAGAGTGTGGGGTTGGCGTTATTGCAGTATGAGAGTAGCTGGTACTGCCAGGTGAAGTCTTTTCGTCTCCTAACTGAATAAAAAGGTCAAGCTGCATTTTCAAACCACATAATTACAGATAAATTATGGTGTGAAAACTTGTGCTTCTTTGTTGATTAATTCTACACACATGCAATACACATACCCTCACAGCAAGCCTGCTGAAAAGCACATGCCAGGTAAAAGGCAGGCTTTAAAATCTGTTGTGGCTTTTTCAATATGATTTGTGTGCTTTTGTGTACCCAAAATAGTCACAGTTTGTTTTCTCATGGCCATTTTCAAACCCGTTTTCAGCATTAAGAATTTTTCATGCTTAAACCAAGCGTAGGCTTTTGAGGTATAAAACTCTCTAGTTCTGAGCTCCAAAATATACCTTTGGATTGAATTGTAATGGATTTTGTGATCCAGAACTAATCAACCAACATCAACACCTGACCTCGCTAATATCCTTGTAAGTGAATGCCATCAGATCTTTACAGAAATGCTTTACCATTTTGTGTAAAGCCTTCCTTGTTTACAGCAAATGTTAACCAAAGTAAAACATTGTGAACCACCAAAGATTGTCCTTGGGACTGGACAATAATTCATTATCAAAGCATATAACAATATAAAATGTTTTAATAACAGTTATATAATTTTAAAACATATTTTCAGTATTTAAATATGCATTATTTACAGCATCTGTCACTCACTGCTGTCCATTACATGGCGTCAGTTATTTGCACTATGTTTTAAAGTTAGTTAAAAAATTTAGAAAGTTTTTTGTCTTTGATGTCATGTTTCTTGTTGGTTGTTGGGAGTTTTTTGTGGCTTTTATATTATTCATCTTAATATCTGATTTACAGAATATATACTGAAATTAAAAAATATATTGTGATTATACCTTTTGGCCATATCTTCAAAGACCTTATTTTCCTATGATGTCTCCATTGCTGTGTCAACACATGTAAACGTACAAGTGCTTTTATTGTCATTTTTCTAGCAATGAAATTCCTCCTAAACATTTAACCCATCTGAAAACACACTCAAACATAAGCCCATTACACACAGGCATGGTACATTTTCTGGAGTTTACCTGTGGAAGCTGTATGTGCTCACACAAACTCTCGTAAAATTTGTTCTGGAATTTACACAGATTTCACAGATTGTATCTAGCTAGCCTCTAGTAACAATGCCAGGTAAAGTCTGATTGAACACGTGTGTGGAACATGCAATGCACAGGCACTGACCCTTTCCTAAAGAATGTGAAAGGACCACATCTCTGGACCTGATACTCTGGAGTTTCTCTTCAGAGTTCATAGAAGCCATACCAGCACCCAGAGGGCAACTGGGAGTTAGGTGCATTACTCAAGGGCACTACTGCCATTAATGTTGAGGAAGGAAACAGTGCTTTTTCTTCACAACCCCCCCCCCACCCCACCCCACCCCAAATCCATCTTAAAAGCTAATAAGCATTTGTCATCCTCCGTCTGCCCTCCCTCTGCAGCATATCCTCAAATGTACTGGGTGTATTGTCATTGTTTTACCAACTCCTCCAAATGTTTAATTGCAATTACAGTCCCGTGATAGCTCCCCAAGGGGTGTATGATTACAATTAGAAAAAGGGAGAAAATATTAATTAATTAGAGTACTTGGGGAGGAGAGGCAGATTGGCTCAAGCCTGCCTGTAGGACACCACTGAGGATTGGCACTTTATTAAGACCCTTTCTTTCATATAGGCATCATATTGATGTGTTGTTTTCTGAAGCCTACTCACGCTGTCCCACTTTTAAAAGGTTTCTCATGTTGAGTATTTGCATTTCCTATGATGTAGAATTATTCCTCAGATTCCTTTACAACTCCTCACAGAATGCAGGCAGATTGCAAGAGATGTATTTTTGGATGAAGTGGCACACTTAGATCCAGCAGCATTTTGGATAGAGCTATTGTTAGTAGGATTGATTTTCTTTAACGTAACGTTAAATGGGTAAAGCTACTCTTTCTTTGTTCTCTTGCTTTAATGCAGCAAAGGAGCATTAGACCCAAAACTCCGGCTGCCTGGACACAGCAGTTCATTGGGTTACGAGGGCAAAACGTCTGCAAAAACAGTCATCTAGTTTGTGACCATTGTCTGTGATTGATGACCCAACCTTTAGTTGCTGAGCTGGTGTGTTTGTTCCAGTGTAATTGTCTTCCAGATGGCTGGGCTAAGTGTTCGTTAACACGTTTATGGTAGCATTGTTAAAATTGACGTTTCGGGCACCCGTTTCTTTAAGGATGGAGTGTGCCAGACTCTCATCTGTCCATAAAAAAAAAAAAAATTATATATATATATATATATATATATATATATATATATATATATATATATAGAGAGAGAGAGAGAGAGAGAGAGAGAGGACAGCCTTTTGGCTATGCTGCTTTTCTTTTTCTTTCCATTTTCAAGTGTTCCTGATGCGCTGATGCTGATGATCTAGGCTGATCTCACATGTCATGCGTCTTTGAAGTTTTTCTAGCGGAAGCTGCGTATTTGTGAATGGTCTCCGTATACATAAAGACATCCTAAAGGCAGAGTGCGAAATGACAAAAACCCTCAGCCTGAGAGCAGTAGGATTGTAGGGAGTGGGGATAGAAATAGAGAGAGAGAGAGAGAGAGAGAGAGAGAGAGAGAGAGAGAGAGAGAGAGAGAGAGAGAGAGAGAGAAAATGGATCTAGGTGGCAGCGCTAGTCATCAATCATGTCCCCTCAAGGGGAGGTGCAGCTAAAGCTGGGTTGAAGTGCTATCTGTCAGCTGCTGAGATACAGACGGCGCTGCGCAGGCCACAACCATATCACTCCACCATCAGCTCCCAGCAGCACCCACGACCATGTAAACACGCACAGGTGCCGCGCCGAGCTGAGCGCCCAGCCCACTCGCCTGCTGAGGTCACCAGGATAAGGCTTTAATGTTTGGCATGAGAGATAGCGCATCCTACCTGCTGCGATAGCCCTTGTTTTGGGCCTGTTTACTTCTTTTTCAGGGAGAATTTTATTTTTTGGGGTGTGCATTTCAGTGATAGTGATAGTAGTATGGCTTGTGATGTTGATGGATGACTGCAAAATAATGTCAGGTGTAGTCATCTGATTAGATTCACAGACTTGATGGAGGCCTAATCCGGAAAGTGCTCTCATCATCTAAGGTAGGATAGACTGTCGAGCCATGTGTGATCATAAATCTGAGGGAGCAAATACCTTCAATGTATATGCTATCAGAAACAAAGGGAGCTAAATTGTCACTGAGGTGGAATCACTCACATAACAGAGATTGTACATCAGTAGTGAAAATAACCAGACAATATTCCATTTTGTAAGTGGCACTGACTCTGTATACTATGTCTTGGCTAAAGGCATTTACTTCTAAATGCTGAGTAGACATGCAACAGTATGAAAATGTAATATCAGGATTATAGTGGCCAAAATTATCATGGTTTTCACTGTATTGTTAAAACGTGCAGAAAAGTTTAAAAAGTACTGATACACAAATTACAAAATTATTTCAGGAGCTTTTATACTGACCACAACATTAGCACTCTGTAATCAAGTTTAAATAAAAATGAACAACTCTGCAGTTTTTTTTTTCATGTAAACTGTGTAAGCTGTGTTTGAATGTAACATTAAACTATGTTTTTTTCTAATGTCCAATATTAAGTTGGAAGTTAATGTTAAATTAACTGAAATTCTTCAGTTTGTAATTCTGGATAAAATGTGTTTTTTTTTTTCTCCTTGTTTGTAATTTAAAATGAAACAAAATGACCAAACCAGCACATTTCAACACCCACATATGGGTTTACGAGAGAATCAATATCAGTTATAGCCCATTAGCAACTCCAAAGTCTTCATTTACTCTGGTGTAGTGCACAATGTCACCTTTCCATCCTTTTTTAAATTCCCATGGTTTTGAGAGTCTTTGGGGACTGAAATCAAGACGGGGAGATGACAATGGGCACCACACAGTGGCTCTGTCACTGCACCATATTTCTCCTAACACAAAACCCACCTTATGTGCAGTGTGATGCTGCGAACACTGGAAGACTGTTCATAGTTTTGGTTGATGTTGAAAATTAGGTGAGTTTTATAAATGATAATAATCATCAGAATATACATTGAAACAGTAATTCTAACCATCAGAAATTTCACCATGGTTTTCAGAGAAAACCGGTAACCATTTCATCTCTACACTTTCAGAAAAAAAGGTATGTTGGAGGTACAATATTGGTCACTAAAAGTACAAACTGTGTAAATATACCTATAAAGGTACAACAGTGTTTAAAAGTCCACTTTTGTTAAATGTACATTTCATTCTCTTCTCCAGGAGGAGAGATTAATGTATGTAATCTTTCATTATAGAACTGTGTCATATAAAAACATAATTTAAGTCCTGGAGATTAAATGGGACATATCAACACAACTTTAAAATCTACAATTATAATAAAATAAGGTACAATTATGTTCCTTAATTAAAGGTGCAAATATGTACCCTTGAGGGTACCACCACAGAGACAGCAAAAGGTACCACCAGAGTGACAAATTTTCTGACAGTGTATAGCATGGTTTGTACCTTGATGAACAATGTTCTACCTGCTTAGTATGCCAAATTACCCCCTAAAATTCCAAACTATGGTCTGGTGAATTGAAGTAATCAGGCAAGGTCAGGAATTAAAGACCATAAGTGAAAAGTCTGGAGGGTGGAGAAGTCAGTTTACAAACTTCAAGTGTAAGAAAAAAACAATGTATGCTGCCATTAGCTGTGTCTTGCTGTTGAATAAAGCCACCAGGCCCCCACACCACACACACACACACACACACACACACATACATATGCACACACACACACACACACAAACAAACTCTCCCCGACGTGGAGCAGCAGCTGTCGATAGCTAGCAAGATGGATAGCCGTTCTGCATGCCTATTGATTCGGCACAGGCCAGAGATATAAGTATCATTTGTCATTTCTGGAATGATGCGGAGCCCTAGTTAAAACCCAGAGAGGGGAGATGGCCATGCCGGCGGGGGGACGGCAGAGGAGCAGGTTGTCTAGCCCTTTGATGAATGGCTCTATGCCTTTTTGGTTTTGACTGGGAGCGGTGGGGTCCCTTTTAAGCAGCTATTTGCTTTCACGACCCTCCAAGAACAACAAGGCATTTGGGTCTGCTGGCTTGAGAGCTTTGCCCCCCCCCCCCTCCACACACACACACACACACCTTCTACAAGCAGGGTGCTCCGCAAACCTGACAGGCTTGTACTGTCCCGAGTCGGTGGCTGCCTCAGGTTGACAGGCCTATCTGTGATGGCACTATGGACCCATTCAGCTGGTCTCAGATCAAGTTTAGGGGACTTGTCATGGCATTAAAAATATATGATCAAAAAGTTTTCCCTTGTTCACAGGCCCCCATATATTGGATTTGTGTTTAAAGATATGTGAACACTATGCCCTCAAGCTTAATCAATATTTAGAGATCATGCTACTTGTAGAAACAAGTGGTAAGACCTTCTTGTAAAGTACATTTTGTGAGTACTTTGGTCAGTCATTTCAGTGCAGCGTCAGAAACTGCATAAGCACCTCTAGTTAAAGCAACAACTCTAGTTAAAAGTGTGATGCCTCACTGCCCTGTAATAGGGAGAATGGAGCTACTGTCTTCTCTACTCTGGGCTCAGCACTGCAGAAACTGCATTATGTATCTTATAAAGGAGGGTAGGAAACCCTACACTGCGTGGCTATTCTCTTTAATTTATGTTAATAATTTATGTTTATGTTTTTTTGGTAAAAGGAATAATTCTAGGTAAGATTTGGTATATTACGGTAATGTCCTAAAATCAAGGAGGATGGGGAAGGGATGAGTGGATGGTTTCCTACCCTCCTCCAAAAGTTACACAGCACAGTTTCTGCAATTCTGAGACATGTATAGCAATGATAAAAGCTCTAGTGTTTTTATGACAGGTCAACAAACTTCACAATTATATTGAAGCTGGAATTTTAAGGTAAAAATACTACCTAGTGTTACTTTAACTGCCAGCTAATTCCAGAGCAGTATGTAGAGCATTAGCAAGGATTACTCTATCAGGAGGTTGATGCTGATCCACAGCAGCACACTTCACATCCCAAATCTATTTGCACAGCATATACATCAATTAGTATTCAATAACCATTAGTCTGCTTGCCGAGAGATGGCTATGACAAACGAATAAAAGTAATGTTTGCCCGTCAAGTAGAGCGGCTCTCCAGGATCCCCCGGTGACTTGGCTTTGATTATGTTGTGCGATTCGGGCATCCAGCCAACAGGAGAGCTGGCTTCATTACTGTATGGATCATCTTTTAAGACCGTTTAAGATCACAGGGTCCCGAGTCGAGTAAATAATGAGCAATCCAAGACAAAGTGACTCTGAAGTTTATTGAGCTTCATTGGTTCATTCGGCTTGAAAAGGCTGCAGTGGAATATCACAGTGTTGCTTAGTGCATGTGTTTCTTATTTGACTCGTCCTCAAATCTTTTTTGTCTCAAGTTTTTTTTTCCCTTAACGTGATGTTTTATTTTAAGATGCCATCATCTCCGAAAGATGAAGTTTCTTAAAATACCACCCGGCTGTGCCAGAGGAGAGCAGGCAGCAGAGTGATATGAGGAACGTGGCAGCACAACATGAAAATCCTCAAACAGAAGAATGACAAGTAATTACTTCAGGTGTCCATCAAACTGTGTTTGAAAATGTCAGTATGGGATCCAACATGATAGATGTACAACTTCAAAATCTGCAGAAAATAATTACTCATCCGAACGGTGCGGTTGGGGAGAGAGCAAAACAGACGTAAGTGTGTGTGTGTGTGTGTGTGTGTGTGTGTGTGTTGTATTGGTACCTCATGCTAGGCCCCAGCAGTGTGTGTGTGTGCCATAGCACCGCACCACAGGAGCACTGTTGTTGCCTCGGTTTCTTTCTGAACAGCCAAAATGTCATCGTCCAGCTGGAGGCAGATCTCTCGATTTTTTGTGTGTTCCATCGAGTGTGCCCACACATACACACACATACACAAATGCCCACAGAGCCGTGGTGCAAGGTTACAATCTAAGACACGACAACTTGCACTGTGTATCCAAGTCAAGAGGAGGTCTGGCCTGTGACGCAAAGCTCATGTCAGCTTCTTTAGAGACACTGACAACTGACGACAGTGACATAAGGAACGCTGCTGCCTGTGTTTACAAGAAGCATCTGAAAACTCAATGCCTCATTGTTCAGTCACTGCTCAGGCTCAGAGGTTTGTCCAGAGAAATCCAAAAGAATTACTAACCAAGGTTACATCAACATTCTGCTTCAATCCTCTGAACCATATGAAAAAATGGTTCTAAAAGTGACCATCCTGTGAAGCTGTGGATTGATCTGTACTGATCACTAAGCTCAGCTGAAGAGCACCCATTGGTCTATTGTTATAAAGCTGTTATCACCCTGGACTGCACCTTTTCACGTTTTTTTGGGGATGAAGCATATACCAGGCTAGTAGGGACAGCACTGGTATGACGTGCTTTTGGACAGAAGTAAGTAATTTTAGCTAAGTGCTCTTAGGGAACCAAAGGTCTCGCTGGCTAAACATTGTGAATATTTGGTGATGGCCCCTAAACATGTTTAAGTTACAGCACTTTCATGGACATGTTTGGCCAAATCGTGTAGAATGGACATTTTCTGTGTGTTAATGTTTTTCATTCAATGTATAAAAGATGAAATGCTTCTTTTATTGTTGGATGCACTCACAATTTTTCCAAGTGAGTGTGCAAGCTGGTTCAGAGTGCTTTTCAGAATAGTCTGAATTTATTAAGAGTATTATTTTTTATCAGAGTACTTATTGACAATGCCTAAGCCCTGTGGCTCTCATTCTTCCTTTTTGTGTTCACATTTCCTATCCCCTCAGCTTTCAGTTGGGAACAAACTTTTCCAACTAATAGAACGGTTTCATATTAGGGTTAAAAATGGGAACTGCACCAGTTCCAAGTTAGTGGAAATGGGTTGTTATTAAATGTGAATATGCAATTATTTGTCACTGTACAACGCACAACAAAATGTGTCTTCCGCATTTAACCCATCTGAGGCAGTGAACACACACACACACACAGACACACACACACACACAGTACATTAGAGTACTAGGGGTAGTGAACACAATGGGCAGCCACAGTCTCTTTACTTTCATTTTAGGGTCACATTGATTGGCTGATTCTTATTCCTTCACAGCCAAATAGCTCCAATAACAAGGACCGGGCTTAGACTTTGTAGGCTATTATAATACATAGTAATGGATAGGAATCATTGGATAGTGGGTAGCCTTTGCTCATCTCACATTATTGAGATCATTATATTATTACACACATTGGTCAGAGTGAATATACATTGCACCACGATTCTGATCCTGCACAAATCCAGTCATACATCCCTCCTGCATTCGTCTCCATTTTCTTCTGTGCTCACATCAGACAACAACGGCTGTGCTCTTGGCCAGATCTCCTTGGAGAACTAGTGCATGAATTGATATCTCTCCCTCCCTCTCTAATGCCTCTTTTTCCCTCAAACGGAACAAACAGGCAGAGCGTGTACGGCGCCCGGGACAGATGTTCGGGATTACTTTCACCTCGCTGCTCTATTGTGTGTGGTTTGGAGGAGCCCAGCTGATGTGGAATGCCACTCATTCAGCCTGCCACAGCCCCTACTGTGCTCTCTCTCTGTCTCTCTCTCTCTCTCTCTCTCACTCACTCACTCACTCTATGGCTGTCTTCATTCTCCTTTATCTCGCTCCCTCTCTCCACCTTTCTCTTGTTCTCTTCTTCACTTTCCCTGACATCCATCAGGACGGAGCAGAAAGAAGGGTTGCTCGGGAAACGACTGTCCTCCAAAAGTTTGACCTGTCATTCTCTGCGGTCGGCGCTTGTCACAATAACAGTAGACTGAAAAGCGCTCATATCTGAGTGTGTGTGTGTGTTTGTGTGTGTTTGTGTGTGCCTGCTAAACAAAACCAAAATACCTGAAATGAGATATGCATGAAATACCCTGGTATTAAATGTAACCTCTAGTAGTCTAGTGTTAATATTGGGATTTCGGATTTCTGATCTGTATATTCAAGGCCATTCACTGAAATGGCTTCCAGGCGCTACAAACCACAGGGAATCTTGGAGGGTTAACAGACGGGTTCCCTTGCAGCTGGATACCAAATGTCTGACAGAAGTAAAACTCACATTAGTGACTGAATTTACTAAATCAGTGGCAGGGCAGCAGGCAGACACCTGTGAAACTGCTTTTCTGGATGTAGCCATAGCGCAGTCAGAGCTCCTCTCCAGCAGAGCAAAAGCAGGTGCTTGTTTTTAATTTTTTTATTTAATTAATTTGTGTGTGTGTGTGTGTTTCTTAGACTGGAAAACCACTGAGCATAGAGGCCCCCTCTGTGAGAAAAAGTCAAGGCCATTTGAAGTTATCTGTATACAGAGACTATCTAATCTGGCCAGCGCAAGTCGCAAGCGGAAGTGGGAGCAGGACCGTGGATGGGGCCGAGCTGGATCTTTAATTACCACCGATATCACCACCCTGAGTCTGGAGAGAGAGGGAGAAATAGAGAGAGAGAGAGAGAGAGAGAGTCGCATGTTCACTTTTTAATTAAGGCTCGGTAGTGTAACTCGTCAATGTACATTATTGGAAGAATGAACATCAATGCCATTGCTTTTTCTCCCCCTCCTTTATCTCTGTCAATGATTCAAAGACATGATTTATGGTCGCGCGCCGTCTTTCAGGATCATCCATCAAAGCGCTGGGGCTCCGCCGCCCAGCCGCCCGTTGTAAATCATTCTGAAAGCCTGTCACTCATTTCCATTAGCCGTTCCCTCTGTCGCTCTGGTCCCCGCCTCCCTCACCTCCCTCTCCCTGTCTCTCTCTCTCCCTCTCTCCCTCCCTCCCTCCTGTACCTCCAGCCCTAAACCGTTGCGGGGTATCTGTTCCGTCTCACCACTTCATGTGCCCTCCCTCTCTTCCATAAATTAACTGTTTTCAGCCCCTTGCCATGGTGAGGTGGGCTGCGTCACACTCTTCTAATGAATGCCCCCCCCCCCCCCCCCTCCCACTCCATTACAGCTCACAGCCCCTGGACGGGCGAGAAACTATTCAATAATGCTCAAGAGAGGCAAAGCCGTCGCTGGCTGTGATTGTGGACGTCACACGTTCAGAATAAGACTGTATAAAGGATCACATAGGATCTGGAGAAACACTACGATGTAGTGAATATGATATATTTAAAATATCCAGAACACTAGGAATGTAAATTTTCAACCTATGCGTGAGTGAGATCAGATAACATTTCTCAGACAATTCAGTGCTTCTTGATTTGGTCATACTATTTTTATATAATTTCAATATAATATATTTTTATTGTACAGAGGAGCAACTGTTAACCCTGTGGTGCAATCTAAGCCATATTTCCATCCAAAGCTTTCACAAATGTTATGTGCTATAAAGAAATATCAGCAGAAAAATGTGCGAAATGAGTCATATTTCCACCCACTACACTTTTGCCAGTAAATTTAAGATGACGTTGAAACAAGGAAGATGAACAGATTTGAGTGGGCTTTTATTTTGATCAAAACAAAATAAAATGACAAATCATGTTTACAGTGCAATTATTATAAATTACTTGCATCATGTTTCTTATAGCTGCACCCCTAACAGAGTGGTCCTAAAGCATGGATAATAGAAAAGATCAAGAGGGAGAGTCGCTCTTTTTCACCTTTCTAACTTTTCCACTTTATCCGAGCTTAAACATTTATTTTTTTGATGTTTGAGTGTGAATTTTAGGGCTTTTCCATTCATATATTTTTATACACATTTTCCTGTTTCATAAGAACTCTGCGGATGGAAGACACTGTAATCAGTATTCCAATATCAATGAAACTGCCTCTTTCAGAGTGATTCACATTTGTTCTGATATTAGCTGCTGCCATGTAACAGGGCCCTAGAGTGATATGGAGGCATGCTGCCATCCTCAGATTCCATCAGCCTTACTTCAAACACCAGTGCCAACTCCAAAAGACATGAGGAATCACCTTGAGACCCTATAAATGATCCACTAATGTTTGTCTTGTGTGATAGAAGAGTTGTGTTAGGAAATGAGGCACATTACAAGGTGTAATCTTTGAGCATAAGCATGAGCATGCCATAAATTTCACGTTAAGCACAAACGGCGGCACAAACCTCTGAGTGTAATTTAAAACATCTGTCCGACGTTACTAATGGCAAAGTGTCAGATTTCACTCAGAGGGAGAGGCCTGCTCTGATGGATTAGTTGGTGTGGAATAATTTATCTCTGATTAAGTGTATTTTCTTTACCAAAATGAATACCTTTCATTACTCGGAAAAACTAAGGCCAAGCAACAAATAACGTGAGGGATTTTTTTTTCTTTAGTGTCAAAAATGAATTAGTGTAACAAGTACACAGACTTATTTTTCCTGCACGTCAAATTGCAGGAAAAGTGTGAAGGACATGACTTATGTTATTTTATTGAGTATACAAAAGGACCAACATTTTTTACAAACCTCTACTTTGATCTGTATTTTTTATAGCATCTTCCAGCTGAATTATTTGCAAGGTTTAAATTACTTTATCTTGCAAACCTTAGCAGTTTATACTCCTTAAACAGTGCATACGGGACAGAAGCGTTCTATTGTTGTTTTTTTGTTGTTGTTATTGAAAAGTAATGTGAAGTAATGAAAAGTTAACTCCAGAGAAGACTGTCATTCATCCTCAATAGCTGACACGTCTCTGTGGGGTGCGCTGTGGCCTTTCAGTCGAGTGCCTTCCTTCCTTTTTTATACTAATCAACAACTCGATATCAACACGACAAAATATCTGCTAACGGTAGAAAGGCGATGTTAAGGGGGAAGGGTTTTTTTTTTGTGAAGAATGAGCTTGCCAACCCATCTCACAATTTGGGCAGCCATTGTGTGCAGCGTGGGCTGTCACGGAGTGACAATGCTCACCAGGCGCATCGTGAAACTTAGCGCTTTGCAGCGACTAGTGGGCCCTAATCATTGCGCTGAGGACGCCTGACAACAGCTTGCGACAAATTTGCCATTAAAATGAATGGCAATGGAGGGAAGTATGCTTTTGGAGGCACTTCCCTCTTCCTCCCCACTGCCCCCCCACCCCCCAACCTCCCTGTCACTGCATCTCCCTTACAGCCTCGCAGCTTTTTTGGCGGGACATCCTTCCTTTTCCTTTCACTCGTGCCACCAAACAGCCTTTGGTCCCTCCAGAAACTTGACAGTGCCGCACTTCTGCCGCAGGTATACCGGCGAGCCTCATTGTTTTTAATGAAAGCAACAAAACAAAGCAAAAAATAGTGGCAATCTCCTATTAATGAACTTGGAATATAAAAAAATGCCTCCTTTGCTGAAAAGCACAAAAAAAGAAAAGAAAAAAGAAAAAGAAAAAAAAATGCTTGTATAAGGCAAAGTGTCTTCTGGAGCCAGGCCAGAATCTAATGAAAGATCCATAGAGAGAGCTTTGGGGGGAAAAGGGAAAGGGAAGGAGGGGGGCTTCAGAGTAAATTGAGACAGGAAATGCAGATATTTTTAACAGAAAATACAAAGCTGTTTTTTTTCTGTTTCTTTTTTTTTTTTAAGTGCTGTGTCCATTAAGACTTTCCTACAAATTTGGGCATTGTCATCATCCTTGGACAGTGCCAGTCAAATGCAGTCACTGTTGATTCAGTGTTGTCAAACAGATGTTGAATATCATGCAGATCTCTCACTCTCACAATGTCACAACAGGGATTTTTTTTTCCTCAGGGTGATATCTGTCACAGAACCACAGCTTCAGCTTTGTTTAATCAATTAACACCTACATGTGAAGTGTAAAAACGTGATGCGGGTTAGATAGAAGAGGCCTGGTTTGGTGTAGCTTATGTAGCTGGCATTCTCTGATACCCAACTTCTTTGTCTTTGAAGTCATCGCTACGTCCAGGCTGCTTTATATGTGTCAGGCAAGGTGACTGAGACAAAGGCCACACAAGGGCTTTGTTCATATCAAGCACAGAAGGACAGAGGAGGGAGTCCCAGCGGATCTGCTTCCGTTAGCAATTCTCTCCCACTTCCAGCGCAAGCTTGCTGAGGACACTGCCAACCCCACACAATGCCTCCACATGGGGCTCAGAGCAGGCACTGGAAAAGGAAAACAATGCACACTATATTGCAGGTGTCCCATTCTCCTGCATCTCATGGTGCTGCGTGGCATTTGATAATGCTGCGATCCGGCACTGCCTTCATACGTTGAAAATATTTTAGCAGGGCTGTAGTGTTAAATTAGTTTAGCCAACAATGGTTTCCTTACTTTTCCCATCAAAACAGCTCAGCTGCAGAAATCCATAGGTAAAATGTCAAGTGCAAAAACTGTGCATGCTCGCTTATGTCCAGGTGCTTGTGTTTGTCTAATCACCTCTGCAGGTGTGTGGAGCTAAGTTTTAATGGAAAAAAAACCTGGGCAGTTTAGGTTAGTGTAAATGGGCTATATCCTCCTCTCGCAACAGCTCATTAAACGTAAACCTAAACAAAGGAGGGCTAATCTGGTGCAGAGAAGGTGGCATTAGCCTTTTAAAAAAGTCAACATTCTTGACTGACATTCGATCAGGGAAATTAAAACTCAACCAAGATTTTTTTACTCAGTTTTAATCTCACTCTTTTGACTAAAATGTGTATTTTTGTGTGTCTCATTTTAGTCATTTAATTATTTAATTAGCCTAATTTTAGTAATGTACTTTTTAAAGGTTTTATGATTTTAGAGGTATTGATTACTAACAAACAATAGGTTAAAAGATATTTTACATTTAAAAAGACATTTTACCATTTACAAGACTCTTGTGAACTGAGATTGAGTCGACTCCAAGAGGTACAACTCTTGTGAATCATTGGCCAACAGTTAATTCCAGAAATCGGCTCAGTTAATACCAGAGACCCCCAGATGCTCTAAGAATCAATTCTTTAGGAGTCAGCTCCTCTTCACTACTCTGTCCAGTCACTCTTGTTGACTTGTCAAAAGCCAACAGACGGAGCATTTTCCAGTTTCCATTTCCTTGCAATGTTCAGTTTTAAAATCACATATTCATTTTATTTTTATTCATTTGCAAAATGTGCAAAGCATTTCATTGTAGTTTTCATTTTCAAATGTGTATTGATATTTCTTTCTCGTTTAGTTTTCATTGGGAAAAATTGGTTGTCAATAGATATTTTTCTGCGAACATTTTACTTAACAAAGTACAACCCCCTACCTTTTCTGCCCTCTGTTTTGTCTAGTTTAACTCCAGTCTAACTCCTGTTGATGTCTATGTACTCCTTTTTGTAGTTGAAACCTTCTTGTGCTTCTATTAAAAATATGAGCTTTTATAAAGATTTATATTTTCTATATTGGTCAAGGAAAGTAAAGTACTATAGTACTGTACATCCTCTACAGTTTGCACTGGCTTTATAGGTATATCCTGAGAGGCCATGTTTCCTAGGTTCAATAGCTAACTGCTGAGCTGAAACAGGTGTGCTGAAGCAGGAAACTCACCAGTCAGGTCCCTTCAGGAATAAAGCTGGACATCTCAGGATGAAATTGAAACATTTTTACTCATTGTGTGGGGTGAAGATGATTATGCTAGGAACTGTGTGCCCCACACCCACCTTAGTTTACAGGAAAAGTGAAGTTGACTGAAACTGAGCAAGTTGTTGAGAGATTTTGTAGTTAAGACAATGTCTGGGCCTTTCATCCAAGCCTCAGTGTGTTGAGTTTAGTGGGTAGGGGTTTTAATTGTTTTCTTAATGATTCCTACAGAGTCTCAGATTCTATACATGGGTCATTTTTATTAGCATGGGTTTTTTGGTATATTTGGCTTTGGACTTGATAGAATTTTTTGCTGTAATTTTCTCATTTAGTGGCGGCACGTAGGCACAGCAGTTAGTGTCGCAGTCAAACAGCTCCAGGGACCTGGAGGTTGTGAGTTCGAGTCCTGCTCCGGGTGACTGTTTGGCGTGTTCTCCCCGTGTCCATGTGGGTTTCCTCCGGGTGCTCTGGTTTCCTCCCATGGTCCAAAAACACACGCTGGTAGGTGGATTGGTGACTCAAAATAAAAAGTGTCTGTAGGTATGAGTGGGTGTCGCCCTGTGAATGACTGGTGCCTCCTCCAGGGTGTGTTCCTGCCTTGCGCCCAATGATTCCGGGTGGGCTCTGGAAAAGCAGTTACAGATAATGTCTGCTGGGTGGGTTTCTGCAGTCTCTAGGCTTAAATTTCTCCGTGGTGAAAACTAATTTAAAATATGAATGACGCTCAGTACACGCACACACAGATAGTAGTGTAAACACACACACAGCAGGTTAAACAACAGTAAGATTAGGGTGACCAGACATCCTCTTTTTGCCGGACCTAAAAAATGCGTCCAACCGGGAAATATGTTGAAAGTTGTTAAGGCAATTTATCATAGTCTCTTCTTCATATTTGTAAGCATTTCTGTGTCACACGAGCCTTTCACTTTCTGCTCTATATTTTACAAAATTGAAAGTCGTCACTTCTGTCACTATAATGACACAAATACATGGACACAGCTGACCGTTACAGACTTTCTGACGAGTTAATCAAGTTACATCTGTGCAGTTTTTCTGTTTAACATTAACTTTAGAAGAAAACAGCCCAAATTTCCGGATCATTAAAATCGGAACAGGGGAGAGATTGAATTTAAGATCTCACATACAGCACGTTTTTATCAGCCAGACCTTATAAAATATGAAATATAAGTATTTTTACATAAATGTCTGGATCCTAGCAATGCTCTGATCATTTATCAAGTCTATATTTCTTCTGTGGTGCTTGCTTTAGTAACATTTAAAAACACAGTCAGAAAGTAAACAAGTCACTTTAGAAAATAACAGGTTTCAATGATAATTCTATATATATATATCATTTTTATACATTGCATATATATTATTTAAATTGTATTATTTGCATTTTTATATTTTTTGTAACAAACACATTGTTAATATTTTGTACTGGTTGTGCAATGCTTACTTTCAAAAATAATAGTGATATTTATCCTGGGAGACATTCATCCTCAGATAACAAGTGGCAGAACTAGGACTCGAAAGCTGTGTCCACACCTCTGCTCTGCTGGACAAAGTCTTAACCTGGTGGATGGAGTTTGGGAGTGGGCTTTTCTTGTATTGTGTTTTGTTTTTTGTTTTTTGTTTCTTTTTTTTCCCCTTTAAATGCAACCCAGCACGCAGCTGCCACTGGCGTCCCCTCTAGAGCACAGGGCTGCTATTCCGCGGTTGTGCATGCCTCTGCAACTTTCCCCACTGTCCTCCTCCAATTGTGGATCTGAATTTGATTATATTAGACCATTAAATATTTAATGTGTGGGTGTATGAAAGCCAAGCATTTATCTGCATGAATAGCTCATGTTTAGTGAAGGACGTAATGCACTTTAAGTAACATCTCCTTCATGCATACAAAAATTAACTCCAATCTCGTGCTCGCCTGCCTCTTAGCCTGAGAAAAGGAAACTTAGAGAAATAAAAAAAAATGCAATAGAAAAGGTAGATGCCAAGTGCAGCAGCTTTTTTCACCAGCATAATATAAGCATGCATATATTTCTGGATTTAGAGCAACACATTAGGTGGAAAAGAAGTGTTTTTTATGGAGCACAAGGCAAAAAAATGGTCTTGGTCTTACAATTTGTATCATATCAGGTCTCTATTCTTATGATAATGGCTTGTCTAGCTCTTTTTCAGTAGCCATAAAAATGATTATGAGCTTCATAACCAGTGGCTCTGGTAATTTTCATTTCATCTTGACACATACCAGTATTGGGGGATGTTTACACAGCTCTCTCTTTGCCTCCAGCTCAATATTGGCAAATGGTTTAATTGAGCCTATTACACATGAACTGAGGTAACATCAACTGACTCTTTACAGAGCTTTATATTGATTTAATGAACCTCCCAAATATGTGGGGTTTGGCTTTACTCATTACAGGCACCTTTACTTCGATCAGGAATGTTACCTGAAAAGAAAGAGTCTTGAGAGAGAAAAGGTGCGGTCTCAGCTAAAGTGGCTCTGACTGTGAGATTTTATTGTCTATAAAATTGAAAATTGAAAGTGTAAGAGTGATGCAATCTCTCTGACTCCACGTCTGCTGGCCTATTTCTCAGTGCTTTGGATTTACAGTTTTTTACAGTGGACAGAGACAGTGGTGTGACAGTGGTGTATTTTTATGGCCGATCCAACTTCATTTCTACCAACTTTAACAGCTGCCTTGTGGTTTTAATTATATTGTATTTTATTAATAGGTTATTTTGAATTTCAATATTATACATTTTTTTGAAAAAAATTATCAAATACAAATACACATCTAAACCTTCTACGCTTTATAATTTGTAGTGATGCAACAATTTATTTTTGGCCGATACAATTCCCGATAATTAGCACCTTGGAGAAGCTGATACCGATATTATTAACTGATAATCTTTTTGTAATTGAAGCAAATTCACACTGAATACAAACAAAACAGATTTTTGTTGTCATAGGACAAGCCTTTTCTTCAGTATTTGTACATTCCTATACTATTTAATTTTGTCTTTTAAGTTCATTAGGTGTAGTTTATTTTTACTTTTATCAAAAATTTACTGCTGGTTCCGCACGAATGGTTTCTAGATAGGCCGTATAAAGCAGCTCCGCGTGAGCGAGGAAGAGAATGATTGAGTGAGTGTTTTTAATCGTTTATCATTGTGTGTCTGTAATAAATTCAGACGTGGAATGACTCTATATCTATTTTTATGTGTTTTATTTAAGAAGGGCTGCTGCACTGTGGTGTTGGAAAGTATCTTACTGTCTTTTAACCTGTTGTGTGTGTGTTTACACAGCTATCTGTGTGTGTGTACTGAGCATCGTTCATAGTTTAAATTCGTTTTCACCAATGAGGGATTTAATCCCAGTGTTTCTCTGCAGAAACTGTGAAAAACGTCAGACAATTTACAGGCGACAGTGCAGAAAGCGCAAGCACAAAAAGGCGGCAAATTCTCAGTTGTAATACCGGCTAAAATTCCAATATCAGACTGTTAACTATAACTAAAAAAATCAACGTATCGGCAGATAATATATTGCCCACCGATATATCATGCATTACTAATAATTTGTATTTTTTTTTAGCACTCTGCTATAACCATGGTATCAGATTCCTTTTTCCATTTAATATCAAATATATCCAGCAGAAGAAGACATTTATCCATTCATTTTCTACAACTGTTGTATTGGGTCATGCGCTTACCCGGAATCATTGAGCACAAGGCAGTAAAACAGCCAATAAAATAGAAATTAATTAATACAACAATGGGTTCAACTGTTAAAAAAGTCTATAAAAAGAGAAAATTAAGTATAATTTCTTTTATATAGAAAAATGTAAGTTTCCTACTAGTAAACAGGATATTTTGGTGGTGTACATAGGCACTCATCTTATTTTCTTTAAGACAGCATGTGAGTTCTGACCTTATATTAATTTATTTATTAATCTCAACTTTAACGGAGCAGTTTTTTTTCTTCATGTTCTGAAAAACTGCCTTTATACTGACACCTAGTGCCCAGATGTATCAGATTTTAAACATAGTCTTTCCATCAGGGGGATCTGCTCTATGGAGCATATGGAGGAATTACAAAGCTTCAACTTGTGTTTCACTTCATAGAATCAAAGTTTCAATGATTAATAGAAATAATCACTTTTATAAATATTGTTTTGACTATTCCCAGCTAGTCTGAGAAATGTAAAAATATAAATTGTTCCTTTATTAATATTCAGTGAAATTATATAGTGTATTTCCACTTTACCTGTTTCTTACACAAGGCACAGCAGCAGGATATAAATGAATATATAAATTAACAGTGTTTTTTTTTTTACCATTTCTGTTTGTCCATTCATTATGAAATTTTGTCTAAATTGTAGTATTATATATTATATATTATATATATTATAGTATTATAGCTACAAATATGAATTAATGAAATAATGCTTAGGTGGCATACCTTGAAATTGCAACCTCACTAAAAAAAAAAAAAATCAACCAACTATACTCTACTTCACTACTACTTCAGAAGTGAATTCTGGCATTTGTCCAGTTCTGATCATTCACCCCTAGACAAGAGGATTCTAATCAACCTCTAAATGATCTCCTTTGTCCACTGCAGGTTTGATGACAATATAAATGCCTGTGGTATTTCACTGTGCTCATACAGTACTTCACATTTTTGTCTTATGTTTTTTTTTCCACATAGCAGGCATGGAGGCTGAAGCCGGGCTTGAGGAAAAGAGCTTCTTTATGTGGCTGTGATTTATCAAAGTCTCCTTGTGCTTCTCGAAGACTTTTGAACTCTATATAGGGCACAGTTGAGTAAACCCACAGTGGTCTTGGCTGTCAAGCTTATAACAGAGATCAATAGCCAAGCACCATTTCACCATTTACCATTTACCATTTTCAGCCATTTACCTGGCACGGTTTGTTAAGTGTGTAGTGTGTACAAAAAAAAAAAAAATATATATATATATATATATATATATATATATATATATATATATATATATATATATATAAATATATATATAAAAAATGTAAATATATAATTAATAATTTTTTTATTATTTAAAACCACATACACACGTTAACAAACCATGCCAGGTAAATAGCTGATTGGTGTGTGTGTGTGTGTGTGTGTGTGTGTGTGCATGGTCCCAACATATTTTTTGTGGTACACGCCAACCCTGTTTTTTCTCCCTCTCTTGTCTCACTCTCTCTCATATCTTCTCTTTTTTTTAAAGCATGGCATAAATCCAGGAGATGAAAATGTCATGGAGCAGGTTCATTTTGCAAAGAGGTTTTGATTGCCATGCGCGTGTAATTGATTGTCCCAAGGACAGGGGGAAATCTAGAAATGTCATAACAGCCTCTGCTTAGGTCGCTCCCACTGCTAGGCAATCAATGAGAAGTAAAAAGAGCTATCGATTGGACGCACGGCAAAAAAAAAAAAAAAGGGCCGGGCGGGGCGGTTGCGGGGGACGAATGTAGCCTGAGACGGTAGGGAGCGAGAGGCAGTGGCGAAAGTGGCCCAGACGTGCAGACCTGTCAGCGGCACCTTGGAATTAGAGCATCTCTGCCAAAGATAGTGTTACCTCTCGGATATTCACAAAGGGCTCCGGATACTGCAGCTGTCTCTCGCCTCAACTCCTGCCTGCCCACCTACGCTTCAGCTGATCAATGATAGAAATATACTGCTACAGGCATAATTGTTGATGTTGAATAGATGAAGCGCAGCTAGTCTGAACACAGGAGCACTTCCAGGGGTCGGCATCGGCTCTGGCTTCACTACATAAGAACACAAGTCGAGAGATACCAGTTTTCACAGGGACTGGATGAAGTGATATGACATTTATCCTCACTGTCACAAACACAAACATATACAATTACAGTTGTAGGCAGCCTCCTTGCTCTTTGGGTATCTTGCTCAAGGGCACTTTAGGGGATCAAAACAGCAGCCTTCTTGCCAAAACCTGCTACTCTGACCTTTAGGCTGTGGCTGCCCACATGCTTTCAAATGGAGGGGCCAATGAAGTTCAACTTAGCTGAATATTGAAGAAGGTTTTACCATTATGCGTGTAGAAAACACTTAAAGCTTTTGATGTAATATATATGTAAGTTTGAAAATTTGTGATTATGTAATTATGAAAATTAATTAATTTTCTCTTGTGCAATGAATGCATTTGTTTTTGAAATGGTATTGAATTCTAAGATGTTTTGATATGACAGTGATGATATATAATCTAAATGAGTGACAGTACTTTGCTTTGGCTATACTGTTCATATACATTTTTCATACTGCATATTCATACATCATGTATGCAGTATGTATATCATTTTTACATATATTGCTTATGTAAACAAATGTATCCAATAGACTTCAGAATAGGCTTGGGCGATAATGTAAATTTAGAAAAAATGGTAATAATCTCCAGAATACTCCCAATGAACAATAATGTCATAAATAATTTATGAAGTACCCCATTAGAACATTACAGGGCCTTTCTTCTCTTTCAATCAAGTAGGCATCTATACACCAGATATGGTAACTTAAGCCAATACACTTCTATATTAATAAGCGTACGCGTCATTACGGCCATGCATATTACTGCTGGTGTTGAATATGTTGAAGCTAGGCTTTTAGATCTATGCAGAAACAGTACAGAATTCTGTACTCTTACTGAATGATCATCATCATCATCATCCTGCTTCATAAAGGCGTGAGAATCTGTTGTGCGTTCCGATGTTCTTTCGTCATTTCGGGCAGATTCCCCTCTTGTTCTGTGGTGAAAGAGATCCCTGCTTACATTCTGAGGGCTCCATCTGGGTGCATCAGCTAGATCAGCTAGAGGTGAATAGTTTTATATTTGCATAGAAAATAAAATAAAATAATTTCAGCTCATCATGATATACCTGGAGTGGTTGTTGGCTGGATTGTCAGGGATTGGGGTGACGCACTGGGCAGGGAAAGCCTTTTTCCTCAATGGAGCTTCCAAGGAATTATCAGCATGTGTCGGCCGATATTTGGACTTCACTATTTTCATACGGAACAAGGTTGATTCACATTATTTAAATGAAGTGCGATTGACAACATGCATGGTTGATGACTATTATATGCCATATTTTCTTTTATGCAGGTCTTAATTTTTAATATTGTCTACCATAGATAATGCTTGTACAAACTTAATGGTTAAATAAAGGCAATGGCATTCAAAAATGTTGCAATGATTCACAATATTTTTTTAACATCATCACTGGTTGAAACGATCATGATATAGGATCTTTTATCAGCCCAAGGCTACTTCAAATTCTGTAATTGTGGCATAGGTCTACTTGTTGAAATAGAATGAGAAGTAATTACTATTGAACTGCCCTATACCTGTGTTATTGCTGGTGATAACTGCAACCTCAAAGGGTTAATGCAAATCAGGCCCTTGAGTGTATGTTGACTGACAGATTTACACCCAGCACAACTTTGTGTGTCTTGCCGGGAATGGTCATCTCACTGTGGTGTAATTCTTACAGAATGTGTCCACTGGGAATTAAGATATTGGTGGCCCCAGGGTTTGCCAGTGTTGAGAAAGGTGATTGAGTCTAGTAATTCTTTGAGCTCCTGTGATGTTTGGGTAAAGTAACAGCTGGAGTGAAAGAGCTGTTTTCGTCACTGCTGCTTTTAGTGGGTTAGCTGAATACTGAGATCAATCAGAGGTTGAATAGCTGCCCAGTGTGGAGCCTTGCTTTGCTTGGCGTATTAATACTGCTGCCTTTTTTATTCTTTGGAGCTGTTGGTGGATTGGCTGCTACAGTGGGACAGGCGGATCTTTGGGATTCACTCTCTTTACTTTCTCTTCTGTCTTTTGCCATCATTGCTGTATTTTACATGAGAAGATAATTGAAATGTTATGCACTTCAAGCTTCCTACCAAGTGCGTCTGAGTGGAGTGCCATACTTTTTGCCATAGGAAATGATACAGATTAAACTTTCTTTGATCTGTCAACTTGTAATCATTAACACATTTGTTCAGTGCCGTTTCTGGTGGTCGAGAACAAAGTATGTCAAAATGGCTGACGCCAATGTCCAATACTTCTGGGTTTAATTTAAATGAGGAAATAAATAGGGCTTTTAAATTTTTTTTTCTTCTTTTTTTTGAGGTCTTTGATCAGAATTACAGTAATCAAAGTCTGCTCTTTTCATTATTTATTATAAAAAGTGCTAATTCAGCTACTGTTTGCGTCTACTGAATCCGACGTGAGAAGCAAAGTGTATGCTCTGCTCTCTCGTCTTCACAGCCGTTTGGCTGACAACCAAGCAGCTCTCCAAATCCAGGCCTTGTTATGCCAGCAGTCTGTTCCAAAGGATTAATGTTATAAACACTTCAAGTGGCTGATTTATGACAGACACCTTAGGTTTTTTTGACCTTTGCATATCCCTGTCTGAAGATATAAATTTTTTGTGACACAGATTGGAGGGTTTACAGGAGTTTATGACATGCTAAATCTCAGAGTCGGCATGCCAGCCTCTTATTTTGGAAGCCAAGTTAGACTTGAAGGCTTTGAAATAGTGCAGAGCACAGAAACGTGCCTCAAATGATTGCTGCATTTCTGTGTGTAAAGGGTTGGTGCGTTTACGCTGCGCTTAGGCTAAATTAAAATAATATATATTGAGCATTAGCTAAATGAATAAAAATGGCTCCTGTCCTAGTTCAAGCCATGCTTTGCTTGTTTTATTGACTTTAGCATCAATAATACTGTCGGGTGGGGGATTTGATTGTAATTGCCCCAGCTGTCATATTGTGTCCTGGTGTCGCTGTAGCTGGTTTTACACGGTGGGGCTGGCGTAACTTAATGTCTTGAGGGGCCGTGCCCTTGCATTTGATCTTGTATTCTGGAGTCCTGCTGCTTGGCAGAGATCAGAGGCTGGTAAAGAAAAACTCACTGGTACAGAAGGGTAACCCTGTTTGCCTGGGATCTTCCAATTTATTTGTGCATTAAAATACTGAAGCATATACAGATACACGGTGAGAATTCAATAAGTCTTTTTATTATCAAATCATTAAAGCCTATTCATACACACAGCATTATAAATGCTTTTTTACATGTTTTGGTTTTTGACAAAATAAGTGTAATTTTTTGGAAAATCAAGGTATTGTAAATTAAAATGTAAAGATCTTCAGATTCTTGTAGTGTGTAGGTGACAAATAATTGGGTATGTGGCGCTATATGTTGGGCTTTTAACACTTTCACTAGGATACCGCACAGCACACCTTTTAAATTAATCCATTGGTGAGCTCATTGGTTCTGTTGTAGAAGGACGTTTTTAGGATGATGAGCCTGAGAATGGGTGGAGTGTGGCGTGTTAGCTCAAATTAATCCAAAAGACAAATATCTGAATCTCACACTTAACAATGAATACCTGAATACCCATATATTTGGGGCCAGCCCTGCTGTTTATTTGAATACTTAACCCCTTATCATGAAAAGAAATGTTCTTATCATTCCCAAATTTAGTCAAAACAAACCAATGGCATGATCTGTTGACAAACATTGTATGAGCAAGACACATTCATTCATTCATTATCTGTAACCGCTTATCCAGTTCAGGGTTGTGGGGGGTCCAGAGCCTACCTGGAATCATTGGGCGCAAGGTGGGAATACACCCCGAAGGGGGCGCCAGTCCTTCATAGCGCAACACACACACACACACACACACATTTACTCACACCTACGGACACTTTTGAGTCACCAATCCACCTACCAATGTGTGTTTTTGGACTGTGGGAGGAAACCGGAGCACCCGGAGGAAACCCACGCGAAGCAAGACACAGCAAAGTGCAAATATACCCCTCTGTACCTTCTCTAAAGCATGTAGGGAATACCTGAAAAATGCAAATAAATGTGGCTCTTTTTTTGTCTGAACTACAACTTGCAGAATACAGTCGCTGGGGTATCACAACAAATCTTGCTTGTCACACTGTGTATAGTAGCCAAAAAGGATTTGGGACAAAAAAGAATTGGCTCAGGACAGTGAACTTTCTGGTTGCTTGCTTGACCGGGCAAGCTGGAAAATAAGTTAGCATTGAACCCTGTTCATATCCCTCACTTTTGAGTGTTTACCTGATGCATTTGAAGACGAGTGTGGAATAGGGCTGCAAGAGGACCTCCCTATAACCACCCACCACCATCATCTGCTTTCATAAAAATATAATGAAATGCAGAAGTGTGCAGGAGTATTCCAGTCTGTTTATAGATTTGAAAGACTGTAGAGAATACGACTGGCTGACTTTTCTTTTCTGACAACGCCCAGCACGGTGCAGCCACTTGTAACAAGTCAAGAGTTACTTTCAGTTTGATTTTCTGTTCGGCAATTATGTAATTGCATTTTTCATTACATACTGAGTCATAAAATCATAGCCTTTAAATGTAATTTACACCTTGTATCAACAGCTTTGAGTTCGCACTTTGGACAATTGCCATTCATTTCAATGTCAGTGGATTTTTCTGCAAAACAAGGTCTTTCCATTAAATTTCCACTGAAATTTCCACGCCTCCTTCTTGTTATTTCATCATGCTGTCATGCCATAGTAAGCACCTAAAACACCATTGCAAATGCCCATAAATACCTTAGAAACATATTAGCAATTACCTAAAGCAACTTAGCAACCACCTGATATAACATTCTTCAGTTTTCTTTCATAAAATATTCTTTGCTAGTTATTGATCATTATGTTGATAAGAATTCTTATTACTCAATATTTTAAGGCAGCCACTTAAAATATTGCATCACAGTACAGATAGAAAGAGCAATATAAAATTCAATACACATTTACTTTGGATTCTACTGAATTACTCCACCCTTTTGTACAAACTGGATTCCAAAAAAGTTGGATGTGGAGAATGTAGTGAAAAACTGAATGTAGTGATGTGGAGGTGCCAACATCCAATATTTTATTCAGAATACAGCACAAATCACAGATCAAAAGTTTAAACTGAGAGAATGTATCATTTTAAGGGGAAAATATGTTGTTTCAAAATTTCATGGCGTCAACAAAGGCCATTTTTTACCACTGTGTGGCATCCCCCCTTCTTCTTACAACACTCAACAGACGTCTGGGGACAGAAGAGACCAGTTTCTCAAGTTTAGAGAGAGAATTGCTGCAGAATGTGGTCTGAATCTTGTTGAAAAATGCAGGGTCTTCCCTGAAAGAGATGACGTCTAGATGGGAGCATTGTTGTTCTAGAACCTGAACATAGTTCTCTGCATTAATGGTGCCTTTCCAGACATGCAAGCTGCCCATGCCACAAGCACTCATGCAACCCCATACCATCAGTGATGCAGGCTTCTGAACAGAGCGTTGATAACAACTTGGGTTATCCTTGTCCTCTCTGGTCCGGATGACATGGTGTCTCAGTGTTCCATAAAGAAATTCAAATCGTGACTCATCTGACCGGCGGCACGGTGGCGCATCAGGTAGTGTCGCAGTCACACAGCTCCAGGGGCCTTGGAGGTTGTGGGTTCGATTCCAGCTCCGGGTGACTGTCTGTGAGGAGTTGGTGTGTTCTCCCCGTGTCCGCGTGGGTTTCCTCCAGGTGCTCTGGTTTCCTCCCACAGTCCAAAATCGCGTTGCAGGTGGATTGGCAACTCGAAAGTGTCCGTAGGTGTGAGTGTGTGAGTGAATGTGTCTGTGTTGCCCTGTGAAGGACTGGCGTCCCCTCCAGGGTGTATTCCCGCCTTGCGCCCGATGATTCCAGGTAGGCTCTGGACCCCCCGCGACCCTAAATTGGATAAGCGGTTACAGATAATGGATGGATGGACTCATCTGACCACAGAACAGTCTTCCATTTTGCCACACTCCATTTTAAAAGACCCCTGGCCCAGTGCAAACGTCTGAGCTTGTGGAGCTTGCTTAGAAATGGCTTCCTCTTTGCACTGCAGAGTTTCAGCTGGCAATGACGGATGGCACGGTGGATTGTGTTTACTGACAATGCTTTCTGGAAGTATTCCTGAGCCCATTCTGCTATTTCCTTGAGAGTGGCATTCCTGTTTGAGGTGCAGTGACGTTTAAGGGCCCGGAGATCACGAGCATCCAGTACATTTTTACGGCCTTGACCCTTACGCACAGCAATTGTTCCAGATTCTCTGAATCTTTTGATGATATTATGCACGGTTGATGATGATAACTTAAAAGTCTTTGCTATTTTACGCTGGGTAACACCATTCTGGTATTGCTGCACTATCTTTCTGTGCAACAATGGTGGAATTGGTGATCCTTTTACCATCTTGGCTTCAGAGAGACACTAACACTCTGAGAAGCTCTTTTTATACCCAATCATGTTGTCAATTGACCTAATTAGTGTTAATTGGTCTTCCAGCTGTTCGTTTTATGCTCAATTTCCTTTTTGCAGCCACTTATTGCTATTTGTCCCAACATTTTTGGGATTTGTTGACACTGAAATTTTGAATCAACATATTTTTCCTTTAAAATGTTACATTTTCTCAAATTAAACTTTTGATCTGTCATCTATGTTCTATTACGAATAAAATATTGACATTTGCCATCTCCACATCATTGCATTCAGTTTTTATTCACAATTTGTTTAGTGTCCCAACTTTTTTGGAAACCGGTTTGTATCACAGGTGATCAGTGCAACCTCCTAAAGTTATTCTTATTATCAGAGCCAGTTTAATGCCTTATATTATGTAGAAATGTATTTCATAACTAAATTTATGACATATTAAAGATATGTAAACATAAAGGTCAGCATATACTGAACTTCTATCCATCATGACTGCCCTTTCTGAGAAATCACGAAAAAGACCTCGGACTGAAATTGGTCATAGTCCATTGCTGTTGAGTTCTGTGTGAAATCTATATATATTTCCATTTCAATCCATAAAACATGATTCTCTTCTCTGGGATGAGCATGTTCCAAGAAGCAATCACCCATCTTGGTCATCTGTTTGAAAAATCTTCCTTGCATTAGATCGAGGTCAGCACACATCGGTGGTCTTCTTTGGTGTGCATGATGGGGAAAACCTTCCGCCATATTTGTTTTGAAAGTGCTGTTTCCATCTTCATCCATTAGCTGGCAACCGTTCACCTCCGGGCTTCCTCTTGAGGTACCTCTTAAATATTGATAACAAAAGAGTCTTATTTTCAGAAACCAAAGCATGAGGTCCTAGAGGGGACTGCACAGTGCAGTACTTTTAAAGCTCAAGTTTGACAGTCCTCCACATCGAGTGTCTGTAACTCAGAGAAGAATATTAACCACACAAAATGCAAGCCCCTGGTCCAGACTGTTAGGGCCTATGTATATTTAACTAACAGCACTTCTGCCTGTAACTGCTCTCGAAATTCCAAGTGCCAACTAAATGTGCCATCATAAAACATATATCATTGGAGATTCTGCCAAAGCCAATTACAGATATAACTTTTGTACTAAAGATGCTGTATAAAACTAACATTCTCTGATATCAGTAGTACCATGAGCAGCGCTTCAGTGTCTGAATCCATTTCATAGATCTTATTTTTATTATAAGTATGATAAATCCAACAACAAAGATACATGTTAAAATTCAGTCATTCAATTGATGTTTGGGGGTGGGTGTTTATGAGACAAATAAGGACAAAACACCAGAAAACATACTCACTCCTCAGGCCAACTTTCAGTTTTAAATGCTTTTTTCCCAATATGATGCCAAAATTTTATTTTTTGGTTGCTGAGGTTAAGGTTAGTGTTAGGTTTAGGGTTAATTAGGTCCATTATGCCTATCAAAAAACCTGACATGTATAGTGGAACCAACATGTGTTTGTGTGTGTGTGTGTGCGTGTGTGTATGTGGGTGTATAAAAGCTATAAGGACTTGATATTTGATATTTGATTACTTTAAAATGTATATATTTTTCTCTTTAGCATTTTACATATTTTATTTTAATTCATTCCTTCATTCATTATCTGTAACCGCGAATACACCCTGGAGGGGGCGCCAGTCCTTCACAGGGCAACACACACACTCACACATTCACTCACACACTCACACACTCACACCTACGGACACTTTTGAGTTGCCAATCCACTTACCAATGTGTGTTTATGGACTGTGGGAGGAAACCGGAACACCCGAAGGAAACCCACACTCCAGGTCCCTTCTTAAAATTAAAAAAATAAAAATAAACAAAAAGCTTTATTCTTTAAAAATAACTGCCTAACTCAACTCTATGATCATTAAACAGTTATCAATTAATTTACAGTTTACCAAACGTAAATCAGTCATATTTGTAAACACTTTTGGATAGATCATAATATAAAATAACATTAGAAATTATGGCCTATTAGAAATTGTCTTTTGTGAGGTTTTTGCCCAATGATTACTGTAAACGTCACAACATAGAGACACTCATATGCTGTGTGTCACATGATGACATTAGAATCAGGTTGTGGTCAGATAATTGCTAAAAAAAAAAAAAAAAAAAAACAGACAATTGATTTACCAATTTTTTTTTGTATCGCTGGTGTATATACATTTACAGAGTCATACACTATGCTAAAGTGAAGCTGCCTAGTGATGTTTTCGTGTCTCTTTTGCTTCCTCTAGTCTATGAGCCAGATGACGATGCTGGTGTCCCTGAACCAGCTGCAGATGAAGAAAGAGAGAATGACGTTCAGACGGAGGAGGAGGGTTCTGAGAAGACCAGCCCTAAAATTCCAGAGGACAAAGAAATCGACAATAAAAGCAGCTACAGCTTCCAAAACTCCCCTGTCAGTGTCTTGTCCAACCAGGAGGTGGAACTGGAGTCCCGTCTCAGCGATGGCAGCGACAGACTATCTGACTTCAAGACATCATCCCCACCTGAAAGCCAGAGAGACAACGAAAGCCATGGTTCAAAACCAAAAGATGAGATGCTTAGTAGCCTGGAGAAAATGCGAGCTGCTTACGCCAACTTCCTTTCAGACTCATACTGGACAAATATTGGATTAGACTTAAAGGTTGGCAACACTGGTAGCAAGACAAACTGCGACAGCACCAACGGAAGCACTAAGAGTGAGTTTGATTGGCATCAAGATGCACTGTCCAAAACGTTGCAGCAAACACTGTCCCCGAAACCTGTGTCAAAGCCCAACTTGTTCAGCTCCGTCCACCTGTACAGGCAAAGCAGCAAAGCATGTGGTGCTGTCTTCACAGGGGCCAGTCGTTTCCGCTGCAAAGACTGCAGCGCCGCCTATGACACCTTGGTAGAATTAACAGTGCATATGAACAAGAGTGGTCACTACCAGGATGACAACCACAGCAGACAGGGCCTTGCCTCCACTTCGTCTTCCAAAAGCCGCAAGAGGAACCTGCAAGATATGGAAGGCAAAGAAGATGCGCAAAAAGTACTGAAATGCATGTTCTGTGGCCATTCCTTTGACTCTCTCCAAGACCTAAGTGTTCACATGATCAAAACTAAGCATTACCAGAAAGTGCCTTTGAAAGAACCTATACCAGTAATCACTCCAAAATTAGTTCCACCAGCTAAGAAGCGTGCATTTGAAGCCACAAGGCCATGTTCTCCCGACTCCACCACCGGAGTTACAGGCTACAGTGAGGCCCAAAGGTCAGCTGGCATTGCAAATGCTCCCAGCAATCGATATGGCTATCAGAACGGTGCTAGCTACACATGGCAGTTTGAAACATGCAAGTCTCAGATTCTGAAGTGCATGGAATGTGGAAGCTCACACGACACTCTTCAACAACTTACCACTCATATGATGGTCACTGGTCACTTCATCAAAGTGACCAATTCAGCATCCAAGAAGGGCAAACAGTTAACTCTTGATCCTTTAGCAATAGAGAAGATGCAGGCACTTGCAGAACCCACAGCTAATGATTCAGAGGGGGAGAAGTCCTCACCTAAAAGCACTGCCTCTGGAGACTCTAATAAAGGCCCACAGAAGGACAAGAAATCTGAAGATCAAGCTGTAGAAGTCAGAGATAAGAATGACCAACATGATGGTGCAGATCACAAGTCTAACGATGCTAAATTTAAGTACCCGTACCTACGAGAAGAGGACCTGGAGCAGGGGCCCAGTGGAGGAGGTGACATACTAAAGTCTTTAGCTAATACAGTGGCCACCGCAATCAATAAGGCTCAAACGGGGACACCAAGCTGGAGTGCTTACCCCAGCATCCATGCAGCTTACCAGATATCAGGTGTGATCAAAAGTGCCCCACTTTCGGCATCTCCCCCTATTCAGCTTAAGCAGAGTCTCAACCACAAATTGAGGCCCATTGCCCCCAAGGGGAAGTTTTATCAGGGACTTCGAGGACTTGAGAGTTTCCAGGGACATCACAGTCCGGACATCAAAAAGGAGAGGGGTGGTGCATCCGATTGCAAAGAGAGCCAGAGCAGTAAGTTTGATCTGCCAGAGAATGATGACAGTGATTGTCAGGACGATTCCTCTTCCTCTTCAAAGCTGGATGCAGACTGTGTAAGTGAAGAGAATGACACGATCAAAGGGAAGTTGAGCCCAGCTTTCTCTGACAGAGCCAACCCGTCACCAAGCCCTCCTGCCAGCAATGGGCACAGCAGTTCCTCAGAGCTTGTCAGCGACACCCAGGAAGTCCTTAGTATAAACCCACTAAGTGCACTACAGTCAGTCCTGAACAATCATTTGGGGAAAGCAAATAAGCCAAAGCAGGAGAGCATCGTAATGCATCGTGGCCAATCCATATTTTCAGAACTGAGCCGAGGTTTGGAGAAACCAGCCTCCATTCTCACATCCTCCGCTGTCATCAGGACCAACAACTTCATGTTCACAAATAATGACCAGCCAATAGATTTAACAAAAAACAAACACAGCAAAAGTAGTTCTTCCCTCTCGCTGCAAACATCTACCCCTATGCCTCAGAAACACGCACTGTCTGATATTGCAGACATGGTGAAGGTCCTTCCTAAAGCCACAACGCCAAAGCCCTCTATGCCATCAAGAGTGCCTGCAATGAAGTTGGAGTCAGACGTGCGGCGGTTTGAAGACGTGTCCAGCGAGGTGTACTCAGTCCACAAGCGTAAAGGCAGGCAGTCTAACTGGAATCCTCAGCACCTGCTAATCCTTCAAGCCCAGTTTGCTTCCAGCCTCTTCCAGACTTCTGAGGGCAAGTATCTTCTCTCTGATCTTGGTCCTCAGGAACGGATGCACATCTCCAAGTTTACTGGACTCTCTATGACAACCATTAGCCACTGGCTCGCCAATGTAAAATACCAACTTAGGAAAACAGGTGGGACCAAGTTTTTGAAGAATATGGACACAGGCCATCCAGTCTTCTACTGCAATGACTGTGCATCCCAGTTCAGATCGCCATCTGCCTTCATCTCCCATCTTGAGTCCCATCTTGGTTTCCAGATCAAAGACATGAGCAAACTGCCAGTAGAGCACCAGACAAAGGTAGCAGAGCCTGAAATGACAAAGGCTTTCAGCATCAGAGCAACTGAAGCTTTGGTGATGGAGGAAGACATGGACTCGAAGTTCAAATGCAAGCTTTGCTGTCGGACATTTGCCAGCAATCACGCGGTCAAACTTCACTTGAGTAAGACTCACAGCAAATCTCCAGAGAATCATTCACAGTTTGTTGAAATGGACAAAGAGTAGAGTGGTGACTTTTTACTACCTGTAGTTTACTTGTTGTTAAATAACTGTAATTGCTCTGCTTTTCTAAAACACGGGTCAAATGATGATTATTTTTTTCAGGATTATTTTTCATGTTTCAAGTAGCATTACGTAGTGTGCTTATCAATTTTAAACAAATTAATATTTCATCACACTAACGGACAAAACAGACACACTGGCTGGATTCGAAGTGCAAATAAATACAGTACATTAAATGAAAAAAAGATGAATACGTTGACTTAAGTCTTTGCACCCCTGCTCAAATGCATCACCAGTAATGAAATGTATTACTGCTTGAAACATAATTGCTGATGTTTGCATGCAATAGCTCTGGCTATGACTACTATTTATTTGTATGATATGGCAAGTTTTAATTGTATTACTTTTAACAAAATATTGATTGATGCATTAACTGTAATTTACAGCTCTGAGGATGCACCCGAATGGACATACCGATGTTCAGACAGGTGGCCAAACACACACACAAAAAAAAGAAAAAAAACACATTTACCGAAATGTACAGTACATTGCTCTGTAAAATGTTTGTGTTGCAATGATAGAACAGAAAAGCACTTTAATAAATGTTTAATCACCAGTTAAGGCTCAGATTCAGTGTGTGAGCTAACAGTTTTAGACAGGTTTGACATAAAGATGTCTCACATCAATGTATATATAGCATCGCAGAAAAAAAAGTGTCTCATCAGAAGGAAGCAGTGTGAGACAAAGAAAATACTGCACCTTTTATACCAGTACAAATAAAGCATTAACATTTTTCTACCTCTCCTCCTGTGTTTATTACAAATTATGACAGCAATGTTTCAAGCTCATTTTAGTTTGTGTCAACGTCTGTATGCGTATATGTCTAGATTATGTTACAGTTTTATTTTGGAAATATACACAAATCAAACCTGCTCTGTGGTTTGCATTGGGCTTGGTGATGTAAGGTTTGGATTCAACTGCTCAGCCATGGAATCCATGAAGTTCTGCACACTTCTTGTACTAATCTGAAGGCCAGATTTAGTTTGGAGGTCTGCAGAAAGTAGGTGACCTTTGTGCACGATTGCTCAGCATTCGCTGACCCCGCTCTGTCATTTTACGTGGCCTGTCATTCATGCCATGTTACTGTCATTCCCAATCACTTCCACTTTATTATAATACCACTCACAGTTGATTAAGGAATATTTAGTAGCAAGGAAATTTCATGACTAGTTACCACAAATGGCATCCTATCATAGTACCACTTTGGAATTCACCGAACTTCTGAGAGTTACCCATTCTTTCACAAATGTTTATTGAAGCAGTCTGCATGTCTAGGTGCTTGGTTTTATACATTTTTGGCCAGAGAAGTGATTGAAACACCTGAATTCAATTATTTGAATGGGTGAGTAAATTAGTGAACACATAGTGTAGGTTACCTTTATATGGGCTATTTAAATTTGGGGGTTTGCAAAATAAATATACATTTTGGAATCTTCATAGAAACCTTTATTTTTCCAAAGTAAGTAACTTTCATTTCCATGTGTTTATAATGTTTCTGTCTAACATTCATTCATTCATTGTCTGTAGCCGCTTATCCAGTTCAGGGTCGCGTTGTGTTCGGAATCATTGGGCGCAAGGCAGGAACACACTCTAAAGTGGGTGCCAGTCCTTCACAGGGTGACTCTGTCTAATGTTGTCTTAAAATATTCAGTGAATCATCTAAAATATATTTTATGTAGTTTATGATATTTAAAAGAACATTGTACAATCTATTACTCTACATAAAATTATGATTTTTTTCCTTCATTTTACATTTGTTTGATTCCCATACATTTTCCCATTTTTTTTTCTGGCCTTACACTAAAAGATTTTCCAGCTATTTTACTGTGATAGCACAATTCCAGTGTTGGGATAAAATAATTCTTGTTCTATTATTCAAGTTATCAGACGGACACCTAACTGCACTAAAACAAATGTCATTGGGGATCCCATGTGTCTATGACACTGATTCCTTACTTTTAAAGAGTAGTGTTTGACAAAACATGTGAACATCAATTTTCTATGTAGTCTTTCAACTTCAGGTCCCCTAGTGTAAAGGGACAGTTGGTTACTCAGTTGTTTCTTGCCTTAAGCGTGTCATTGCATCATTAGCTCCAACACAAAGAAGCTAATAAAAGGTCTAGTGTGGACTCTAGATATGGCATTCATTTGTTTGCTGTCTCTTGAAATAAGAATCACGATCAAAAACATTTTCAAAATCAAATGCTGATTTGATTATTATACAAAAATGCACAGGTGAACTTAGCAAAAATCTGATGGAAGATTAAAAAAATGTAGAAACTGTCAAAGTATTCTGTATATGTGTGGAAAAAATACTATAAAGAAAGGGAAAAAAACACTGCCATGCCTTCAGCATTTTTCTAGGAGATGCCACTGGTAGACCTCAAGATCAGAAACATGAGCTTGAATATGACCTTACAGACACCACATACCTCAGAAAGATGATAGTGTTACATGATTAAACAACAAACACATCCAGAAAAGCTTCAATTTAAAGCTAGCTTCCAATCTGGAAACTAGGCAAACCTATTTTTGCTGGATCGCCATTAGCCATTTAGCCATTGTTATAGAGGCATTTTTGGCATTTCAAAAACAGAAAAGTCCAAAATACATACCCTTGTCATTGGAAGGTCTGGAGAAGCTTTGGTGCTTCATTTCAATGTCTTTGTTTACATGTGTTTTTTATTATATGATGGTATTGTACAGAAAAATTGGAGGGCATGGCTAATAAATGCAGAAATGAATAAAGGAGCACAAAATTTAGTTCATAATATATAACATGACATCAGTGTTTTTCTTGTTCATTTTATTTAAAAATAAATACTAGATGTTCTGCCATCAAAGAACACCAAGAACGTTTTGTTGGTTTTAAGAATTATTTATTTAATGTCACAGGTTAAGCTTGTGAAGTTTAAGGAGTCTGTGTGCAGATATATGGAGTTTTATAATCACAGTAACGCCACAAAATGTCTCCCCACCACTTCCCTGTACGATGTTTCAGACAAAGACACACACTCATGAAATCGGACAAATTCCGCAGTCCTCCTCTCTCTGTGAGATATAATGCATTTGTAAATATTGTAGAGTTCCCAACCCAGCTGAGGCTCTGGTCAATTCTCATGGTGTTGCAAACAAATGAAGTGTGTTTCAGTCTTATTTGCCTTTATTCAGCCACAGTTCGCGCTGAAGGACATCTTTGGTTCCAGCTGGGAACTAATTTTTGTGGTTTTTAAGCTAGTTTATATCATCGGAAATGCACTGAACCGTTTCCAAATTTAGTTCAGGAACTGGAATATGAAATACAGCTGAAGAAACAGTTCCTACTCGTGCATGCACATTTCAACATTAGGATTCAGTAATTCAGTCAGTAACCAAATTTCCCCTTCTAGGCCATCTTTTCCTTTGTATTCCTTGTTTTTTTTATTTCTTTTATTATTATTATTATTATTGACCCTGGTGTGACAGGGGGGCTGGGCAACAAGGCTGCAGTGTGCTCTGAGAAGAAAACATACAGTATTTTCCACATTACACTAAAAGACAAGAATGTCACACTATGAGCAGTGAGGAAAAATGTTCTTTACTATGGTGTACTTTACTGAAAATAACTGGATTTTTAAATTTCTGAATAACAGAAATGTTATGTATTTTATCTTCACTTTTGTATTCAATACATGTGTAAATACGTTTTACAGTTTTTTAGTTACACTGTAGAACCCATTTTTTATGGAGTTCAACATCTGCATTAAATGTGCTAGAAGCCCAACATACACACACACAACGTCTCAAACAGGCTCCTGTAGACAGGTACTTAAACGTTTCAATGTGCAGACCCTTTGCTAGAATTTTGAGAAGTAGAAAATGCAGCCAGCTCCTAAGAGTGAAATTTGGTGGTGATATTAAAGTTTGAACTGGTGTTTGTTATCCAGAAATAATCATCTAATATATGATTACTGTATTATCAAATGCTTACAGCAATGTTTTAACGTATAATGTAAAGCCTACCCAGAAGTGTAGAGGCAGCTGTGACAAACTCCTTTTGCTATGAGAATTTATGAACTGTGTTATTTGACCCAGTGCCTCTCATCTGTGATTCTTCTCTTTCTCTTCTTCCTTTCATTAATATCTACTCCAGAGCTTCATTCCATTTCTGTATGTGCTGTGAAACCTAGCTGTATCGCAACAATTAAAGCTATCTCCCTCTGCCTGCTTTGTTCCAGAGTTAATAAAGAATAATTACCTTCTAAATATAAAAACATTGTACACTTTGCATTCTTTCAGATTATTTTCTTTAATTCAGCAATCATGTCCTTGATTGCTTCTCTGCGTAATATGTGTTTTATAAGTGCCAACTGGTGGTGCACTGTGATGATGTGTGCGTCCTGACACTAACCTGGCCTCCACTGGTGGAAATGAGCAGGCAGACAATCACGGTTGTTCATCAGATGAGGCCTAATGCAGTTATAGTGTTCGGCAATAATTTCACCTTGCATTTATAATTGCAGACATAGATCCCACACCTCAGTGCACAGATTAAAGCCATAAATTATTTAGTGCCTTTTCGTCTCTCTTATGGATTCCGCAGCTCTCTCTCTCTCTCTCTCTCTCTCTCTCTCTCACATTCTCTCTCTCATTATGCTTCATGATATCAGCTTCTTTCAAATGGAGGCCAGAGGATGATTTAAGATAGGCTTGAATAATACGACAAAACAAATATGATATTCCGGCCATTTGCGTTTCTTAATTAAAATCAAGGGGTCTCAGAAATGTCTTGCCAAATGGAAGTGTGTGTGTGTGTGTGTGTGACTCACACTAAGTCAAAGTCTAGTCATTTAGCCTTTGCTGTTAATGGTATGATGCCAGTGGATGGGAGTGTGCAGTTGAGAATGGCCTTTTCTGAAGGTTTTTTGATTGTCTCAATGGCTCGGAAATTAGCTGTTTCTAATATTAATTCGGGCCAATAATTCAAAGTCATTGGAGATTTATTGCCACATTAAAGGCAAGCTCCAATCAGATACACAATCATGATTTAAAACAACCCGCGATTAATTAAGCACATCTAGTACGTTTACACAGGAGGAAGGCAGCAGAGCAAACAGCAGGCCAAAGCGACCATAAAAACAAATTGCTAATTGGGATGCTAACACCATGTGATGAGCCTAACAAATAAAATGCCACCGTTTTATTCATCTTTCTGGGATCTCATCTAAATTGGATTCAAGAAAGACTCCAGATCCTCGCCAGGCCTTTGCTGTTCCTTTAAAAGAAGGATTTGCTTGCAAAAGGATGCACACACACACACACACACACACACAGTTTTCAAATGCTTAATCCAGCTAAATATGCTGCATCTTTTTTTTTTCTCCCAGACCCTGTGTATCAGCTTGTCAAGGCGACACTTGAAAAGTGTCAGTCCTCCGCCTAATTAAGTCACCGTACTGGAAAAGGTTGGGGGGTGGGGGTGTAGTCACATCCAGACAATAATTCTAAGCCACACAGATAATAAACATTTTAGATACACTAACTGGACTGAAAATACACTCTAAATTTATGGAGGGGGAAAAATGTCACAGAGCAGTTAAGTGTCACATGTCAAATGAGCAGCAAAATAATAGGGAGAATCCAGAAAAGCGACATCTGAGCCCAATGATTTTATTAGGACATTTTTATAGTTTTTACATATCCTCCAAGACAGATGCAAAATTGGTCCTATTGTTTAACCTCGGATGTCAATTATTCCAGAAACCTCTCCCCACCTCACTCTGTCTAAGTGTGCTCTCCTCATACCAATATTTTTCTGCAGATCATCACTCTAAGAGTACACATCTCCCCATTATAAACCGGTTTCACTCCTCATCATTTCAAAGCTGATAGGTGAGCATGTACAAAATTGCACGTGTTTGTGTCATCACAACCAGGACAACTCAAAATTTCAGAATGAGTTGTGCTGCGTTTCCCTATATGGACTGCTATGAGATAGGAAGCTAGAATACACAACCATATTTACGTAATGATACAATATGGCAATGATTTTAAACAGGCTGGACTGTATTTCCATATATGGGCTTGCTATGCTACAGCCTGGAACATGCTTTAACTTAGCATAAATGCAAAGTTTAACTTAAATGCAAAGTTTGCAATTTTAATGAAAAAAAAAAAGTTATTCCATAATTTTCTAGCTCTCTGGTCTGTCTGCATGTTGAAAAAGCTCAGGGTTTTGTACAAAGCCCTGGCTCAGTAAATGGGGAACAAAACAGCATCTGGAGGTGTTTGGATGGTAGAGAGAACTCCAAATGTTGAAAAGCATGAAAAGAGATGAGGATGTTACTATAATCCAGCTCCATAGCTGGGTAATATTGACTTATTTGTGCTGTTACAATTTCATTACTTTAGATAAAACTGACTCTAAATTTGGCAGAGCCCCAACTGCATGAACTCAAACGCAGGCTGGAAGTGCTACAAAACTGAACAGCTCTAGTTACAAATTAGTTTCTGTCGTAATTCAACGAGTGAATAAAAACAGATGAGTTCAACTTCAGCTACATACATGAATCAGTTACATTTCTTACTCAAACTTACAGTACCAGATTAAAAGATGGGGAGCTTCTGAATGAAAACAAACCACAGAGTCCTCTATATTGCCTTTCATGTTTGTATACTACTTCATTGCGGCTGTGATGTCACAAAAATGACAAATACAAAATGAGCTCTGCATTAGTTGCCAGAGGAAACCTACACAGACACAGTGAGAACACATAACTCCATAAATGTAAATGATCTCCAGTGTCTATCACCTGTATACCTTTCCAAAATAAGGGCCATAAAACTCTGTTTAGTCTTACAGAACCCCACCTTAAGAATTCATAAAAACACTGTAGCTGAAGGACATGGTGGATGGCAGTGACGGGCTGGGCAGATGGTCAGTGTTTGAGCTGGAGGTCAGTGAACTCTGGCTGTGTTTACAGGACGTAGGGGGAACGTCTGAAATCTTTTGAAGTCACGGCTAATTTACGTCACACTGAGTGGCAGATAAGCTGAGGGCCACTGGCCTGACTGCACAGCTATTACAGCTCCACGTAACACCAACATCCCTCTAGCTTGCCCCTGCTGCCCAGCACTGCCCATACATGGCTAGCAGACAACAGAAGGCATGGGTGCACACACACACACACACACACTAATCCCACATAGTGTCAACCACAGCCCCTGGACAGCGTTGTCAAAATAGAATGAGATGTGAAACCACTTGTGGCCACAGGCTTTTCAGCCTTTGCACATGCACATTTGCTTTGATGCTTTTTTTCTTTTGCAGTGTTCATGCCTACATTTCCAATACATCCTATATAAACATGTTAAAATAAAACATAATATAAACATAAAAAGGTTGACTATGATTGAAAGAGACATGCAGCTTCTAAAATGTGCTAAATATTCATTTATTCATGCATTCATGCATTCATTCATTCATCTTCTGTAACTGAAGATTAGTGTGTGCTTGTGGATTGTGACTAGGATTTGTCTTTCCGCTGGTAAGATAGGCTTAGAGTGTGTATTTACTTTGGCTTAGACCTTGTTAGTTACCAGGCTGCATTGTTGTCCTGTCTTACTTACAGTTAATTACAATTACTAGTTTCAGGTGTGGTTTCGGTTTAGCTCAAGTTGTAAATTATTGTGGATGGCCTATCTAGCCACATGACAGATATAGTGAGGTGATGTCCGTTACAGAGGGCTGCTGTCTATAATGCTTGCACCTAGAACGTATTTAGGTGGACCCTCAAAGTTCATCTTCTACACAAAGACAAGTCTCTCCTACCTTGGCTAAGTATCCTTACTTTAACCCTTTGCCCATTCATTTGCCCTCTCTTGTTCTTTCAGCATGCATTTCTCAATTCCTATTCTCTCACCCTTCAGAGTCAAAAGACACCATTTCCATCACAGGAGGAGCAACACCAGTAATCTTATCTATCCACTACTGTCATCTCAATCCCAGACCAGAGTGGTCAGTGGACTCTGGAAATGTCAATAAGCAGTCCAAAGGCAGATTTTGCACAACTTGGTCATGCAGATTCCTACTGTACAACATCCGGCAGATCTGACCCTTACTTTCTCAGATGTCTGCCCAGGTGCTTGTTCAATCTGTAGTCATTTCAAGGCTTGACTACTGAAACTCACTCCTGACTTGTCTTCCTCTGCGGGCCCCCAGACCACTTCAGCTGATCCAGAATGCAGCTACACGCCTTGTCTTCAATTTTCCAAAGTTCACCCATGTCACTTCACTACTGCGCTCTCTTCACTGGCTACAAAGCCAGGAATGGACCAGCCCCTCCCTACCTGGCAATGATCAAGACTCTGACTGCATGTCAAGCCCTTCAAGTTTCAAGTACAGCTTGAATTGACCTGTCATCCCTAAAGTCACATGGAGGACTAGCATCAAGACTCTTCTCAATCTTGGTGCCCAGATGGTGGAACGTACTTCCACTGGCATGCTTCCCATTTAGGTGAGCACTGATTAGTTTTTCCTTCTAGGTTTGAGCACTTACTAGATTGTATTGTGTATTCCCCTTCTACGTTTTGTGCTTTCTAGGTATCAGCACCGGCTTTTATTCTGACAAATGTTTGTCATGTTGAAAAGATAAGGAGTGTTGTTAAATAATATTTAACTGGTGTACCGTTCTTGGCGGTCAGAAAGCATATGGTTAATTATGGGAATTAATGGGAATAAAATGGGAATACTCAATGCTAAAGATAAGAACCTTACATATAGCTGATATCTGTATCCGCTTATCCAGTTCAGGGTCGCAGTGGGTCCACAGCCTACCTGGAATCATTAGGTGCAAGTCGGGAACACACCCTGGAGGTGGAGCCAATCCTTCACAGGGCAACACACACACATTCATTTTTGAGTTGCCAATCCACCTACCAACGTGTGTTTTTTGACTGTGGGAGGAAACCGGAGCATCCAGAGGAAACCCACGGGAACACAGGGAGAACACACCAACTCCCCACAGACAGTCACCAGGAGCGGGAATCGAACCCACAGCCTCCAGTTTCCTGGAGCTGTGTGACTGCAACACTATGCTGCGCCACCCTGCCGCCAATACTGAAGCATAATCTTGGCTAAAATAATTAGATATAACAAAATTGCAAAGCTTCTCCTCAATCCCAGGCACATGGCACATTACACTCTGAAGGGCTACTGAGACCACACCCCCTGCATGCACTGTTCATTCCTCTATCACATGTACAGCATATGTCCAGGTGATTTCTAGAAATCTGACACTCACCACTACAGTTCATATTTTTATTGACAGTAATAGCATTGGGACATTTAAGCAACTACTAAATCAAGGTGTAATCTCACAGTTGCTATCTGGTAAATCAGAAAAGCTTAATAAGCAATTACATTTAAGAGACTAGTTTACCAAGGCTAGCAGGCTAGCAAGAGGTTAGCTTACCAAGGCCAGGCGTGAGAAACTTGTGGGAAAATACCTTTATTTGAGTTGATGTTAAATTTGATCTTTTTTTTAAGAAGAAGGAGAGCTGCTTTGTTTTACATTTTGAATGGCACTTTTTTGATGGGGCGGGGTGGGGGTGCAGGAGTTGCGTTCTTTTGATTGTTTCTTGACTGAACTTTTGATTGCTCAATGGAAGAATTAAGCATTTATAAAGTTATGCTTGTAACTACCTATGTTTCATAGTTATTATTTGTATTGTTATGCATTCATGTCTGCTGTTGGCAAAAAAAGTTACATTGATGATAGTGTATGATATAGTTCATAAATTATAAAATATTTCCTATTAATTCCCATAAATTCCCAAAGTTCCCAAGCTAAAGTTACCATCAAAATTTACTGGAAATTTATTGGAAATTTCTCACCTCCTTGCAATCCTAAGTCTAATGTTCAACAAAACTTTTAATTCATTCATAATCTATAACCGCTTATCCAGTTCAGGGTTGCAGTGGGTCCAGAGCCTACCTGGAATCATTGGGCGCAAGGCGGGAATACACCCTGGAGGGGGAGCCAGTCCTTCACAGGGCAACACACACACTCACGGACACTTTTAAGTAGCCAACCCACCTACCAACGTGTATTTTTAGACTGAGGGAGGAAACTGGAGCACCTGGAGGAAACCCTCGTGGACACAGGGAGAACACACAAAACTCCTCACAGACTGTCACCTGGATCGGGAATCAAACCCATAACCTCTAGGTTCCTGGAGCTGTGTGACTGCGATACCTACCTGCTGCACCACTATGCCGCCCACAAAATTTTTAATGATTTATGTAATTTTATATATGATTGATTTCTTTCCGAAGTCGAGCAAACAAGTGCACAATGTTATTTAAAAAGTGCTAAAAGAATGTATTAAAAGAATAAAATAAAAAAAAAATTGCAGCTTCCTTAAAAGAGGACACGTGTCACATTCTTGCCCTGTCTGGTGCTTTCCCACTTTGTTTTATGACTGTTCCTCTGCCATGTGCTCTGGCTTTGGCTTTGTTTGTTTTGGTGTCTTGTCTCTGCCTTAGCTCCGCCCTCTCATTAGTGTTTCTCCTTTGTTGCCGTGCCCTCTTGTTATCTCTACCAGGTGTTCTCCTTGTATATATAGTCTCTTGTTTCCAGTGTTTGTCTGATCTTGCATGTGTGTTTATGTTGTACAATACACCGGTAGTATACAGTATTTGAAAATACATGGGCAACTGCTCTTCACTCCTGGGCTCTCAAGCTGAAGCTGAAACCAGTAATTCTGAAAAGGTCTGTCAGTTTTAAGTAAAACAGCCTGCATCACTGAAAGGAAAAGAGAGCAATTGTAAAAATGATTACAAATGAAAAAGCAGACATATAATAAACAAGAGCAAAGAGAAACTAGGCAAGCCTAGTTTTGCCAGAACATTGTTAGCCATATAGCCAAATACAAGAAAAGCCCAAAATAAATACCCTTGTCATTGTTTATTATGTTATTGTGTTGTACAGAAAATATGGAGGGCACTAATAAATGTAGAAATGAAGAAAAGGAGCACAATGTTTTGTTCATGATATATAACACCGGCATTTTTCTTGTTCATTTTATTTTAAAATAAATACTAGATGTTCTACCACCAAAGAACAAAGAAAACCAAGAACATTTTGTTGATTTTAAGAATTACAATTATTCATTTAATCAATGTAACAGGTTAAAGCATGTGAGGCTAGGAGGCTGTGCACAGCTAGGTGGAGATTTATAAACACACTAAAGCCACAAAATGCCTCCCCACCACTTCTCTATTCAATATTCCAGGAAAATACGCACACTCACTTGAAATAAGACATTCAGCAGTCCTTCTCTCTCTGTGAGATATAATATATTTGTAAATGTTGCCAAGTTCCGTTGCCAAATACCAAACTAAGGCTCTGGCCAATGCGCATGGTGTCGCGCCAAACACAGCCCCAGAAACACACAGAAACGGAGCGAGTTCCTGTCGTATTTCCCATTATTTAGCTATGGTTTGCGCTGAAGGACCTACTTAAATGGTTCCAGCTGAGAACTAATTTTTGCTGGTTCTTGAACCAGTTTATGTTGGTGGAAACTCACAGAACGGTTCCATATATAGTTCACGAACTGGAATGTGAAATATAGCTGAACTAACAACAGACGGTGTAGTAGCACCACCTTAAGTTCTTTCAGTGAAATATGGCAGAACTAACAATTCCTACTTGTGCATGTGCATTTCAACATTAGGAGTCAGTCAGTCAGTCAATAAGCGAAAATGCGTCTTCTAGGCTGACCTGGTAGGCGGTCCGGCAAATATAAGTATAAAAAAATATATATATATAAATAATATAAAAACAAATATAAAATTATATACATGCAAAATGTACAATGCTGGCCCTTTTAACATAATTCTTTTAAAATATAATTTCTTAAACACAATGCAACACATTGCCATTCTGGATCTGCTCCACTGAAACCGTATTGTATTGGTAGTGTCTGTGGGGATGGCTTTGCTGTCTGTGGCAATAGGCCTTGTCCTGGCTGCATGCAGCAGCTGGACTGGACGCAGGCAGGCGGTCAGGAGGCTGGACGGGCAACAGTGTGGCAGCCATGATTGTGCTGACAACAGCACAGGGGCTGGCCGGGAGATTAGTGCCCAATGAAAAAGTGTGATTTGTTGCTTTCATATTTGGGCAATGTCAGCTTCAATCTGAGGCAGCGGCCTGCCCCGGGCTAGCTGCTCTGACACATCAGTGGGATGCACTGATGAACTGCTGGCAATCAACTGTGAGTTTCTCCGTCCAATCCAGCCTGAGACAGCAGAGTAAACACACACACACACACGCAGCATTGTTCAGCTGGAACATCAGTGTGCCTTTACACAGCTGCTGCTTTTCAGACACAATAATAAAAACCCAATTATGCACTGACCACACATTCCTTTGGTCACCTGTGATTATGAGTGTACTCACAAGTGAATCACTTAAAGGGGACATATCAAAACTGTACTTGTTTAGTGCATGTACACAATAATTAGGGGATTTGGAGCCCATCAACCGACAAACTGTGAAACCAAACCACCCTGCCTGCTTTTTTATGGGCTGCCTAAGCCTAAAAACAGAGGATGAAACAAGTCATTCTGATTTTGTGCTGCTTCTAACATACTGTAGAGGTTTCAGATTCCTCATTTGAGTCTCTCCAATAACAGTGCTTGAGATTTTTTGTTATGTGAAACAAAACACAATAATGAGCAGGTCAAAATAAGAGTACTGATTTAAATATAGAGAAAACGATAAAGGAAAGAGAGGAACTGAGTGAAAAGGCTAAAATATGGATCGTCTGCTCCTCGCTCCTAGGTTCTTGCACTGAAGTGAGCTATGGCTCATTTACGTTTAAAGCAACATTGAAAGGATGCTTGTGGTACTTTGACCAAAATATGACACAGATGTTTCATTAAGATGCTGTTCATAATTCTATAGCCGTTGTTATAATTGACATAATGTTGTTATGTCCACACTAGGAATGCCTAATATGGTTTATGTTACACTGTATGTCATGGGTATTCTTTGACACCTCTTAATTCATTAATTCCCCTACTGTATGAGGAGTACTCATTTTGGTCCCAGATGTTCAAATGGACACATACAGCTGCTTGTATATTCTTCATAGCAATAATATGATATGCTCTAGACCAGCTGCAAATAAGCTTAAGGTCACAATGCTCAATGTCAATCATCAGTTGGAGGAGTCTAAATAATCTTTCATTAGGAGAATAAAAATTGTTTTCTGAAAACACTGCTATAGGCCCTTATGTCCAGTCTAATGGTTCCAAACCGGATACTCATTGTCCTTAGTAATTGTTTTCCCACAATGTCCTAAAGCCTGTGTTTAGCAGGGTGTACACAGTGTATGACACTCTGGGACATACAGTATAGTGTGCCCAAAATCACATTAATTTATATATGGGGATTTTTTAGGAAAAATATAATTGTGTAGATATAAACATATATAGAAAAATATAAATGTGCTGGCAAACTGTTTAAAATGCAATGGGCTTAACCACTGAATAATATACATATGTCTATAAAGTGTAGTTTGTAGTAATGTGTACTGTAATGGTCGTACAATTGTTGTTTGAAACCCTCTTGTAGTACCTAGGTCCTGCCTATAGGCTGCAGTTATTCCTGGCCAGAGCGTTTCACTGCTGCTGTAGATGAAAGTCCATAAGAAGTTAAAGGAACACTAGGTAAGATTTGGTATTTTAAATCTTGGGCTCCCTCTACAGTAGTGTAGTGTAATTTGCTTTTACAGCACTGTCCTGAACTCAAGAGGGAGGCAGTTTTCCAACTATCCTTGCAACGTTACATAGTGCAATGTCTGCAGTGCTGAGATCAGAGTAACACCAAAAGAGGCTCCATTCTCTTTATTAAAGGTCAATGAAGTATCATGATGATTTTGAAGCTAGTTTTAAGATAAAATATTATATTATTATATTATCTTATGCTCCTTTTAATTCTGTTGTTGATGTTAATAGTGACATATCAGTGTTGAAGGGAAGAAACTGGCTTCATGTTGAAAAATGAATAAGTCAACAGTTATGAAGCTCAGGGTATTGGTAGGCTATTTACCAATACCCTGAGCTTCATAACTGTTGACTTATTCATTTTGCTGATGCTGCTAGTCCTGTATGTGGATCTGGTTTCAGTACAAAGATGGCTTTAATAGAAAAAAAACTGTAATTTACTTAAATTCAAAGTGTTTGCAGTTCATTATGCAACCACACCCACCTCAACCCAGGTCATCAAAAGAATTTGTTAAACAGAAGTCCTATTATTCCCTGTTCTGAGAGTCTTATTTAAGAAAAAGAATTGGAAACATTCAGCCGAAACTTTAAAATAACGTCCTAATATCTACATTCTTTGTCCATTTTCTCAGCTCCACTGACCATACAGGAGCATTTTGCAGTTATACAATTACAGACTGTAGTCCATATGTTCCACTGCATACTTTCTTAGTCCATTTTCAGTTTCTCAATGGCCAGGACCCCCATAGGACCACCACTGAGTGGGTGGAGGTCATTGAAAAGATTACATTTTAAATTTTGATGTTTTCAAAGCACAATACACATTTGTCAGATTTCTCTGAAAATAATCTTGTATCACAGCAGCACTGATAATGGCAGTGAGGTGGGGTGGGGGGTGGTGCATCATGCCAAAAACAATCTGATAAAACATCTTACAAACACACATTACAACATATTTTATAACACGCACCTAAACAATACAGTTAAAGGCAATGTATAAGATTATGGGGAAATGCGGTTCTCTTCCTCTCTGGTTTGTTCATGTTCAGAATCTAATTTTTTAAAGTTGGTACAGTATGCTTGAGGAGAAACTGCTGTTTGTATGTGGCTGAAATTTAACTTGTCTGTATGTTTTTATTCACTCTTTGAATTACCACAAAAAATCCTTTGTAAGTCGAGTTGTGTAATTTTGTAGCACTTTCGATCTGTGTTTACTTTCATGTAGTAACTGCTCTTTGCAATTTTGAGTCAGCTCCTTCTACAGCAAATTTAAGTCAATATTACCACCTATAGAGCATGAATACAGCAATATCCTCATGTTGATTAATGCTTTTCAATATTATATTCACAGCGTAGTACATGCAAAAATCAGATAAAATATTACATGCTTATCTTTCCATATTTTCATTTGGACTATATGAAAAAACCCTTCTCTGATGTTTGACCTACATCTTGGAGCAGACTCATACCAGTCTTGTTTATAATTTCACAGAGAGAACACTATACCATGCCACTGCACAATATTGCATCACTCTCTTACCACTGTAGTGTGAAACAAAAATAAAATCTCCTTATTGGTCTCAAAATACCTTAATTAACTGTTTTTGCATAATGTTAAACAAAATTGCTGTGGTGAACTTGTCAGAAAGAAAAATATATGTGTATTAAAGTGTATTAGTGTCATTACAGGGACAGATGTGTTGACTTTCAGTTTTGTAAAATATAGAGCAGTAAGCAAAAGGTTCATGCGTCGAAACACATCCACATATGAAGAACAAATTTTCTGAACAACTTTCAAAACAACTTTCTGTTCAAGACTCCTAGTAAAACTTTGTAATGTTAAGTCCAGCTCAGCTGCACACCACATTGAATGGTGTTTAAGCTGTAGAGATGTACACAGCTGAAGGGGCATGAGGAGAAGTGTGTCTTTTGCTCTCTGTTCTTATTTTCTAGAAAAGAAAAGAAATAAATGTAGTCTGTGTGCAATGATAACCAAAGACACAGGAGAACACAAAGGTCTAGATTTGAAGATTGTATATATACATTAAATCGCTTGTCCACATGTCCTATCAAAAGCTGCTTAGTAAACTTAGAAAGGTAGTTAAGGTCAGGTTCAAAAACAAAAATGGTATCTTCAAAAATGGTCTGTACACACAGAAGAAAAATCCTCAGTGAAAACCAATTTAATAAGAATAGACAGACCTATTTGGACCTTCATCTCTGTAGAAACTTGGTAAGTTGGCCTTGAAGGTTCATATCGTCCCTGTCCACAGAAAAAACATGTATCTCCAAGAGTTACTCTTTTACTTCGCTTTGATTTGAAGGCCAGAGTGTGAATACTCAGTGAACACTGGGCTGTTTATTGAAAAAGTCACTGTAAAACTGCTAAATTATATGTGACAATAACTAGTACCTGACTAGTATTCAAGAGCTACATGGACATCTGTGCCACTTGCTCAGGTAAGCATGTTGGCCTTAGATGTTAAGAGCCACCAACTAGTCCTGCCATCTTAAAATTTAAAGTTTAAGTTCACACAGTAAGTTATTTTCTATCAAACAGATGGAGTCACTAATCTCCGCTCAGGCCTGTCTCTTCTGCTCAGGTTTATGGGTGCATCTTTACTGAGTGCATCTCTATTGCGTCTTTGGAAGTGTTTCCGTCTCTCTGCTCCTTGGCATTGTGATCCACTGCTGACTGTGCAACACACTCTGCTGCTGCCGTTTGAAAAGCGACTGAAGTGGAATTGAGTGTCGCTCAGCTAAAGCATTTCAAATGTTCTCTCTCTCTCTCTCTCTCTCTCTCTCTCTCTCTCTCTCTCTCTCTCTCACAGGTGAAAGAAGTAGAAGATGCTACTCAGTACTGGGCATGTTGTCTTTTTTTATTTTTTAAGGGGGCGGCCCTGGCAACAAACTCAGAAATGAAACACAATGAATATTTAAAGATAACATTACACATCGAGCTTGCCATGAGGAAGACAGAGAAATGGGAAGCTGCAAAGAGGGAGATAGAAACTGCCCTGGAAATTATGACAATGTCTGTTAGTATAAAATATGCTGCATGATGGAGGGCTGTTAGAGAACCTGGAGCACAATACAGCGATTACTTCTTGGATGTGAAACTTTTATGAGGGATTAGGGCAGCTTTCAGATTGACAGCTACTGCCAGTTGTGCTGCTTTTACACTTTAAGAGGAAGAAATCGACTCGAAAGGGATACATTTGGAGATGTCTGACTTCAGAATGCTAGGATGACCGTGATTCTCCAAATTTAGAAAACCAACAGAAAACAATGTGGTGCTGTTTTAGTACCAAGTACATACCACAGGTCTCTTTTAAATGACCTTTTGAATCAATTTTTTTAAATATTACAGCAGTTTAAACCTAGTATCCATCTACTGGAACTTCAGTGTATTACATTTAACAATGATTTTAATTTTGTTTATCATCCAAGCAAAATATTATGACCTAGGTCTGGCTCACAACCAGAACTGCTTTTTCTGTTGTGTCAAATTGCCAATACAGCCATTTATTCACCAAAAGAATGTATTCTTGAACCAGGAACTTTAGGAATCTTAGAACTTTGGTGTAATCCAGTGAACCAGCCTATGTTTTCACCAATTTTGTGAACCAAGAATACATCATCAATGGGAGGGCACTGTGCTCAGCATCACTGTGACTGAATCCTTTGCCAGAGCCTTTAATAAACAGTGAGGACATAGTCATGGTTAATCCACTGTTTACAGATCAAAGTCAGACATGACAAATGTGTAAATGATTCTGAGTTCTTTCTGATAAAGCTGTGATTTTAAAATACTTACCAACATTAGGTATTTCAGAGTATGATTCCAGTGACACTGTCTTGAGTGAAGTAGATGTGAAATCATACTGATAAAACCTTGGAATATTGTCCAGAAAATTTGCCAAATGTTTACCTGTTTCTTTGTTAACTGGTTAAAACTGTATACAGTTCTACCCTGTATTATTTACTCTCAGCTATTCAACCCCAAACTATCAAATGTACTTAAACTTTATGAATAATTCAAGAATACTTAGTTTACTTAATTGTACCACCATCAAAAGAATAAGTACAAGTACACTCCAAATATATTTTGACCTTTCTGTATACTGCTCCAGATGACTGTCTGTCTGTCTGAGTTGGAGGTCGTCCCTGTGTATGCGTGGGCTTCCTCTGGGTTCCCCAGTTTCTTCCCACGGTCAAAAAACAGACTGATAGGTGGATTGTTTACTCAAGTGTTCATAGGTATGAGTGTGAATTGCCCTGCAATGGACTGGCACCCCCTCCAGTGTGTGTTCCCACCTTGCGCCCAGTGATTCCAGGTAGGCTCCAGACATACCACGACCCTGAAGTGTTTAAGTGGTTACAGATAATGAAAATATATCACTGATAAGCACATAAAAAGTAAACTCAAATTTGCGCTTATTTCTTTTTTTTTTAAACAATGTATACACGCAGCAATAAATTTCAGAGTGGATATATCCCAGACAACATGCAGATTTTAAAAATGCTCATTCAGCCCACATGCCATAAAGCCAGATCTGTTGAAATGTAGCTGGGCTGGCTGTGACAAACTAAATGTGAGCCAAAAGTGGCCCAAAAGGCAAGTGGCATGTGGCATGTGGGCCAGGAATATAGGGGATGTGGACCAGTCCGAGGCCAGACCAATTTTGCTCTGTGGGATAGTAAGTCTAGAAATACATCAAAATCACTACCTATTCTAAACGATGGTATGATACAGACTCAAGAAATGAAGATGAAATTGAACAATACTGGAGTATTCCTTTAATGTCCTTAAGGCCCACCTGACTAAATTCCTCAACTTCTCAGTTTATGAGCCTGAAGAGCCCTTGTGCCCCTTGTAAGTTTGCCATGATGCGCATTGTAGAAAAATGTGCATCCTCTAAACAGAAACCAGAGTGAGGCAGATAGGGAAGATGCCTCGAGTGTATTCAAGCGGGCAAATTTCGCTGCACATTTGCCCCATTACAGCACATCAGCATCAGAGAGCGGCACGGCAGTGCAAGCGAGAAGCATGCACTTACCATTATTTGATAACATGTTTAACGACAGATTGACGGAGGATTTGCAAATGCAAGCTGGCGTCGATTTCGCCCGAGCTCGGTTCTCTTGGCGCAATGCGAGCGTACTTATGTGCATAATTTGATTTTGAGAATGGAGTTATTAGTAGGTTCTGAAAAAAAAAAAAAAAACTTGAGAGAGGGAGAGAGAAAAGGAACTCGTGGCGGAAACATAAGCCGTTCTGATGTTTTGAAGCCATCAGACTATGAATAATAGGAATGATGACACAGAGGGAGCTTAAAATGGTTTAAACGCTTTCAGAACAATTTGGCAGACGGACAGAGTTGTGTGTGATGGTATGGGCAAGCTGCTACTTCCGATCGTCTGCAAAGTCGTGCGCAAGCAAAGCACAAACAATCTGTGAAAGATGCAGGCCTAGTGCATCCTCCCTTCACCTATTGCAGATATTATCACTCCTTAGACTTGCTAAACAGTCCCTCATTTAAGGTATTAACTCTATCATTGACCCTTCTCTTTCTCTTTATCATTTTGTAGTGATATGCATGTTCACATACATCATAAGCAACTAGAACTTGCTAGGTTTTACTGGGGGAGCCCCTCCTCCAGTTTTGTAAGCTATATTTATCCTTCACCTGCCATAATGACTGAATTCAGTGACATTAACATTTGTAAAAGTCAGATACAGTACATCCCGACGGTGTTGGATGGAGGTCCATCACTCCAGAAAACACTATTTCACTGATGCACATCACAATTCTGAAGGTGCTTTATACCCTTCTAGCCAACACTTGGCACTGGAAATGGTGACCTTTGGCCAAACCACTATGCTAATTTTGTAATAATCTTGGACAAATCTCCCCATTCTGCTCTACATGAAATCCTCTTAAAATGTAATGATATTAATGTGTGTATATTGTTGTCACCTACTAAGCAAGCACTGATTTTTAGTGTGGTTTTACAGGGGTCTAACTATATACATTTCCAAATTTATCTTCTTGTCAAATCCAAAATTTTAACATTACATTAGCTACAGACTTGGGTTCCATTCCCAATGCAGGCAAAAACTCCTTGGGCAAGACTCCTAACACCATGTTTGCTCCGGAAGATCATCTGATAAAATTGGTTAATATATTTACCAATATTTTATTTTAACAGAAATACAGTACAGTATATGTACATCTACAACCTGCATGACATTTGATTGATGTTTGGTATAGTGGCCAGTAGAATGATGTTTAGAACCCACTCGGACCTGGCTACTACCCAGAACCTCGTCTTGTACTCGTAAGTAACCTTGTGTTTCTTATTATGTCCCCCTGAAATTTTTATATACACAAGGTCTGCTAGAAAGCACCAAGACCCTGCAGGATAAATGAGTTTCGAAGGTAGCATGAATCCTCCCCTCATCCTCATGCTCAATGCACACCCTGCAGTGGATGAGGGAGAGAGGAGAGAAGGCTGTAACAATGTGGAAGTTTTATATATATTGGATTAACTGTATTATTATGAAAACACCAAAAATAAATAATCATGAAACTTTAAAAAAACTGCTTTCATCATGCTCATTAGAAACTAAAATTAGATATTTTAATTAACATATAATAATTAGATATAATCATTAGATAATAAAATTAGCAAGTCAGATTATTATTATTATTGATATTTTTTATTATTATAAATGTATCAGGCTATCCCTGGATCATGCACACTCAGAATCACACTGACCCTGAATCACATTAATCATGAATCACTCTGATTAAAGTCATTCAGGGTCAGTATAATTCTTGCAAAGAGTGATTCATGGTCAGTGTTATTCAGTATTAATCCTGAATCACTCTGACCCTGAATCACATTAATCTTGAATCAAAATGTCCCTGATTCAGGTGTACCTTGGATCAGGCTAACACTGAAACAGACTAACTCTGAGACAGATTACTAACCCCTGTGTCATTGTGGAGCAGGTCATGGTTAACTATAACACTGAGAGAATAGAAGCTGCCAGTAGAGAAACGGGGAAATCAATAGGTCTATAACATTTAGTTATCCATCTCTATATCAGAGTTTAAAGAGAGCGATTGCGTGTCAGGGCAGGGTCTGAGTGGACGAAGCACAGATATATCAGTGTAAAAGAATCCTTGGCCTTTTGCCTTTAAATCATATGTCACATGGTCAGCAAGTTCATCCCCAGGCCACAGAATACATTTAAAGCTCAGAGAGAAAGAGAGAGAAAGAAATGTCTGTGCTGCTTCTTCTGTTTTCTTCTGATTGGCTGTTCCTAAGCAGATTTTCTCACAGCATTTCACTGTATTTCCTGTCTCTTGTTGTCGTCAAAGGTATGTGCATCTTCTTCCAGTGCTTTAGTAAATGGTTGTTGGATGCAAGGCGCTCATTGAATGGCTTAATTTTCCGAGAGCATTACACAATGTGAATCTGTCCAATATATACACACACAAAGGACGTAGACATGATGAGGGGGAAGTGGAGGGGAGAGGGAATGGGGATATTATATACATGCTGCTTGGACACCAATTAGCCATGATATTAAAATTATCCCACAGAGGCACTGAGGGGTTTAAAAACTCCTACAGAACTGTTTGATACTCTCATACAAGAACAACACACACTAACATACCACCACCACCACATCAATGACACAGCAACACTAAGAATGACCTACCACCAAAATCATACCTTTTCTGTTGTGGTCCTGTGGGGGACCTGACCATTGAAAAACAGGGAAAAATGTATATTTTAAAAATGATACAGGGCAACGGCAGGACTACAGTTTATCATTCAAAACTACAAAGTGCTCCTGTATGGTCAGAGGAGCTGGTAAAGTGTGCAATGGGTTGGTTTATTTTGCTGTACAACCTGTATAAAAAAGTATGGGATGTTCTAAAGCAGCTGCACATGAGCCTAAGGTTATAAGGCTCAATGCCCAGAGTGTGTCAGAGGCATTATAAAAGCCTACACCATGGCACTGGGCTATGGCTCAGGGGAACCGTATTATCAATTATTAACAGAGCTAATTTCAGTAATAACAGTGGGTACAGACAGGGTACTTCCAACAGTACAATGGCCTAACCTCAGTCATTTGGAGATCAGATTTCAGTTCCTAATCCATTTATTAATTTACCACAACTGTGCCTTTTTTCTATCTGCTTCTCCTATACACAGAGGCATGCACACCCAGCATTAACCACTGAGGGAGAAATCATTCACAATTATTATTATCTTTCTAAATGTGCTGAAAAAGGGGGGCTTACAAACAGGTTTCCTTATTTGCTTTGATTTGAACTCTGAGGAAAGTCAGTGAAAGCCATAATTAGAAGCCTGCTCCCTCTCCCGCTCTCTAAAGCATCCTCTATTAAATTGAAGTGTGCTGTGAAGCACTTTCATTTTGGCTTAATGAAGTTTATAAAAGTTTGACTGAGCTACAGTGTAAGTCATCCAGAGCAGCAGACCATTTGTGTTCAGCTCTCTTTCCCACTCTCATTTTATTTTTTGTCTCAATTTTTATTATTATTATTATTTTTTATGACTCTCAGTTATGACTTTCTCCATGCTGGTTTATTATGAAGGATAGAGCCTCTTCAGCTTCACAGCTGAGGAAAAGCCCTTATCGCTGTGTCTCCATTAACCTATGTCCTGACAAGTAGCAAAGACCCTACAGATGATGGGATATTTACTTTGGATTCTGTTTTTGCAGAATCAAACCAGCAACATCTCTTTCATCAAAGGCCAAATCAGCAGGACGTCAACGTCACTCTTTCTTCCAACGGTTTGTTTGCTACTGAAAAAAATGTCCGCTTGATGTCTTTTAAGGTTTGGTTAACATCCAAAATGGCTGAACTTCTGGAATATCAGCTGTAGGCTCAGTCGTGAGTTGGGACAGGTCCAGTCAACTGTAAATCCAGCTCCACCTCAGATTTGTGTCAGTGTAGCAACATTTAACTGGAATCTATCCTGCCTTGTGGTGTGTGTAGTGGTTAGCGTGCTAGCATTACTAGCATTAGAATATACTGGGAACTTTCAACTTGATGCTAGGAAATGGAACTCTGGTAGCATAGCTAGCAAATGCGTACAAATTGTTAGTTATTTTAGCACAAGCTAAAAACTATTTAGGAGACTTGATCAAACACTAAGTATTGTTTAAGCCCAGCTGGGACCTGAACTTTAGGAGTCTAATGTATAGAGGTAAACTAAGCCTGGCACAAGTTTAGAAGATATATCTGTGTTAGTATTCAAATTACTGTTGTTAGAGGGGCACTTAGCTAGTATTTACCTACTTCTGTGGTGTATGGAGTACATGAATAATTATGTAAATTTAATATCGCAGTTATAATTGGGGGATGGGTGGTCATTTTGAAGACCTTAAGGCTTACAGTGGTTTACCCCATGTTTCCCATGACACAAAACAATCCCACCTGACGTGCTGGGCCTGTGAGGCTCTTCCTAAATTTGTTTGATGCTGTAACTTACATGAGGTTTTTAAATTATGGCAAGCAACATTAAAACTGTATAACTAATTGTCAGGAATTTTTATATGGAGAACCAAACCAGCCAATATATACAAAAATGAATAAATTAATGAATAAAAGTAAAATTACATAAAGAAGAAAAGGAAATGAAGTATATAAAAACAATAAATAAATGAATAAATACTGAAATAAAAATGATTTTTAAGTTTTATTTATTTATTTATTTTTATTTTGTGCATTTATTTATTATTCAATATATTTATGTCTTTGTTATTTACTATTTGTATTCATTCCTATATACATTTTTTAAATTATTGTTTTTTTATATTTTTGATTTACTTATTAATTTATTTATAGTTTTTTATTTTATCCATTTATTTATTTATGTATTTCCACCTCACTATATGTTAATGAAAGAGGCATGTTTTTCACATTCAGGCTTAGCAATCAAGTCCAGAACAGAGCAGTTAATTCTAATAGAAGTGTCTGAGAGCACAAATGTGGGTGCAAAGGTTGGTGTCGGATCTGCTCAGAGAGGGAGCTGCTCGCCTCAGTGAAACAGAGCAATGTATGTATCCGCTTGTTAAGTGTGATGCCATGCCATTTCATGGGTCCAATCGTGCTTTCAGTCCCGGTCATACATTCACAGACATGTGTTTACTGTTTAAATAAAGCTGAAGCTGATCTCGGTTCAGGAGTTCAGAAAAAAGGAATAAATTCAATGTAAATGTATTTTTGGCAGAACATTCACAGCTCATATCGACCTATGTGAACTGCTTTGTGGACTGACTATGCTACTCCTTCTCTGGGAACAGAAGAGCAGCGCCCAGGGAGCCATCTCTGATGCTGGTCCGTCTCTGGGAGCAGAGGTTCCACGTAGGGAGGGCAGTGTCTCCCGCAGCTCCATCCCTGGAACTGAGGACCTGCAAAGAGAGAGACGTGTCTCCTGCAGCTCCATTTCTGGGAGCAGAATAACCATGGGGAAAGAACTGTCTATCCCACACATGGTCAGTCCTGGTGTTCCATCGAGTTGTGGTATTAAGGCCTCCTTTCCTATACTGCCGAATACAGCTGATGGAGCAAGATATTTACAGTTGATCTATGGTACTGGGCATCGATCAACCATTAAGTATGTTTAGACTCCGTGACATTGATGGACAGACCCCTTATTAACATATAACAGCAATGAAAAACAGAATAAAAGAAACTGTGAAATAAATGATTGTAAAAAATAAATAACAATATAAATAAATGAATAAATAATAAAATTAATAATAAATAAAAACAAATAACAAATTATATTTAAAAAATAAAAAATAAATTAGTCGAGTTAACTAAATACACATGCAGGTAAGCAGAAATTTTTATTTATGTAAGGTTTATTTATTATTTTCTCTAGATTTTTAAAACTTATTTTATATTTATTATCATTATTATGGAGGAAATTAATTTTATTGACCCATTTAATTATTTACTTATTTTTTAGTTTTTAGTTTTGCCATATTTTTACAGTGGTTTACCGTGAATCTAGTAACCATTTAATTTCGAGTCATTAGCTAGCTAGGAAAGCTATTGCTTAGTACCTCAACTGATACAAAACTACTGTGCAGGTAAGCACAGTATGACATTTGACAGGCATTCTTGATGTTATATATATTTTTTCATCATTAACACACCAAACTCCTCACAGTCACCCGGAGCGGGTCTCGAATCCACAGCCCCTGGGCTCTGAGCTGTGTGACAGGGACACTACCTATTGCATCACTCTGCTGCCATATATTAAATTTACACTATTTATTATATAATAGTATTGATGTGAACTTCCATTTTGAAATGCCACAGTGATTTTACATACTATGGGATAACATACAGTTGTTATAATGAACAGCTCTAGTTTGAGGCCCTCTACATAAATATCTCTGTGATACAATACGGACTACAAGTTCATCTCCATCAGTTCTGGATACTAATATATATATCAGGTGGCATGACAGTGTTGATTTGAATTGCGAGTTCTCTTTTCAGCTCCAGAGCCAAAGACAATGTCATCCTCGGGAAGGAAGCGGAGGCTTTCAGCTGGCAGAACGAGATGTGGGGAGAGAGGCGGGAGGTGGGGGGAGCATTTTGAAGGCCTAAAGGCGCCCACTAATACAAAAAGTCTAATCAGAGCTGCAATCCCTGATGTTAATGAAGGTGTCACACGTTGCACAAAGAAAGTTGTGCCTGGCAATCTTCCATTTTTCGGCTGCCTACACCAGTGACATTTCATCTCACATTCAAAAGAGCGCCTGGGCCCTTAATGAAATGCATAATTAACATATTCTAATTGTGCTGAGCACTGTGATGGTTTTGACAGAGCTCACTTTCCATGTCTAATTCAATGCTAATTTAATCTGTTCTTTTCCCGCCGACATGACCTTTCTTGATTGAGTTTCACCGTGAAGAATTTTTTGATGGATTGATTTATCAACCTCTTGGAATGCAACAAAAGCGGCAGGCCTCAAGACAGGAGAGGAAGAGACAGAGAGGAAAAGAGAGCGAGAGATAGAAAATAGGAGGGTGGAGGAAGAAAGAGATGAGCAGTTGCGATCGTGAGAGAAATCAAAGAGGCCAAGGAGGAAAAACAATTAAAAGAATAAAGTCAAGCAGTGCTGAAGAGTGTGCTTCTGACGTTTTACTCTGCTATTAACCCCTCACACACAGGTTCACTTTTTCTTCATCCAACTAGAATGGCATGGATTTCCCAGCCATTTAATCTCACTTGCTCCAATATAGATGAGGCAGTTGTTTTACAGTCGTATTACCTTTGATTAGTGTGTGTGTGTGGTATGACAATGAGTGACTGTTGGAATTTCAGCTGGAGAAATATGACCCAAATGTCCTTCTGACCATAAATCTCATTTACCCCTGAACAGTCAGGGTGGGTGTTGGATAAAGCCAGCACTACCTTTTGTGTGGAAGTTGATCACTGTATGAATTAGCTCCAGTCTGGGCCATTTTCTTTCGTGTGGGAATCTACAATGCAGAATGACTAATGCATGAGGTTTTTCGCCATTCACAAATCACTGGTCTCCAGCAGAACTCAGAAATTCTTTTCACTCAAGCTTTACTTCTGAACACTGCTGAGAGATTTAATTGCGTTCAACCAAAATAACATAAATGAGGTCAGGTAGCAATGCCGGATGGCTAGTTGTAGAACACTAACACCAGTACTGCTCAGCCTAAATGTATGCACAGTCAGATAAGTGACCAGAAAGTTCAGTGTCCCAAATCAAATTTCTCCTGGCCCAATTCTTTCCACATTCATTCATTCATTGTCTGTAACCGCTTATCCAATTCAGGGTTGCGGTGGTATGGAGAGAGGTTAGTCTCAAAATACTTTACAAATGCGTAAATGTTAATCCACAAATAAAACACAAAAAGTCACAAATATGTTTCTCTGTTCACAAATGAACACATCCCAATCTGTGTCTCACAGTCTGCAATTTGTACAAATATAGTTACATTCATAAATACATGCTTTTGGTTTTCATAGATATATCACAATTTTATGCGAAAATAAATACATTTGTTTAAATTTACATTGCAAATATTTGTAAAGTCGAAGTCTCGAATTTAAAATTTATTTGTAAAATGTAAAATCTGCATTTGTGGATCAAGTCACTCATGTGTTTTCCGTGACATGCATTTGTTCATTTCTTCTTGTGGGTTTTTGGATTTTGAGACTTTCCTTTCGCATTTCACCAGATGCAAATACAAATGCAGCCTGATCCACAAATGTGGCCAGCAGGCGAACAAGCCACCGCTAGGTGGCTATGCACCTTGCTCTGATGCCATTTGTCAACAGATAAAATTATTGGTTGGTTTGACTGGACTTTTGAATGTATAAGACCTTTTTTGCATTCAATCTGGTTTCAATCTTTGTGTCAAGTCACTCTCTGTAGTATTCTCTCCATGATTAGGGGTTTCCTCCTGGTCCCTTGGTTTACTCTAAAGTCCAAAACACAGATGATGAATGTATGAGTGTATGAATAAGGTGAGGCTCAATAATGTTCCCAAACTCATGAAACATACCCAATGCCAGTTTACTGCCCTTTTTTTCTGAAATTGTATATCACAAGTTTACAACATGCTGTCACATACAGTTTGCCTTCTGTCCTTTACCGCCTTCATTATTTGACAGTTCCTGACCACAGGACCTCTTGGTGATCAGATATTATATGGATTAATGTCACTGGTAGGTTGAGCATGGTCCACCACTCAAACATATCCTGCCTAGAATGATTCCGTTATCTGACCAAGGTCTAGAAGATGTACAGCAGCAAAACAGAGCTAAAACAGTAGAGAAAGGTTTCTTTAACTGTACAAAACTGCCCTTAAGGTGGAACTGTGTACATTACATGCCTTTTATTTTCATTCTTCTGGAGAGCAGCAGTCATTTTTATGTAAACAGTGGAATGTGGAGTCAAAGATGAAAAATAACCCCAGATAATATCTCTAACTAAAGACAGCTAATGGGAGGACCACCCAGAGGCACTTGAATGCATATGTACAGTGCTGCGCAAAGGTTTTAGGCACCAGAGATTATGAGATTATTTAAAAAGCTATTTATCTGAGCAGTAAGTGTTTATTTGCTAAAAAACAAACAAACAGACAACAAATAATGCCTAACATTAGAATAAAACCAAATAACATTATTCCAGTAAGTGTGACATTCTTTGGGTTAATGTGTTGGTTTAACTTTTTCCAGATCTCTCCTGGTTGCAGTCCATATTATTTGAGGTTATCATCCAATACCTTGTTTTACCGGTTATTAAAAAATTATTTTAAGTAATGTGCTCTTGATTTAACAAATTCATGCAATCAAGGAGAATCTGAACAAAACATTGTTTTTCAAACTCACACCTACTACTTTATAGAAAAAAAATCTTATATTTCTTAATTGTTTTATATTATTTTTTAAATATTTTATTGTGATTATATATAACTTTATACAAGCACTACTTACTGAGAAGGCATTAGTTTAGATATATATATATATAATTATCTTAGACTTCTGCACAGTACTGTAAGTGTTTCTAATAAAGTGTCTAGCAATATATTTTAATCTCCTTATGGCAATAGTAGGCTGAGATTATTGGCAGGTATCACTGTGGATGTCTGTTTGCTGACATAACAAAGTTGTGCAGCTAATGTTCTCCTGCAAGTGTGTTGAGGTATATTGTTATAGTGTTAGTGGCAGTTTGTGTTCAACATCTCCCCAGCATGATTGCATTGAGAGATAAAGTGGTGAGGGATAGGGAGATTGGGCTATTAGGAGTACAAAGTACTAAAACATGCACAATTTCTCTCTTTCTTCCACTGTAGCAGCACATCTCCAACCCAGCACCCTTTTACATCCCGCTACATTTCATCAACAAACAGCACCTTTACTACTGTCAAGAGAGCTGACACCTGCACACAATGGAGCAGAAAAGCAATGCAAAGGCGCAAGCTTTGGCTTTGCGTCTAATTCCCTTCACCTGCCTTTCTGCTTACTGCCACGTTTAGCATGTGTGTTAGTGCCGGAGTGAGGCTGGGGAGTTGCGTCAAAACTGCAGCTGTCTGTCATCAATGGAGATGGGGGATTATACACCCATACACACATATGCCTGCACACACATACACACAAGCATTCACACATAGGCATAAATGAACACGATTGCCCCTACCCCCACCCAAATCCCCATTTACATTTCTCCCTTTTGCTGCCTTTTGATTGGCACCTGTACATGAAATGCCACAGCAGTTGAAAGTATGTTGCGAGCTGGCGCTAACGATCCAGTGGCTCCAGGGAGACCTGCCATATTGTAATTTGGTTATCAGGCATGAAGGAAATAATTCCAAGTGCCAGGAAATGTGAGGCAGAATAAATGCTTCATCGCCGCACGTTGCCCAGGGTGACAGTTCTTATTTAATGTACAAGAGCGTCCTGTTGTCGGATTTGGGGGAAAGGGGTTGATGGTGGAGGTGCAGGGTAGGGGGAGAGGGATGGGAGAGGAAGCAAAGGTGGCTGCAGATGGGAACTGTTCAAAGTCTCTGGATGCTCTGGAGAGGAATCAGCATCTGTGTGCATCTTGGCACGTATTTTTTTTGTTTTTTATTGCAACAATAAAGACTATGTAGCAAAATGGTCCTGGAGTCCGAGAGATTGTGCTGAATTGCAAGGCAGGAAGCTGGCAAAGGTGGTGGAGACTGAGTGACTGTGGTGGATTGCCATGTGTTCTCTTGCATCATGTGTCTGACATGTTGTGAAGAGAAGGATTGGGGTGGGCTATGGCTGCTCTGTCTCTTATGTGGCTGGGGCTTTATTTGTTTTGATGCACTGTTTTTGCATGGGGAGGCAGACCCCTTGAGATGGAGCTGTCACACTGCAAACGCAGACCCCTGATGCTGGCAGCAGCCCTCCGGCAAAATGAAAACAAGTAAGTGGCATAGATAAATCATGCCAGCCAAACGTCTTTCTGAGGAATCCAATGAGACTGGAGCAGTGCTACAACACACGGGCCTGATGATTGACTCCACTGGCAATGCCCACAGAGTTTTCTGCCTTCAGTGGATGGATGGACAGATGGAGGGATTGACTGATAATACAGAAAGGGAGATTGATGGTTGGATTAAAAGGAGAAGTGATGGAGAGATGTATGGATCTGTGGATAGATGGATGAATGGATGGTGGATAGAGAAATGAAAAATTAGATGAATGGCAGAGGGATGGATGGACAGATTGATACATGAAGAATTGTTAACAAAGATGTGTGGCCGGCTAACTATATGAATTAATCAATAATTGGATGGATAGATGAATAATTGGATGGATGGATGGATGGGTTGATAGATAGATAGATGATAGATGGATGAAAGGATGGATTGTTGGAGAAATGGAAAATGTGGATGGATGGATAGATGGTTGGAGATTAAAAAGTAGATGAACAAGTAGATAGAGAAGGACAAATTAAAGAATGGATGACAGCTGGTGGATGGAGAAATTGTAAAATTTGTGGATGTATGAATGTATAGAGGGTTGGGGAGATGAAAAAGTAGATGGATAGATAGATGGATGATAAGATGGTTGGGGAGATGAAAAAGTAGATGTATGTATGTATGGATGGATGGATGGTTGGTGAGATGAACAGATGAATGAATGGATGGATTCATGTTTGGAGACATGAAAATATAGATGGATGAAAGAATGGGTTGTTGGAGAGTTTAAAATCTAGATGAATAGATAGAGAGGGATAAAGGAAATTATGTATGGATAAATGGGAGGATGGAGATATGGTAAAAATGGATAGTTTGGGAGATGAAATAGTGGATGGATAGATGGATAGATGGATGCAAGATGGATTGTTGAAGAGATGAATCTGTATATGAACAGGTAGAGAGAAGCACAGATGAAAGGATGGATGGATGGATAGCTGGGTGGATGAAGAAATTGGGAAAGTAGGATAGATTACAGATGGTAGCATTTGCAACCAGATGGAAAGAATAAAAACAGATAAATGGATGGATGATGGGTGTTATTAGGATGAATAGGTAGAGATAGATGAATAAAAGGATGGAGAGGTGCATGCAGAAATTGGGAAAATATATGCATGCATAGATGGATGGAAGGATGGAATATTAATGGAGATGAGGACGTATAGATAGATAAATGGAGAGATAGTGTCCTCTAATCAAGTATTCTGGTGGTGTGGGGGATTTGGTCGCCCTCCGCCTCACACAATTAAGCTAATTATTAATGAACTGGAGGGCTCAGAGACCTGGCCCAGCCAGGATCCTTCAGGAGAGATGATTGAAAGGCGAAAAGTCTGACATTCCCTGGCAGAGCACAGATCATCGTTTGTCCGGGGGGATAGGAGTCTCTTCCTTCCAAATGCCATGAGTGGGGGGCGCATACAATGGGCCCTGTGCAGAGCTATTATCCCCAGTGTCAGCCGCAGGTGCCCTCCTGCTTGAAGAGGTCCCCTTGTCTGCAACCGCACTACTCGCCAACACATCATTAGCCAGTCTGTCAATTTTCCCCCAATGTTATCACAGCTCCTATAAATACAGCAGACAGTGCTGCCATCCTGGACCTTCTCCACAGTGGCCTGGGCTTATCTGACAGTCTTCCCTCCATACTGCATGCACATCGATGGAGAACATTAAACACATTCTCCATACATCTATATGGCAGGTGATATGTGGGAAAAAGAGTGTAAAGCCAGATTAAATGAGAAAGAAAGTATCTAAATTGGGACCACATCCATGGTGACAAACACCAACCCACCCACTCACTCACACACACACTCGCTCGCAAACGTGGAAAAGTTTGCAGTCAGACCACCCAACAAACCTACCTACCTGGGTGATGAGGGTAGTGTACGGGTCGGTGCTTGTTAAGCATGCTGTGGGACGTGTGGTCTCTCCATCAGAGGAAGCTGAGGAGTGTAACTTTAGGTTTAGCAGGACACCTTCTGAACCTGACTGGACGTGGAGGAAAGTACATGTGCACAGGGAGAACACATCCAACTCCTCAAATACAGTGACCTGAGAATAGGATGAAATTCAGGACTCTGGGACCCTGGAATAAAAAAAAAACCCTGGAACTGGCCACAGTTGATTTGATTGTTAATAGTGTTGTTTAATTATACCAGTCTGGTAGCATTGTTTTTTGGGGGGGGATTTTGTTTTGTTTTGTTTTGTTCTTTTTTTGGGGTGGGAGGGGTTAATGTAGAAAATTAAAAATTTTAATTTTAACAGTCATGCCCTGGCCCTGTCCTGTTTGTTGTTCCCACCATGTGCTTACTTAGCACATGGCTCTCTGTTATTGTTTTGTTCTTGTCTCGACCCTAGTCCCGCCTTAGTCCTTAGGGAGGGAGGTCGGAGATTACTTCAAAGGTACATAGTCACTTTCTGCAGGGCTGAGCCCAGAGTAGCAACAACAGAGACCCTATTCTCTCCATTATATAATATTACACATTGCTCGTTTAAATAAAAGGGGTCAGTAATAAGCATGAATAGTTTTGAGTTTTCAGATCTGTTCAGTTTGTTCCATGTGTTTCAGTTTATATTTATCTAAAAAAAATCAACCAAATATGTAGTAAGAAATATAGTATCTAAACATTTTAATTGTGACCTAGTTATGAATAAGTCCCATCATATGTCACTGTATCTGCTCCTTAAAATGAAAGAAAAACACCCTTCAGGGAAAAAATAAACCTCCAGAATCTGACTGACAGATGAGGAGGGCGGACGCATTGATCTGATGCCAGGCTCCTGTGAACCTCAGTGTCCATGTTGTGCTCTGGGCAGTGTCTATGGAGATCACCGTGGTGTGGTACACAGCAGCTACCTGATCAAACACACCCCACCAAGTGTGAAAGTCAGGGCATCATTAGCGGCGGCAGGCCGACCTTTGAGACTCTGCGACTGGACACAGGCTGAGCTGTGTTGACGCCTCAGGAGACATCCGGTGGTGTGTAACACTGTCCTCCTCTTGGGGGTAAAGAAAACCTGCTTGTTAAGGATCAGTCAACAATGGACGTCAGTTTAGATTTGAAGATCTGAATAGAGCTTGTGTTCTTCAGTCACTAAAACCTCAAAACACTGGAAAAAACCATTTCCATCATGGCCAAAATGAGACACTTAAAGAGGATATATACTATACTCATTTCAAGTGAGCACAGTTCTGATTCTTATTGAATTCTGTGACATGCTTTGGTCAAAATACCACCAAGATCAAAACCCACAGCAGCATTATTCCCGTGTCTAACAGCCCTGTTCAGACTGACTGGTTTCAGCACCTGTTAGTTTAAATGAGAATGAGTTCAGCATGAGAGCAAATTATTTAATGTACCTTTAGGGAACAAAACTGGACTTTAAAACCACTATTGTACCCTTTAAAGGTACGTATACACTGCTCGTACCTTTAATGACCAATAATGTACATCTCCTGTACCTATTATTTTCTGAGAGTTTAGCTATTGAAGTGAGGGTTGAACTGTTCCAGAATCTCAGCAGTCCTTCCCCATACCTAGTACATCACATATTCTTTGTGTTGTGATGTCAAGGCACGCCACAATGTGGAGCAAACAGCTGAATGACACACTGTAAATGTGGAGTTGGATTTTTATACTCAGAGACTGTTGGTGGATTTACATGCAGCGCATGACAGCTTCTTATACTTGCTCTTACAGCGAGTCTTTGTTTTTCCCTTTGGCATTGCCAGACTAAGTTATGTGGATTTCTTGAGATGGGGAGCACTGCAAGCACTCAGATGGCCCCAAGAGGATTCACTCGTAAACCATCGTTTTGAGGAGAAAAATAGAGTTTGCCACCGATAGTTTTGGAGATGTGAAACTGTGTTTACATTCCTGTATTCTCCGTAACTCTGACTGACAAAGTAAACCAGATGGGAATCACTTATGATTATGGTAAAATACTGTTCTTCCCTTTGAACAAAAAGGCTTTCTGCAAGATAAATTATTGATGATGAAAAGCAGAAACACTGAAGGAGGAGAAGAAGGAAAAGAAGAAGGAATCTTCTTCCTCATGTTCTAAGATGCAAGAATGATCATAAATCCATGTGCTTAATATGCACAATATATAATATTTATAATATGTATGCGTATTAAAAGTTTCCAGTTTCAGTTTCTTCTTAAAGTTTAAGAGCTCTTCTGGGAACAGTTTCATTAAACTTATAATAGTTTTAATAGTCTAGTTCTTAAAAGTGCAAAACATTTTTCTGATATGAGGTTTATCACAGAGGCCATAAATTTTATTGGTTTGCTATTTACTTTATTTACTATTTATGTAATTACATGGCAATTACATATATTTATAGTCAATATATATTTTCTAGCTTGAGTGCACTGTTGATGTAAGCAATACTGGTTCTTCATACCATCAGACTCAATCAATATTAAACATTTTCATATTACACTCATATGAGAAATATTATAATTTAAAATAATTTATCTTTTTAATAGGCTTGGAACTTGTGTAAAATTATATACAAGTACAGTGGAACCTCTACTAACGAACGCCTATACTAACGAACTTTCCAAGATATGATCCGGGCATTTGAATATTTTTTGCCTCCCCCAACAAACCATGACTCTAGAAACGAACACGAGGCTTTGCCGAGCCGGCGGCTGGCTAATGATGGAAATGGTCTCCCAGCGCACCCAGACTTGAGTGAGCTTTTAAGATTAGCAAATTGTAGTTTTAGCAATTTAGCATTAGTGTAAATAGCAGACAGCATACAGCCAGTGCCTGTGTTACTCCTACAGCCAGTCGGCACGTATTCAAGGTAGCGATATGTTACCACTTAAAACTTTTTTTATTTCTTTTTTATTACTGTTACCACTGTATTTTTTTTATTTTTAGTAATGCTAAATTAATTTTTTTTTTAATAATTTGAGAGTTTTGTAAACATATATCAGTGCGAAAAGGGTGACTTTCAGGGTGGGGGCTTGAACGCATTAATTGCTTTTCCATTATTTTAAATGGGGAAAATTGACTCGAGAAACGAACTTTTCCACTTACGAACCGGGTCACGGAACGGATCAAGTTCGAAGTAGAGGTTCCACTGTACAATAAATACAAAAACAAATAAAATAAATGTTTTTTTCCCTAAATAGTGATTTTCCATAGCAGTTATTTAAAGTAATGGAGATTCCTCATCAGATATTTTGGACAGTATATAGTGGTATAATGGTAGTATATAGTAATTACATAGTTATATCAGTGCAACTACACTAAAAATATAATATAACTATTGTTAAACTACAGTGCAATTATAGTGTAACTGCACTGTAAAGATAATATAACTAGAGTGTGACAAAAGCTAAAACCCAATGTATAGACAAATATATGCATCAAATTAAATACAAAGTGGCCTATATTTTCCAAAAGAGAATCAGTAGATAGTATTGGCTGCAGGCTCTTGAAGGAAGGACTCTGGACTTCAAACAATCATGGCTAAGTCTTTGACGCAGGCGTGGCAGCACGGAACTTCACGTTTAGCTTTGACATCTCAGACAATTGTGGAAGAGGGAGTGCGAAGGCAACCTGGCCAACTTTGAAGCACACATAAAACTTAGATCAATTGTATTTTTAAAGGTGTAGCAGTGGGGAGAGGGAGAAACTCGCCATCCTCAAAACCGGAGCCTAAATCAACATTTCAAAGTCTTTACAGAGCCCTCGACTTTTGAGGCGGATCAGAGAGCGGCTGGATTGGCATGGCTTCATTTACATGGTTCTGAAATAGGCCGCCACTCCATCTCTGAGACGAGGGGAAAAAAGGTAGGGAACTCCATCAGATATCCTTTCTTCTTCAGCAGGGACGAGGATTCAAAGTTGAGGAGGGGGGGAAAAATAAACACACGCAGACATCAAAAATAAATATGCTCGTCCATCAAAGGCCATCGTGATTACATGCATGTAAATGGATCAAACTTTTTTCTGGTGAAGGCTTCCGCGAAACAACCAGTGTAGCTTTGAACTCGACACGCTCGTGATGAATGGAAGGTACTTTATTCAAATGTGCTCATCATTTCGATGAGACTCACATTCTTGACAAGAGCCTTTTATGTCTGAGATCGTACAGATTTGAGTGAAAATTTGTGCATACAATGTTTATACAGGGGTATTTCGTTAAAATTAAATAATGCCCAATTGCTAAAAGGTCCTCTCAGCAAAGATCCAACCTTCATAAAATCTAACTAGCATCTAACATTTATATCCATAAATTGAATATAAATGTTTCATATAATTTCAATAACACTTATAATTAAGAGTGAAAGCATTTGTCAGTACTATAAACACACACTGAACTTGTGTACTTGTGTGGCACATAATAAATGCATAGCTGTAATTGCCAATAATACAGACAAAATCTTCAGAAAAAGAAAAATAAATAAAAATTGCCTCTTTTAGAAAACTTGCAAACAGCCATGAACAATTCCACATATCTTTACTCTTTCTAACTTTTTTCTTTCACTTTTCTAATTAAATAATTGTATTATTTTTTTCCTTATTTTGGAGCAAACTATGCTGTTCTCACTCTCAGGTACCTCTTGCTCTCTCTAGGGAACTGGGCATGCAGGGTAAACCAACCTTTTCTCTCTCTGCCTGGCTTAAATCTGTAAAACTACTGTTGTATGAACTGGATTAGTGCTGTACATCATCTCACAAAAACTCTTTGTGAACTTTGCTGTTTATTCTCATTGAGATATAAAAACTGTTCATGGATCTGGACAGAACTGTCATTCGGTCCGGGTCTGGACCAATGTCTTCCATTTTGAGATTTTTGCTCAGGTGTCATCTCCTCCAGTCATTAATGCAACCCCTATAAACTCATCTTTGTTAATCAGAATACTATTAAAATTCCCCTGATATCTTAAAAGTACTGTCAATGCAATTCTACACATTCAGACGAATTTAGTACATCTAGATCTAATGAATATACAAATAGTCTCCACCTCTTCAGCTCAAGCTAAACGGCTCACTATTGAATCTGTTCATCAAACACTCTGTCTGAATTTGCCTGTCTGTGAGGATATCCAGGTGTTCAAGTTTCCCCCTACAGTTCAAACACATGAATTATTGTGGCTACGTAACTATACACAGGTGTGAGTGACTATGTGAGTATGTGAAATTGTCCACAAGTGTGCACATATGAGTGACTCGGTGAGTGTGTAAAATTGTCCACAGGTTTGATTGTTTAAGTGACTGTGTGTGTGTGTGTGTGTGTGTATGAGTGAGTGAGTGAGTGACTCTGGACTCATCGTGACCTTGAACAGGATGAAGCCGTTACAGAGGGTAAATGAATGAATGAATGCATGATTGATATATAGATAAAGTTTACCTCACAAAAGAGTCTGACTGTTCAATTAAGCTCCTACCTGTCTTTGGATTCAACATAAGACAGCGCTATATCCTGGACTAGGAGGAGAAGGAAGGCAGAAAGGTAAGGAGGAAAAAAATAAAGAGAGAACAGAGAGAGAGAGCAAGGAAAACAGGAGGAAGGGAAAAGTTCGAGTGACTACACTGGAGAGCAGGATCTGTGGACCTGTCACTTGATTAGTCCTCTTGATTAGCATTTATAAGAGGCCCTGGTGCTCTATTATTTGCATTCCTATTTAGCCATGATTTTGTGGAGGGCGCTCCGTGATTAAACTTGTCACTGTGTCTGATTGACAGGGTCAAATCCTCCTATTCCACTCACTCCAAACAGAAGAAAAAACAGAGAGAGAGAGAGAGAGAGAGAGAGAGAGAGAGAGAGAGAGAGAGAGAGAGAGAGAGAGAGACGAGGGGGAGAAAAACCAATGTGTCAGCCTTTCTTTGCACTCCTGCCGAGCTTTATATGTGGATTCTCTTTCCTCTTTCACTTTCTCTTTTTTTCCTCTATCATTCTTCCTTTCCCCTCTTATCACTCATCCACTCTGGTTGTCCCTCCCTCTCTTTTTGGATTCCATTTCTTCCCTCTCTCATGCTTTTTGTTCACTCTCTCCTGCCATCCTTCTCTCGCTCTTTCTATCTCATCCCTCTCATAATCCTCATCTTGCATTCTCTTCATTCTCCTAAACTCCTCTCTTTCCACCTCTTTTCTCTCATTTTCATCCATCTTAACCCTATCATCTCTCTCTCCCTCCAACCTCTTCCACTTTCTTTCATTTCATTTTCCTCTTAACCCTTCACCTCACTCTCTCTCTTCATTTACAACATTTAGCAGACGTTTTATATCCAGAGTGACTCACTAAAAAGCTTTGTGTTCAGACAGAATGTGTATCCTAGTTAGTACAATAAGTTGGAGTCTACACTTCCTCTGAGCTCAGACGCTGTCAGAATTAGGGCCAGTGTTGATACCCAGAAAGAACAAAAACACAGTAAGTGCAATACACAGCATCAGTGCTGATACCTAGAAAAAAAGAAGTTAAGTGCAGTATAAGTGCAATAGAGTCTGGTACGGTGTGCACATAGATTAGTGCTCACTTAAAGGGGACATGCTTTTGTATTTCCACTTGGGTCTCTACTGCTCTTATAAACACTCCAATCTGTTTTCTGTGAGTCAGTTAAAAGATTTTTGTGTCAGGAATCATATGCTTCTATGAACCATTTGGATGGCTCCCTTATTGTGACGTCACAGTAGGGAAACTTTCATAGCACTACCCTGGCATTCATGAAGGTGTTTGTGCAGGCAGAGCTGAAATGCCTTATACGCTCACTATACACATTGCGTAGGGCCCCGCAACAAAGGCCCACTTGTCGCAAACCTGTGACTGTTCTCCTCGAGGTTGGATTGTTAATAAATTATAATCTAGATACATAGCCACGGGAATATATTTAGAGGTGGCGTGCACTGCGCAGCTGCTCTCCACGACCTTAAAGCCTCGCAGTGCCACTCTGTTATGAAGCAGAAAAGTGAAAAGTGAACTGTTTAGTACTCATTTAATCTTCCCCAAACACACCAGTACAGTCTAAAAGTTGCACCTTAAAAATTACATTATTTCCATTTCCAAGTTGAGTTCTTAAAAGTTTCAGTTCCACCTTATTTGCTGCTGCTATATTCACATAATCACCCTAACACTGGCATATTTGAGGTTTTTCGTTAAACACTTTAAACAGTGAAGCAGTTACAGGCACCTGGATAAAACTACTGCATGATTTAAAGTGACACAAAGCTGCAAGCTGCAGGATAAACAGCTACGTTTGCTTCTGCTTCTTCTATTCTGCCTTAAGGACTGCAGCTGTTACAGAATCAATCAGAATCAGACAAATGCTGACTTGGATGCTGCAGGGCTGATCACAAAGTTAATTATCTTAAAACTGTTTGTTTATATATATAGGTTTTGAATAAATAATGTTTGTTTACACCCCATTTTGTTCTGTATATGGCTGGTTGTTTATTCTTAAGCCGAAAAAGGACGGAGACTACGAGTGGAAAGTCAGGTGCAACTGTCAAAAAATGGTCACATTTTAGCTCAGAGTTAAACAATTTTGCTTAGGGCCCCAGGAAAGTCTGGACTGGCTCTGTGAGCTGGTGGCTTCTCTTTTTCTTGCTCTTTACCCGACTCAGGTTCGAACATATAGGGTTGGATAGCGCCTCTGTCATTTTCACTTGTGATAAATGCTCAGCGTAAACATGGGATGGGTGGGGCGTGGCCAGCATCTGCTTATTTGCATAAAAGTGACAGAGCCCTTAAATGGCTCATTCTGAAAGAGACTGAATCTGGCAAAAATAGAGCTGGTGGTAATACTCTTTTTGTGAGAATGATTTTGTGAAAAGAACTTCATGAACATATTTTGTTTAACCCATAGACCTATTCTAAATTGTTTAAAAAGAGGTATAATATGTCCCCTTTAAGTGGGTCACAAGGAGATGGGTCTTCAGTCTGTGTTTGAAGACGGCAAGGGAGTCCACTGTGGACAGGCAGTGAAAGTTTGTGTGACCATCTGGGCGCCAGGGCTGAGAAGAGTCTTCCCACTAGTCTTCCATGTGACTTTAGGGATGGCAGACCAGCCAGTAGTCAAGCCTTGAAATGATAAAAATAAATACTGGACTAGCTCCTGGGCAGCCTCCTTAGAAAGAAAGTGTCAGATCCACCGGATATTGTATAGTAGAAATCTGCATGACCGAGTCAGGTTCGCTATAGTGGTTGCAAACAATAGCTGGCCATTCAGAATCACACCAAGGTTTCTTGCAGACTGAACAATTGAGGAGGTCTTAAATGAAATAGCAAGATTATGGTGAGGACCAGCTGTTCCAAGCAAGAACAGGAGTTCAGTCTTGCTAGGACTGAGCTTCAGGTGGTAAGCTGTCATACAAGAGGCAAAGATGTGATTGGAAACCTGAGTGTCAGGACTTGATGGTAAGCATTAGTTGAGTGTCATCAACATTCCCGTGGTAAGCGAATCCATGAGAGGTAATTATATCACCAAGAGAACGGGTATAAAATAAAAAGAGAATAGGACCCAGCACAGAGCCTTGAGGGACATCAGTGGAGAGCCTGCATGGAGCAGACATATATGCATTCCATGTTACCTGGTAAGAACCATTCTCCAGATAAGACTCCATTTCCATGCTGAGCCAGTGATTCAGAGGTTGTTGAGGACCGACAGGAGGATCTTGTGGTTGACTGTGTCAAAGGCTGCAGAAAAGTCTGCTCTCTCTGTTGCCCCCTTCTTTCTCTCTCTCTCTCTCTCTCTCTCTCTCTCTCTCTCTCACTCACACACACACACACACACTTTCCCTTCTCTCCCTCTCTCCCCTATTTTGTCTTTCTCTCTCTGTCTATCTGTCTGTTGGTGTGTGTGTGTGTGTGTGTGTGTTGTCATCTCACACAGGTCAGGAATGTTTTAATTTTGAGAATAGACTCCGCCTGTCGGGGGAAGCAGGATGGAGTGTACTTCAGGAGATGAGATGTGAAGGATGTAAAACAATAGAGAGAGTGAGAGAGAGAGAGAGAGAGAGAGAGAGAGAGAGAGAGAGAGAGAGAGAGAGAGAGAGGAGGGTGGGGGCATGCACAAAGACAAAAAGAGCTCACTTTATTGGACAGATTTAATTACTCCGAATAGAGATTAAGGCAGGCAATTCACTGGGGTGTGAAATTAACCCTTGATTACTGATGAATCTTCAAATGGAGGCAGAAAAACAACCATTTGACAGAGGAATGGAAGGGGAAGAGAGGGAGGAAAAGAACCTTCTTGGACAGTAATTGTTTTTTTGGAGTGGAGGGATCACATTTCCTCTTTTCACATCATCGCTGTGCTGTGGCAGTGAGTGGCTGATGCTAGAGGACTACATTATTAAACCTGTGACCACGGTGCTAACTGAGAGAGACACGACATTATGTGGAAGCCATTGCATCAGGAGCAGTAACCTTTCAGAGCTCCGACTCCTCCCTGAGGACAACTCTGCTGGAAAAAAACAAAAAACAAAACAACAATTAAAAATGCAGACTGGAGGTGAGGCAGTTGCCAGTGGCGACGAACACCCTGCAGATGGAATTTCCAGTGCCATTCCCTGCTTTCTTCTTTCTTCCACATCCACCTGCAATTCCTTCTGGCCACCTTAAACACAGTAAAGCACACATTCCGCTGACTTACTTATTCCCAGCCCTGTGTAATCAGACTGTACCAATGTGGTTTTGTGGTAGAGCCAAAGGACTGTTCTAACATGCTTTTTAAATGCTCTAATGTGACAATCTGCTCTAATAAGAGGTATGAGTTTGTTTGTTCGTCTGTTCATTCTTTCGTTCATTAATTTATCTCCATAGCCACTTCATTCTAATCAGGGTCCAGAGCCTACACAGAATCATTTGGCAAAAGGCAAATGATTCTGAGGCAGGATGGTGTGCCAGTTCATCACAGGGCATCACTCACTCACAACGACCCATACTCATATCTGTGGACAATTTCACCACTCACGCAATCACTCACACATTCACACCTGTGGAAAACTTCACACATTTGCCCAGTCACATATGGACTGTAAGAAGACACCACAGCACCTGGAGGAAAGCCATACAGACACAGTGAAAATATTATGAATTACAATATGGGTCACTTACCACAGAAAGCAGCGGAAGGGTCCACAGATATTTTAGTGGTACAGTAATGTGTGTCATTCAAGATACAGTCCAGGTCCACACATACAGGTCATTGGACACTGTACTGATGTTCACAATTCCAGTCCAGTGAAGCTTCAATTCAATGAGAATGATGTGTGTGTGTGTGTGTCTTCATATAATTAGTGGTAATTAATGAAGAGAAAGCGAAGACTCGTTTGTATTTCAAATTATCCCATTAGCTCTTGTCATAGCCGTGTACACAAAACAGCTTGAGTTCAATTAGTTTTTTGTCACACAAAAGTGATTATAAGCAGTGTGTAACCTGATTCATGAGAAAGTGCCTGTCTCGTTTCAACAACTGATGCAGAGTAGACAGTGTGTTCACCAAAATGCTCTTACAAATGACCATCTTTCACATCTGCTTGGATCTGTGAGGGGAACAGCTTGCATGTAACCATACATACATCACAAAAGGTGAACAAAACCTTGTATCGCCAAAAAAGATTAGTCCCTTTACATTCTCAGTCCTTTCATTTACTGCATCATTTGAATACAGATGTCCTTTACATTGTAGGCAAACATTTAGATAGAGTGGACCAGTAGAGATATCACAAAACTACTTGAAATAATTTGAGTAATGCAATAACAGAATTTTGGCAGTTGGGCCATGCCCAAACTCCGTCCCACCAGGCCTATTTATACCCTTCAAACTCATGTAATTTCTGTGACGATCAAGTTTAGTTTTGCACTTCCTACTTCACATGACTCTGTTACTGCTCCTACCATGGATCTCGATTTGCTCACTTCTGATCATGAGCTCATCTCTTCCTCCCCTGCCTGGTCACTCAATGCACCTGCCCCTCCCCAAGCTTCACCTCAGCACTAGGAGCTTACATTCCACCGTCGTAGTACCTGCTTCACCTGTCACTTCAGCTGCTCCGAGCTCTTCAGCATGCTCTCATCGTTCCCGCACCACTCCGCACCACCACCACCAGGTGTGTATGACCCCAGTGTGGCTTTGTCTGCTTCTCCATCCATCACTGACTGGATTGTGGCGAGCCTCCAGAAGGTACTCCTGGACTGCAGGATCCCCTTGCTTATTCTGCCAAAAAGAGGACCCTTTTTTTTTTGCTGATTACAGCCTCTGCCCCGGATGGTGGGGTCTCCCCTGCTAAACTGATTCATGAGATGCCTGTCTCATTTCAACAACTGATGGAGAGTAGACAGTACGTTCGCCAAATTGCTCTTACAAATGACCATCTTCCACATCTGCTCTGGGTCTGTGAAGGTAACAGCTTGCATATAGCCATCCATACATCAGAATTTTGGGAGTTGCTCAACCGGCGCAACCACGTGATGATGTCTCTGCACCTGCCACACAGCACAGAGGCTGCCACATACTGGGCCTCCCTCACCAGCTCAGTGGCCCCTGCTGATGCTGTCTGCGCTGCTGGGCCCACCCCCATCCAGCCTCCTGTTTTTTTCTTGTTTATCTCACCTTTTACGTTCCTCTGATCTTCCTGTTCTCTCTCCACCTGTTGTTCTTCCACCTTCCCTGTCTTCTCCTTATCATCTCAACCCCTCCCTTTATCATCCCAACCCCTCCCTTCATCATCCCAACCCCACACTTCATCATCCCAAACCCACACTTCATCATCCCAACTCCTCCTCTACGCAGGCATGCCACGACTTGTTCCTTGTTATAATGGTGATTCTCTCTCCGCAGGCTTCGTGAGCCAACTTCCTGCCCTGGCCCCCCGGGCACATGACGCCACCTTGTTTCTCCAGCCCCTCTTCCTCCTAATGCTTGTATCTTCAATCCACCCCTGGTGCAGTCCACCTTTTGACTATCTTGTGACTATCTCTGAATTTCTCACCTTTCTCCTCTATCGTGGTGTGGTGTGTTCCACCTTTGGGGGCTCAGGTTTTATGAAAACGACTGACTATCCACACAGGCTGCTGCCTGCTTGCAGCAGTTGAGTATTCCTTCTTACTGGAACATGCATGACTTGGAACTCTATTGTTGCATTTTTACCAGCCAAACCAAACTTTCCTGCAAGCTGTGCGATAATTCTGCATGGTTGTTGGTAGCCCTGGCACCGACTCCGGGCCCTCATGTTTCCTTCGTACCTACCCCTGCCCCAACACAGTGCATCACCTCCTATAGCTCCCATGATTCCCGCAGTAGTAACCTGTTTTGTGCCACCCTGACCCTGTTTTTGCATGTTATATCCATCATGGTGTCTTATTTTGGTCTTCCCCTGGCTTGGTGGCTCTGCCCATCTCCTAATCCCATGCCCCCAACCTTCTCTCTGCTGAACCCAAACCTGAGGTACTTTCTTTTCTCCTGACGAAAGAAGTCTCAGAGGTCTTCATGATGGGCCCTTTTCATCTCCTGCTTTCTCTACTTTCCTCATAAATCCCATCTGCATAGCCACTCAAAATATTCAGGTAAAAAGCGGATCATTATCAACTTATCAGCCTTGCACGGTTCTTCCGTGCCCCTGATAAATAGGCTAGTGCCTAGCTCTGAGTTCTCCCACTGTTATGCTCAAGGTGACAATGCCATTTCATTGATTAAGCTTCTTGGGTGCGGCGCTTGGCTGGCCAACGCAGACTTGGTCTTTGGGGACCGGTCACGTCATCCTTCTCCATTCTGATAACGAATCCATCAAAGTTCAAACTCTTGGCTCCATGGTCTGACTACACCAGTTCTGCTATTTTTTAACCTAATATTTCCATTGTCTCTAAGTCTATGCAATCTGACACTCCGATCTCAGGATTGAATCTTAAAATCCCTGGCACCAAACACCTTATCTACTTACCGGATGGGATGCTTTGGCACTTGCATCACATACACTCCATATCATTCCCTTCTTCTGATCTCCACTCTTTTACAGCATTCCTCTCTTTCCATAGCTCTCAATATTCTATCTGTTCATCCACATTAAAATTCTATTTAGCTGCTATCAAATGCTTTTTCAAACTGATTTACTGCTCTCCCAATCCGTTTACTAATTACCATCAGGTCACTTTGCTCCTTAAAGGAATATGAGGAACTGAACCTCATCATTCACCTCAATGCATGCCTATCACTTCTCTCATTCCTTACAGCTGCCTAGATACTTTGTGCTCTGGTTAGATATCACCAATTACCAATGCCACTCTAAAAGTCATGTTCCTTTTAGCATTTTTTTTTGCTTTCCCTGTTGCTCTGAATTCACAACTTAATCTTCTGTTCACAATCCTTCTCTCCACTCTTGCTTATCTGACCTACTCTTTCTCAATTCAAACACACTCGTTTAACTATTAAACACAGTAAAACAGTCCAATTTTACAATTAATCGCAAATATTTCTTTTTAAACCACCTTCCCCTATAAGCCTATACGAGTCTCTTACATGCTACCTCCAGCTTAGATTATCTCAAGGTGCCGTCTTGATCCATTATTCACAACTGAATCAGGTTCAGTCTCCACTCGCCAAAGATTTCAATTCCACTTACGATGCATCCTTTCACTTAGTAATTTTAATCCATCACATTTTGTCTGCTCACTCTTTCAGGATCTGCACTGCCTCTACTGCTTACCATCAAGGCCTTCCAGATCATACTATCCAGAGGGTCGATGGACCTCTCAAGCATATCATTGCTATAGAAGCACCAACATTCATAATTTTTTTGAAGCTCACCAATGTATCACTTCCCTGTAAAAATTTGGGACACTGTTCAACACACACTCAAAACCGCTCTGAATTCACTTCCCCATTTCAAAATATAAGAGCATGGTCCAAACTAGTCCATACAAATGAGTTAAGCCATGTCAACACTCTGCCCCCAGGCCTATTTATACCCTTCAACCTCACATAATCTCACTGATGATCAAGTCGCTCCCACCTCCACCTAATGGGAAGTTCTATACACGCACAAAACTGCTCCCAAATTCCCAAATTCTTGAGTTCCAAACTATAAGGGCATGGTACATACTAGCCATTCCTCCCCATTCAAAACTATAAGGACATGGTACATACTAGCAAATGTGTCTTTACATGAACTTATTTAATATTATGAAAATATTTAGGAAATCTGGGCTGCCAAGACCAGAAACTACTGTGGAATGTGCAAGACCTTTGAGCCTTCAGATTGCATTGAATTAGAAACCATCGTTTCTACTGTGATAAATGTAGTTTTGGCTCACGAGTATGTCAGAAAACCACTGTCACTTAACACAGTCCACTGCTGCATCAATAAATGCAACCAGTAACACAATACACAGCCAGAGCATGCTAAAACTACGTGCCTTCATAAATAGAATGATTGTGCTTGAACGGCCTGTATGCAGTGCAGATCTATGCATTATGACATAAACAACAATGACCCTAAAAGAACAATCGGTCAATAATGACCATAACCTGCTGAGCCACTGATACTTAATTTCCAGTACAATTTTGAACATTTTTTAATTACTCTTGGTAAGCAGGCCATATTTTTACCACTGCAATGATATGAAAACAGTATATGTTATAAGATCAGGCTAAAATTGAGAACTAAAATGCAGAGCAGCCTAAAATAAATAAACTCATAAAGAGTTGTTGTTTCGGTCCAGAATTTTAAAAATGTTATTTGCTGGCTATTCTAAAGATCAGTTTATTTGCCTGCATATTTATACTGTAAATGTACATTTTATCAGATACGTATCTGTGTTTAAGGACATTGGCTTTTTGCTTCTACTCTCCAAAGGCATAAACAAATATAATTTTTAGTATTGCTGGGTAGTATAACTATCTGTATCTATAGGAACATGACCCATCCATTGTATAAAATCTACATTATCAGCATTCTTGGTATTTAGAACATTTTTGGCCCTACCCTGACATGGCAGCAGTGCTGTAACTTTATGTTTTGTAGGCCATTTTTGTCCTTCAGTCATGGTTACTTGGTGTGCATGTGGAATTTGGTGTGTGTCTGCCCTCCTCTCAGGGGCTTCCATTGGCCTGCTATTCCTGAGCTGAATAAACCTTTAACAGATGTTGCCTTTAATTGTAGTGGGAGGGGGGAATGCGATTTAAAGACTTTTATTAATTAGTTCCATTGAAAGTGCAGTGCCAATGAGAGAAAAATGCTTCAGGGATAGTGGAAAGCAGTGAAGTGTCAATAGTGCCTGGTTCAAATGTGGCAGTTTTTCAAATGGAATGCAGTGACATACAGCAAACACATCAGTTAAAATCAGACCAGTTTTTGCGGATACAAAGCATGCCCTACTTGCAGAAGTAGGTAGTAACAGTATAATAAATCTCGGTGTTGCTATTTTTTTCAAAGGCTAATGTTAATAATGATGTACCTTTGTGAAGAAGGAAATCTACTTTTTTATTTTTTGTTCATATTTCTCAAACTGATTTTATTCATTTTTTTAAATAAAAAATTTTAAATTCAAAATAATAAATACCTTGTGACTCAGTTACAAACACCTTAATTTCACAGGCAACAAGAGCACAAGGTACCTGTTGCATTCTGTTTCGGACTTGACCCAAGTGTGTGAGAAACACCTGCCTCTTGTCTCCTGCCTGTCGGTGGTTCATTTAGGGTGGATTGTATAGTATGTGGACTTTGAGAACTAACAACTATCAAGCACTGAAACATCTGTGAAAAATATCTTTATGTGTGGGATGTCTCACATGTCCAATATAGGTTAGGATTTTCAAAATGTGGGTAGTGTGAGCCAGGCTTTATGCAGGGTTCAATGCAGCTTTTTGAATAACTGTAGTTTCAACACAACATATTTTTCTGATACAAATTCACATCAGGTAACACTGCAACCAATTATCAACACCCTAGCAACTACCTGGGACTATAGCAGTTACTTTAAAACACTCTAGGAACAACCTGGGACACCTTAGCAATTTCTCTAACAATCAAGTATGTAGTATCAAAGCAACCAGCTAGAAACTTAAGAAACTGTCATAGCAATTGGCTGAAATGCTTTAGCAATATAAATTATAAACCACCTGAAATGTTTTAGCCCTCACCCTAGAAATAAACTGGGATAGCTTAGCAAGAAACAACAAATTAGTGACATGAACAGCTAAAATAATTTGAGTATCGGATCTGGGGTCAAATTATGGTTATAAATATTTTCAAAGCTTGCTTTTGTATATCACCTTTTCTGTGTATGTGGGGGGGGGGTGTGAATCTGAATGTAAGGTGATATACAATAGCAAGCTTTCTGTCAGGAACGAGGGGCGGACTGACGGAGCGGACGCACACGCTAAAGCACAGATAAACTTTAATTTACAAATAATAACAAAACAAAGAGACTTTTAACAAAAGGACAAGAAACAGGGATCCAAGCAGGCTAAACGGGACACGGGGAGCTAAACAGGACTAACGGGACAGACAGACGAAAGAACGAAACGACAGAGGAAATACAGCGACAATGTGGAAACCAATAACGGAGAGACTAGCGAACACGACAGACTTGACATGGTACAAGGAACGAATGACCAAAAAACAGGAAGTGCAGGAAGGGGACTTAAATACAAGACACTGACGAGACGCACCTGAGACAGATAACGAGGAGGACGGGTTAACATATGACAGACGAGGAAGCGGAACAAAGGCGGAGACAAGAACATAAACAAAACATAGCCATGTGCTGAGAAAGAGCACATGGCCGGGGAAAACAGACACGACGAGACGAGGGCGTGACACTTTCACAAGTTGAGGTTTGTGAATGTAACGAAGATTTGCATTTGTATAAATATTTTGTGCTTGTGTAAATATGTTTTTGTATGTGTTATTAAAAGTGTTTGCAGGAATATTTTCAAGAGTGAGGTTTCATGAATCTGAGATCTGGACACACACATTTCCTACATCTGAGTGCAACACTTGGGTTACGTCTCAAACCTGAATTGCTAGCATAGATTTTGATCCTGCTATGAGACCTCAGTTGACTAACAAATAAGAATGCGGCTCAAATGAGTAGCCAATTAGGTAGCATTGAATTTCAGCACCTTTTCACGCCCTGGTCCTGTCATGTGTCTGTCTTCCCCACCATGTGCTCTAGGACATGGTTCTGTTTATTTTTGGTTCATGTCTCCGACCTAGTCCCACCTTCTCATTATCTGTGCCAGGTGTTCCTTGTCTGTGAGAGAGGACATGTCAAAAACATATGATTTTTTGCAAAGAAATATGTTTACTGCAGCCATTTAAAAGTCATAATACAATTTTTTTTGTTTGAATGGAGACTGTAAGATATTCAGTGTCTAGTATCCTGGACATTTGGAAATAAGGGTATAGATTCTGCATGAGTTTGAAAAATTAACATATATTTTACTACTAACACAGGATCCAAAGCAAGTGCATTTTCTTTAGTAGGTTTTAGGGGAATTATATAATGAATTCTTACAATAAAATTGCATACTGATATGGAATACATATAAACATATGTATTCTTTGGCCTTTCTTTTTCAGTGTACTTTAAGTGGGCAGGGCAGCATGGTGGCACAGCAGGTAGTGCCGCAGTCACACGGCTCCAGGTGACTGTCTGTGAGAAGTTTGGTGTGTTTTCCCTATGTCTGCATGGGTTTCCTCTGGGTGCTCCAGTTTCCTCCCACAGTCCAAAAAAAACACATGTTGGTAGGTGGATTGGTGACTCAAAAGTGTGAGTGAATGTGTGACTGTGTGTCGCCCTGTGAATGACTGGTGCCCCCTCAAGGGTGTGTTCCCTCCTTCCACCCAGTGATTCCGGGTAGGCTCCGGCCCCACCGCCGCCCTGAACTGGATACGGGTTACAGACAATGAATGATTGACTGTCAATGGGCAGGTGTTGTCATATTGGTAACCTGTCTGTCATGATGGTGGCTGTTGCTAACATCCATTTTTCTCTTAACTTGTCAAACAATGGGATGCTTGTGAAGTACCTTGAAGTACAGCTCTGTACCCACAAGTAGAGTTTCCACAAGTTTCATGACAACTGAGCCACCTATGCCAATAGATTTATCTGGGTTATAATCAGACCAGGTTGTTTCACCTTGACAGATAAAAAAATAAGTACACCAAAATTCATCATCAAAGTACTGTTGAAAGTATTTCTGAGGTGTCCAGTGTTCGCTGTCTGTATCAGGTGTGCACTGTGGATCCACATATGCTGGAACATATGTGCCTTGATTGTCCAGACTGTTCAGCTTCCTGTAAAATATTTCATAAGTACCACATTAATTAAAAAACTATATTTACAATTTACAATATACAGAGTACATAGCCATTTGTTAACCAATGACAAGATAGGCATACCAGGATATCTATAAACAATAATGTAATATTGATCATTAGATGCACCTACTCGCTATACATAGAATGCTAAAGTTAGCAACATTCCATAGACTAATTCCAAATGTCCATATAGCTGGCCATAAATGTTTCGCTCGAAATTTGGGACTGTGAAAATAACTTTCCATTGTTGGTATAATTTTTTTTTCGTATCAGTATACGTCTAAAATAACATATGTACAAAGAATTTTCAGTTATCAACGTGGAATAATGAAGAACAACTTTTTTCGGTCATGGAGTCGGTGTGCGTCTTTCTCAGGAGCTACCAATTAAAAAAAACAATTTCGACAACCAATCAAAAAAACCTAAACATACTTGACCAACCAATAGAAAGCCATAGTTGGGCACCAACCCGTAAAAGTGGGTGGGACGTTTGAAAAACTTGCTGTCTAGTTAAAAAAGCCAGAAGAAAAATGTCCAGCATACTGAACGTTCCCTTGTCTTAGTGCCTCTTTGTTGGACATTCGGTTCTCTTCCCTTCGTAAGTCTGCCTGGTCAGTCTTTTCCTACCCTGTGCTTGTGTGCTTGGTTTGTCTGTTTCTCTCTAGTCTGTTAGCATTTCTCCCTTTCTGTAGTCAGTTAGCATTTCCTCTTCTCTGTCAGTAATTCCCTCTCTTTGGTTAGTTTGTAATTCCCTCTCTCTCTCTCTAGTCTGTTCAATGTCTGTCTCTCAGTCCAGGTTTGTCTGTATCTGTCTCTCAGTCTAGCTCTCTCTATACCAGTCCTCTGTCCAAGTCTTACTCTGTTTAGATATCCTGTTGTGTTATCCAAGTCTCTGTTTTGTTATGTTTTGTATAAATAAAATTCTGCTGTGTTATAGCGTGTGCGTCTGCCTCCGTCAGTCCGCCCGGTCCTGTCAGAATGTCCAACCATAAAAAGGAGGCAGCTAGCACAGACTATTTTTCTGAGGAGGCTGTGAGATATACAGCTCCAGCAGATACACGCCAGAGTTGCTCAGCGCCTACAGGAGGAGGCAACTTATGGAGTGCGAACCTCAGGACAAAGGAGGTGAGGATAACAGGGGGCGCACTCTTTGGCCCCCACAAGCGCGCCCATCAAACCTCATAAACCATCAACAGCTCCAACACATGCCCAGCGAGCATTCCAAGTCCCTGCCTCCGTGGACATAGCATGGCGTGTACCTCCTGTAATAGCGGCTCCCGCAGCTGCTCCTGTCCCTTTGATGGCCACAAACCCCGCCGCTCCTGTCCCTGTGATGGCGGTGCACCTCGCCGCTCCTGTCCCTGTGATGCCGGCTTCTGCAGCCGCTCCTGTCCCTGTGATGCCGGCTTCTGCAGCCGCTCCTGTCCCTGTGATGCCGGCGAACCCCGCTACTCCTGTCCCTGTGATGGCGTCTCGGTTTGTCTGTTTCTCTCTAGTCTGTTAGCATTCCTCCCTTTCTCTAGTCAGTTAGCATTTCCTCCTCTCTCTAGTCTAAGTATCTATCTCTCAGTCCAGGTTTGTCTGTATCTGTCTCTCAGTCTAGCTCTCTCTATCGGTCCTCTGTCCAAGTCTTACTCTGTTAAGTATCCTGTCGTGTTATCCAAGTCTGTCTGTCTCTGTTTTGTTATATTTTGTATAAATAAAAATCTGCTGTCAGTCCCCCTCCGTCAGTCTGACCAGTCCTACAACCCTCCGTTTACCTGAATCAACAGAAGCAGAAATTTTAGCATTTGGCCTTAAAGCACCTTTAGGAAGACCTGTAAAAAATCTGCCTTATTTGCTTTAATATTCAAAGCTGGTCAGACTATTATTCCACAGCTTTTGTTAGAATTTTCCCATCACAAATTAAATAGTGCAGGTGACAAAACGTTTGTACAGCAAACAGCTCTGGGTGACTCTTTGTGAGGAGTTTGGGGTGTTCTTCCCATGCCCGTGTGGGTTTCCTTCCATGGTCCAAAAACACAAGTTAGTAGGTAGATTAGCAACTCAAACGTGTCCATAGATGTGTGTGCTTTAATGTGTGAGTGTGTGTCACCCTGCGAAGGACTGGCGCCCCTTCCAGGGTGTGTTTCTGCCTTGCGCCCAGTGATTCCGAGCAGGCTAGTACAAATATTACCCTGTCCGTCTGAAGAAGAAAATGTAACGTACCTCTAAGGAAACACCGTTGTACCTTTTAAAGGTACATTTATTTTGTTTATACATTTAGAAACAATAATGTACATGTACAGTGCATTTTTTCTGAGAGTGTATAGATGCAGAATAACTGCATCCTTTTATTCCTAACATAATAATATATTTTTTTATATATAAATATTGCTCCCTCGAGGCTGGAGGAAGAAACCTTGGGAGGAGCCAAGACACCAGTTATGTCTGTCATGCTACATTCATTCATTCATTATCTGTAACCGCTTATCCAATTCAGGGTCACGGTGGGTCCAGAGCCTGCCTGGAATCATTGGGCGCAAGGTGGGAATACACCCTGGAGGGGGCGCCAGTCCTTCAAAGGACACACACACTCACACATTCACTCACACACTCACACCTACGGACACTTTGGAGTTGCCAATCCACCTACCAACATGTGTTTTTGGACCGTGGGAGGGAACCCATGTGGACATGGGGAGAACACACCAAACTGTCCTCACAGACAGTCACCCAGTGTAGGACTCGAACCCAGAACCTCCAGGTCCCTGGAGCTTATAATTAATATAAATATAATAATAATAATAATAATAATAATAATAATAGTGATATTGACTGACGGAAGGAGGTAAACCAGAAGGAAAACAGACATTAGAGTATCCTCAGACAACGACATCCATCTGCTCCACCATCCTCAAACCAGAGAGATTGTGAGCACAGAACTGCTGAGCACATGATCTGAATTTGCCATGATTCCCCATGTCCACGAGTTCCTAAAACAACCTTAAACTAGAAGATGTTAGTTGCCAAAATCTAAACTGAACAAATGGGTCTTGAGCCAAGATTTAAAAATAGTGATTGTGTCATTCTGAACACTAGCTGGAAAATTGTTCCAGAGCTGAGGGTTTTAGAAGAAAGCTTTTCACCCCACTGAAGTCTTTTAAGGTTCTGGGAACTAGTAAGATGCTGGGATTGGGGGAATTTTGGTAGTTCATAGTGCCTAATGAGGTCTCGCAGGTATTCAGGAGCGAGACCATGCAAAGCTTTATACGTTAGTAAAATAATTTTGTAATTAATACGGAATTTAACTGTAAGTCAGTGAAGGGCTGATAAGACTGCATTTTGAATTAGCTGGAGTTTACTCAAGTTTCTACTGAAGCATCCTGACAATAGCGCATTGCAATAATCTAATCTCTATGTAATAAAAGTGTACTAATTTTTCCGGGTCTGGGATAAAGCATTTCTTAACTTAGAGATGTTACGAAGATGTAGCCTTTTGTATATGCTGATAGATCTGAGTCAATTTTGACACCCAGATTTTTAGCTGATGAGCTAGGAAGTACAGGGAAGTCAGCAAAATGTAGTATTAAGTCTGATACCTTATTTTTAGCAGGTTTTGTACCTAGAAGGAGAACCACTGTTTTGTCAATGTTTAGTAGAAGGAAGCTGTGCGACATCCAATGCTTCACATCTTTTACGCTGTACTCCATTTACTTTAATGATGGGTTGTCATCTGGTTTGGCTGATATGTATAACTTTGTATCATCAGCGTAACTGAGGAAGGTAATGCTATGCCTGTTAATAACTCAGCCCATTGGCAGCATGTATAATAGGAATAATAAAGGTCCTAAAATGGATCCTTGGGGGACTCCAAGTCTCATTTTTGTGTGAATAGGTAGTGATCTGTAAGGTAAGACTTAAACCATAATAGGGCGGTTTCTGTGATTCAAACCAAGTTCTTTAATCTTTCTAGCAGAACAGAAGAGAGCAGCAGGTCAGTGCTGAAAAATGGTGACCTACAGTTCTGGTTTAAGATAGAACTAATATTAGCACCATGTCCTGGAGAAGCAACATTTCATTCTCCCTCAAGACATCACAGATGAATTACACAAAAATCACATTAGATTAAATTTAGGTTAAATTTCTAATAGTTTAACAATATCATTAACAAACTATTATTAGAGTGTAAGACAAATATGAGCCCTAACCCAGTGGCGTTGAAAAGACGTTGAGAGGATGTCTTTCCCTGACGTCAGCTGATGGTGGAAATATGGTTGAATTTGTAAGTTTTTTTGACGTATTTTTCCTGATGTCTATGTGATGTCTGCAGAGTAGTTGTTTACCAAGTTAATTTGACATTTATTTATGTCATTTTAATAACATTTCTTTAAAACCATGCTTTAGTCATAATTTGTGCTGTGTATTTATTATTTCACCGGGTATAGGAGACTGGACTCGGGATTCGAGACTTGGGACAAGTACGAACTAGACAAGACGGGAGTGGACACATGAGACTTGACCGGAGCAGGAAACTGGACAGGAGACTGGACAGGGTGCTTGACATTGGATAGGACACTGGATGGGAACGAGAACTGGACAAGACTAGGAACTGGAGGTGGGACAGGAGCAGGTGACTGAACAGGTTTAGGGACAGAAGACTGGACATTGGCAGGTGACAGGACAGGGGACTGGAATGGAGACAGAACAGGTGGCAGAACTGGGTACTGGGACTGTACAGTAACAGAGACTGGTGAAGAGACAGGGGACATAACTGAGGACAGGACAGAACCAGAGATAGAAGATTGGACAATGGTATGTGACTGGACAGAGGCTGGGTGCTGAGACTGGACAGAAGACAGGACAGGTGACAGGACTGGGTAATGGGACTGGACTGGAGACTGGACAGAGGGTTGAAACAGGGACTGGACTGGAGACTGGACAGAGGGTTGAAACAGGGACTGGACTGGAGACTGGACAGAGGGTTGAAACGGGGACTGGACTAGAGACTGGACAGAGGGTTGAAATGGGGACTGGACTAGAGACTGGACAGAGGGTTGAAACGGGGACTGGGCTAGAGACTGGACAGAAGGTTGAAACGGGGACTGGACTAGAGACTGGACAGAGGGTTGAAACGGGGACTGGACTGGAGACTGGACAGAGGGTTGAAACGGGGACTGGACTGGAGACTGGGCAGAGGGTTGAAACGGGGACTGGACTGGAGACTGGGCAGAGGGTTGAAACGGGACTGGACTGGAGACTGGGCAGAGGGTTGAAACGGGACTGGACTGGAGACAAGACAGGAGAAGAGACAGGTGATAAGACAGTAGACTGAAAAGGGGACTGGAGTGGATTAACAGCGGACTGGACAGGACTTGGCAGGGGAACAGGGACCAGGACGTTTACAGGGACTGACACGAACACAGTGACAGGGACAGGAACAGAGACAAAGACAGACACAGGTACAGGGACGAGGACAGAGACAGGAACAGACATGGGATTCAAAATAACAGGGGGGTGCCCAGGACTGGCCAAAGTCTGTGGGGCTGTCCAAGAAGCCAGCCTGGGCACAGCTCTAGGGATGCCTATGGACACGACCTGATGCGGCCGGAGCCACAGTCACCGGTACAGGAGCAGCCGGAGCCACAGTCACCGATGCAGGAGCGGCGATGTCCACGGAGGCAGGAGGCCCTGCGACGACGTCCACGGAGGCAGGAGGCCCTGCGACGACATCCACGGTGGCAGGAGGCCCTGTGATGACGTCCACGGAGGCAGGGGGCCCTGCGTCGATGTCCACGAAGGCAGGGGGCCCTGCGTCGACGTCCACGGAGGCAGGGGGCCCTGCGACAACGTCCACAGGGGACCCTGCAACGACATCCTGTACTAGAACTTTTAAGGGTTTAGGGGGTCTGATGGGCGCACTCTAGGGGTATTTATTTAACCATGGATCCCCCAGAGGTGCACCCGTTAGCCTCACTTCCCTTGTCCTGAAGTCGGAGGCTAACAGCCCCCACCCCCCACTCCTCTTGAAGGGGATAAGGAACCGCGCGGGGCATGAGCTGGAGCTGGCTACTCCATTCCGAAGCCGCCTTTAAAACACACCCCACAGGATCTTTGGGGCCTGTACGGAATGGTGTCCGGCAAAAGGATTGTAAAAGGATTGTCTGTGTTAGCTGCGTCCTTACTGTGGTTGGACATTCTGTCAGGATCACGGGGCGGACTGACGGATGCGGACGCACACGCTAAAACACAGAAACTTTATTTACAAAAAAAGGAATAACGAAACAGACTGGGACTGGGGCAAAAACCAAAACGAGGGAAAGTAGAAACAAACAGACGTGAGACTAAATGATGACAGGGAAACAAAACAATGACAGGAAACGAAGCGAGGCACGGACGAGACAAAACGAGGAACAGACAAACTGACGGGAGCGATACGACTTTGAAATGAAACAACTGAATACGAGACACAACCCAGGTGAAATGTCCGACAAGGGGAAGTGAAAGAAGGGGACTTAAATACAAAACACAAACGAGACGCACCTGAGACAGATAACGAGGGGCCAGGGTAACAAATGAGACACAGACAAGGAGGTGGAACAAAGGCAGGACTAGGGCAACAACAAACAGAGCCATGTGCTGAGAGAGAACACATGGCCGGGAAAACAGACATGACAGGACGAGGGCGTGACACAAATATGTGAAAGTGCAGCAGAAATACACATATATACAGTGTGAGATTAAAGCAGAATATTACTGCATTTATTACATGAAATTATTACATTTACACACATATAAATAACGTCCCCACCTGTTTTAAGCACAGTTACATCATGAGGCGGATCAGATTTGCTGTCTTGTGGACGTTAACGGGTGTTTTTACATGATCTGTTCCTTCTTTCTCCACCATGTCTCTCCAAGGTGTTTTCTTGAAAACATAACAGTATTTAATCACCAGGCGTTATATGACATTGTAAGTTTATTACATATTTTACATTTTGTTCTTACCAGAAGAGACTAAATGAAGTGTCCGAGCACAACCACTTTGAACAGCGTCTGGAGTAAAATAACGGTTTAGAACTTTCCAGTGTTTTGATTTGAAAGGGTGTGAGCCCCTGATCTCCAACTTATTCTACCCCCCAGATATAGCTGTGTATAATTTACAGATCAGGAGATCTGCTGCCTTGGTTTTAAGTGAGGAATTTGAGAAATTTAATATGAATGGCAAACAATAAATAAAATAATGATAGCAAAGCCATTCAATGTTTAGGAATATGGTAATACAGCATTGACAGATTCTGCTTTGCCATTTTTCAAAAAGACTACTGACAATCCTGATGGCAGTTGGCCAATAAATGTCTGACAACAAAAATGTTTTATCGGATTGACTACAAGAAGGATTTACAAGTGTGTACCGGTCCTCCGGCCCCTGCATTCCTTATCTTGATTTCAGAAAGTTGGCAACCTTACGGAGGGTCTAATTGCAGCACCACCTGTGGGTGTTTCTGTGATGGGAACACGCCCCACTGGGAATGTCATGATGTCAGTTGCGGGTGGTCTTGGGTGTTAAAGCGACAGTAATATTGCTGAATAATTTTGGGGGTTTTCAGTGCTTTCCTTACAGATATAGATACCTTTAAGATTATCAGGGATTTGTTTAAAAAACATTAAAACATTACAAACTTGAATTTATTTATTATTGTGTAAAATATGTCTTCTGCATGTAACTCAACTGTGACAGTGAACACACATTAATGCAGTAGTGGCAGTAAGCAATGCTTAAATAGTAAAGGATCCAGAATGCACTGACTGTCGTGTAAAATAAAAAAATAAGTAACATCAGACATTAATGTAGACCTTAACGTGGTAGCAGTAAAGACAAAAAAACCACTCACTGACGTTTGGTAAAGTCCACACTGTGAAACACTTGTGAACAAGTGTATTAATACCACTCAGTAAGAGCTTTTAGCTGTTTAATGAGCTACATCCTTTGTCACTAAATCTGAACTCACTGGGAGAAGAACCACTGTTTGGAGCAGTCCTGACCTGAAAAGAAGATTCTGATTGGTTCTGCTGAGGAGTTTGACTCTCCAGTTCACAGGGTTTAGGGAGAGTGGATTTCTTTTAATCTTTTAATAAGCAGCTGAACTCAATTATACAACTACCATTGAGAATGGTGCCAGATCCAGGTAAATAGGTTCAAATTTGAGAGACACTGAATTAGTAGTAGCTCAAATTAAACACTGGTGGTGAGCACACACACACACACACACACGCACACACCTGGAATTATAACAATATACAGCATTTACAATCAACATAAATGATCATTGGGTAACATTAAATATAGAAACATTGCTAGTTTAGAATGAGTAATGTCTGCAATTTTTAGTCACTGGTATGACGCAAGTTTCACCTTTAGGTTGTCTCTGCCAATGAGAAGTCATTTTCTGACATATCTGCCAATGAAAGATAAGATAATTGAATGCCTATTAAAATCTTTAATGAACCAAATTGAAAAGCCACTGATGCACTAGTTAAAATAGCATTATTGATGGAGGTAAAGTAAACCTGCTGAAAAAGCCAGTCAAAATGTTCATGCATTAAACACTGCAGTATTTAGTGGCAACTGAATTGATGTTTATGTTCTTTAATGACATAATGACTGCATTTTTTACAGAAATCTGTACAAACCGGATTCCAAAAAAGTTGGGACATTAAACAAATTGTGAATAAAAACTGAATGCAATGATGTGGAGGTGCCAACATCTAATATTTTATTCAGAATAGAACACAAATCACAGATCAAAAGTTTAAACTGAGAGAATGTATGATTTTAAGGGAAAAATATGTTGTTTCAAAATTTCATGGCGTCAACAAATCCAAAAAAGTTGGGACAAAACCATTTTTTACCACTGTGTGGCATCCCCCCTTCTTCTTACAACACTCAACATACGTCTGGGGACAGGGGAGACTTGTTTCTCAAGTTTAGAAATAGGAATGCTCTCCCATTCATGTCTAATACAGGCCTCTAACTGTTCATTCGTCTTGGGCCTTCTTTGTCGCACCTTCCTCTTTATGATGCACCAAATGTTCTCTATAGGTAAAATATCTGGACTGCAGGCTGGCCATTTCAGTACCCGGATTCTTCTCCTACGTAGCCATGATGTTGTGATTGCTGGAGAATATGGTCTGGCATTATCTTGTTGAAAAATGCAGGGTCTTCACCTGAAAGAGATGACGTCTAGATGGGAGCATATGTTGTTCTAGAACCTGAACATAGTTCTCTGCATTAATGGTGCCTTTTCAGACATGCAAACTGCCCATGCCACATGCACTCATGCAACTCCATACCATCAGTGATGCAGGCTTCTGAACGGAGCGTTGATAACAACTTGGGTTATCCTTGTCCTCTCTGGTCCGGATGACATGGCGTTCCAGTTCTCCATAAAGAACTTCAAATCGTGACTCATCTGACCACAGAACAGTCTTCCATTTTGCCACACTCTATTTTAAAAGACCCCTGGCCTAGTGCAAACGTCTGAGCTTGTGGAGCTTGCTTAGAAATGGCTTCCTCTTTGCACTGTAGAGTTTCAGCTGGCAACGGCAGATGGCACGGTGGATTGTGTTCACTGAAAATGCTTTCTGGAAGTGTCCCTGAGCCCATTCTCTTATTTCCTTGACAGTGGCATTCCTGTTTGAGGTGCAGTGACGTTTAAGGGCCCGGAGATCACGAGCATCCAGTAGAGTTTTACGGCCTTGACCCTTACGCACAGCAATTGTTCCAGATTCTCTGAACCTTTTGATGATGTTATGCACGGTTGATGATGATAACTTAAAAGTATTTGCTATTTTACGCTGGGTAACACCATTCTGGTATTGCTGCACTATCTTTCTGCACAACAATGGTGGAATTGGTGATCCTCTTACCATCTTGGCTTCAGAGAGACACTGACACTCTGAGAAGCTCTTTTTATACCCAATCATGTTGTCAATTGACCTAATTAATGTTAATTGGTCTTCCAGCTGTTCGTTATATGCTCAATTTCCTTTTTCCAGCCACTTATTGCTACTTGTCCCAACTTTTTTGATATTTGTTGATTTTTTTTCCTTTAAAATTTTTTAATCAGATTAAACTTTTGATCTGTCATCTATGTTCTATTACGAATAAAATATTGACATTTGCCATCTCCACATCATTGTATTCAGTTTTTATTCACAATTTGTTCAGTGTCCCAACTTTTTTGGAATCCGGTTTGTATATAGTGAGTTAATAGTTATTCACAACTCAAGTTTGTTTTTCTACCTGTAGAGGAGTATTCAGTTGTATTCAGTACTCAGACCTGCTGTATTTTTTTTGTAAATACAGCAGGTCCTTTCTTTGCTTATTTTATACCTCGTCAAATATATGTGCTGCTATGAACCAATTATCTCCCCTGGTTAAAGCTTAGCCCCGCTAATCATCCATCTCTAGTAACGGCCCTGGTGTGCATGTATATATATATAAACTCAGTTCGTATGAAATTAGGTAGTGGTCTGAGATTGCTGATGATTGATGTAGAATATTTAGGTATTTTATGTTATTGCCCATGGTCAAAACTAAGTCAATTGTATGATTACAATAATATGTAGGGCCTGATATAATTTGGGTGAAACAAACAGAGTCTATGATTGATGTGAATGCCTTTTTGTGGATTATCACTTTTTTCAAAATGAATGTTAAAGCCTCCTACAATTATTATTTTATCACAGGACACTGCTAAATTAACAACTAATTCACCAAATTGTTTAAAAAATTCTGAATAGGGCCTTGGTTGGGTTAGTTATGTTAATGTGCCTCATTTCAAAGGATGTTAAGTTGTAACCATGTTTTAGGTTAATTTTTGTAAATTCACATATTCCACCCACTTTGCATGTCAATCTGGGGCTGTATACCTATTTATAGCCAGTAGGAATGGTTTGATTTAGGGCTAAATATTCATCCTTTCTCACCCAAGTTTCACTAAGACATAAAACATCAGATTTGTGATCCGTGATGATTTCATTCATAATGACTTATGCCAATAGGCCAAGCTTTATGTTGGAGGGGATAATACTGCATTCTATTTCTGATGGTTTAATAATGATTAGGTTATTGGGGCACTCTGTTTGAGGTTATCTGTGTTTATGTATGATTGGGGGCACAGACATTCTTGATACTGTAACAGATGTTTATATTTTTTGAGAACAAGCATTGTAGATACATCTTTCCCTCCTATTCTCCCATTGGAACTCTGTTTGCTTCTCCAGAAGATGCTGAATCTGGCGGCCCAGCTGCTTGAGCTCCAAGTTGAGCTTGGAGAGTGCTTGTTCCTCCGTGATTGTCATAATCAGGAGAATAGAGAAAAGCGTAAAATATTTAGTAATATAAAGGTAGTAGTCACAATGAATTTAGAAACACTAAGTAAGCAAAAAATTAGCAATAAAGTCTTTAAAGAAGCATTTAAAAAACATAGAAAATTTACTAAACAGCAGCAAACGATCAAACTGAGTGCGCAGCTTGACAGCCGGATTACTTAAAACCTAGATTACAAAAAATGTTTATGATCCATCCATCCATCCACTCATTCATTTTCTGTAACCACTTCATCCTGGTCAAGATACTCCAAACTGACGAGAGCCCCGACCAGGATGAAGTGGTTCCAGAAAATGAATGAGTGGATGGATGGTTTATTGTACATTTTTGTAATCTAGGCATCAAAAAAAGAATAAGAGCTGAGCACACTTCTTCTCAGTTCCTGTGTTATAGATTCTGGTTTTCTTAGATGATCCAATATGGGTCTTGGTGTTACAATGCCACCAGTACTTGGGGGATGAGGGCAAGCATGTATTTCCTCTGAGACACAGCAAAGCTGTTAATGCATTGTCACTAAACAGCCCCATGTGCTGGAGAAGAATGCAATCTGCCCAGATGTATCATATCTGAAGGCAGATGCCACTGCTGGCTGGCAGCAGGCTTTGTGATAAGAAGAAAAAAAGGGCCATTGCACCCACCCAGAGAGTGAAGCCAGTTGTGCTGTTGACCTCGGACTATTCAGTCATCACAAAAAATGGAACTCAAGATCTTCTGATTTCAGGGAGTGCTGGTCTGCGTAGGATCCCCTTTACTTTTACTTTTACTGCAGTTAATTGTTTATTTGACTTGCAGTATTTTTATTGGGTGTGAGCATATTGGCACTGTGTTCCCAGCTCCTCTATCATTTACTTGAAGATTCTGGAGCAAATCTGGACTATCCTGAACTTCATAATGAACGCTGTAACACACATCATATGGCGTGATCGGAAAATGGCAGCTGAGTAAAGTATGTACGCCGCCTGCTCTTAACTTACGCTTACACATCTTACTCATGAACGCAGACAGACACGACAGGAAGGCCTGCTGGAAAAATAAAGTGGCCATAATGAAGCAGAGAGGCATAATTCATTCCCATCCGACACACTTGGGGGAACAAAGTCACACTCGACTGCTCTCTCAGACCACTGTCGGCAGGTGAAAGGGGGAAAAGAGCAGTGAATGTGAGCATGCAAGAGCAGAAATCCGAATTACACTCAGCCTGCCGTTGTGCAAATGGCTGCTTTTTTTCATAGCTAGCTTACGAGGGCTTTTTTTTATGTATTTTATTTTTTTCTCTTTGGTAAGTGCACAAATGTCTTAAATCCCCACAGGAGGTTCACGGAGAGAAATGGGTTTATGTATAAATGAGACTCGCACATGCCGCAAAAAAAGAGAGGAGAGGGTGAGAGGAGATAAGGGGAGTGCGGCTAGCCCCTTGCTAACATAGGGGCCTGGCTATGAAAGGTAAGCTAATCAATTAATCGTGGCAGTAATTGGGTGTGGGTAAAGGCGCAATGCCGAAGCCTAATGAAAGTCATCCGTTGAAGAACGTTCTCGTTGGTTGGCCTGCTGAACCCCCCCCCCCCCCCCCACCAACACACACACACACACACACATACACACACACATCATCAGCTGGATCTCAGGTGCTTAGCCATGCAGATCTGTCTGACAGGCCCAGTACATCTCTGTCTGCCTAATTGGACAGTATAGAGTTGTTTATGGATATTGAAGACATTTAGGGCTCAGTCGGGGGGCTGCTCAAAAAATCATTAGCGCAGGGCCTCTGAAACCTGCTCAAGCCGCCTTCCCTCTGCCCACGTCAAAGGCAGCGCTACAAAACA